>NC_041390.1:10257380-10259098 GCF_002162155.2 Triticum dicoccoides
ACTGGGTGATGGGCGAGTTTGTTTCGGCCGGCTTAGGCGATTTCTCAAGGGATGTGGGTATGTGTGTAGGCGAGTAGGTCAGCGGGTTAGGCGACCTAGCATCCGGCGGTGGGCGAGTTCGTTTTGACTGACTTTGGCGATTTTTCAAGGGGTGGGAGGTGTGTAGGCTAGTAGGTCGGCGGGTTAGGCGACATAGCACCGGGTGATGGGCGAGTTTGTTTCGGCCGGCTTAGACGATTTCTTAAGGGGTGTGGGTGAGTGTCGGTGTCAAAACCGGCGGATCTCGGGTAGGGGGTCCTGAACTGTGCGTCTAAGGCGGATGGTAACAGGAGGCAGGGGACACGATGTTTTACCCAGGTTCGGGCCCTCTTGATGGAGGTAAAACCCTACGTCCTGCTTGATTATTCTTGATAATATGAGTAGTGCAAGAGTTGATCTACCACGAGATCGGAGAGGCTAAATCCTAAAAGCTAGCCTATGGTATGATTGTATGTTGTCCTACGGACTAAAACCCTCCGGTTTATATAGAGACCAGAGGGGGCTAGGGTTACACAAGGTTGGTTACAAAGGAGGAGACATACATATCCGTATTGCCTAGCTTGCCTTCCACGCCAAGTAGAGTCCCATCCGGACACGGGATGAAGTCTTCAATCTTGTATCTTCATAGTCCAACAGTCCAGCCAAAGGATATAGTCCGTGAAGGAAATATGCCCTAGAGGCAATAATAAAGTTATTATTTATTTCCTTATATCATGATAAATGTTTATTATTCATGCTAGAATTGTATTAACCGGAAACATAATACATGTGTGAATACATAGACAAATAGAGTAACACTAGTATGCTCTACTTGACTAACCGGAACCATAAACAAAGAGTTGTTATTTGATTAATGGGATCACATCATTAGGTGAATGATCTGATTGACATGACCCATTCTATTAGCTTAGCACCCGATCGTTTAGTATGTTGCTATTGCTTTCTTCATGACTTATACATGTTCCTATGACTGAGATTATGCAACTCCCGTTTGCCGGAGGAACACTTTGTGTGCTACCAAACGTCACAACGTAAATGGGTGATTATAAAGGTTCTCTACAGGTGTCTCCAAAGGTACATGTTGGGTTGGTGTATTTCGAGATTAGGATTTGTCACTCCGATTGTCGGAGAGGTATCTCTGGGCCCTCTCGGTAATACACATCACATAAGCCTTGCAAGCATTGCAACTAATGAGTTAGTTGTGAGATGATGTATTACGGAACGAGTAAAGAGACTTGCTGGTAACGAGATTGAACTAGGTATGGGATACCGACGATCGAATCTCGGGCAAGTAACATACCGATGACAAAGGGAACAACGTATGTTGTAATGCGGTCTGACCGATAAAAGATCTTCGTAGAATATGTAGGAGCCAATATGAGCATCCAGGTTCCGCTATTGGTTATTGACCGGAGACGTGTCTCGGTCATGTCTACATTGTTCTCAAACCCATAGGGTCCGCACGCTTAAGGTTTCGATGACAGTTATATTATGAGTTTATGAGTTTTGATGTACCGAAGTTAGTTCGGAGTCCCGGATGTGATCACGGACATGACGAGGAATCTGGAAATGGTCGAGACATAAAGATTGATATATTGGACGGCTATATTCGGACACCGGAAGTGTTCCGGGGAAGTTTCGGATAAAACCGGAGCACCGGGGGGTTACCGGAACCCCTC
>NC_041390.1:10259330-10271171 GCF_002162155.2 Triticum dicoccoides
GGCTGCCAGGGCAGGCCGCGCGCCCCCTCTCCCCCTAGTCCGAATTGGACAAGGAGGGAGGGGCGGCGCCCCCCTTTTCCTTCTCTCCTTCCCCCTCTCCTACTTGGACAAGGAAAGGGAGGGGAGTCCTACTCCCGGTAGGAGTAGGACTCCTCCTGCGCGCCTCCTACTAGGGCCGGCCGCACCCCCCCCCATTGGATCCTTTATATACGGAGGCAAGGGGCACCCCTAGACACACAAGTTGATCCACGTGATCATATTCTTAGCCGTGTGCGGTGCCCCCTTCCACCATAGTCCTCGATAATATTGTAGCAGTGCTTAGGCGAAGCCCTGCGACAGTAGTACATCAAGATCGTCACCACGCCGTCGTGCTGACGGAACTCTTCCCCGACACTTTGCTGGATCGGAGTCCGGGGATCGTCATCGAGCTGAACGTGTGCTAGAACTCGGAGGTGCCATAGTTTCGGTGCTTGATCGGTCGGGCCGTGAAGACGTACGACTACATTAACCAAGTTAACGCTTCCATTGTCGATCTACAAGCGTACGTAGATCACACTCTCCCCCTCTCGCTGCTATGCATCACCATGATCTTGCGTGTGCGTAGGAATTTTTTTGAAATTACTACGAAACCCAACAGTCCGGCTGTTCGGAGACCCCCTAATCCAAGACTCCCTCAGTAGCCCCCGAACCAGGCTTCAATGGCGATGAGTCCGGCGCGCAGTGTTGTCTTCGGCATTGCAAGGAGGGTTCTTCTCCAAATTTTGAACGTTTGTTAAGCAGTGTCCGGTCCCATAAATGTTGAACCTCTTGGCTTCTGCGCCCAATAAGGGCTATCTTCCATACGTCGAATGAATGCGAGGCGCCAGGGCGTTTATACATTCACCCCCTGTCGGCGTCAAAACCGGCGGATCTCGGGTAGGGGGTCCCGAACTGTGCGTCTAGGCCGGATGGTAACAGGAGGCAAGGGACACGAAGTTTTACCCAGGTTCGGGCCCTCTTGATGGAGGTAAAACCCTATGTCCTGCTTGATTAATATTGAAGATATGGGTGTTACAAGAGTAGATCTACCACGAGATCAGAGAGGCTAAGCCCTAGAAGCTAGCCTACGGTATGATTGTATGTTGTGATTGTTGTCCTACGGACTAACAATCCATTTCCTCCGAGCCCCATGAGAGGGTGGTATTCCTCACCCATTTCCTCCGAGCCCCATGAGAGGATACCTGCCATGTTGACGCACCGGCTCCCAAATGTGGAACTTATTTTGCATTCAAATTCCTCTGTGATGTATTCGGAGAAGGAACCCGCCTTGCAATGCCGAAGACAATTGCGCGCCGGACTCATCGTCATTGAAGCCTGGTTTAGTGGCTACTGAGGGAGTCCTGGATTAGGGGGTCTCTGGACAGCCGGACTATCTCCATTGGCCAGACTGTTAGACTATGAAGATACAAGATTGAAGACTTCGTCTCGTGTCCGGGTGGGACTCTACTTGGCGTGGAAGGCAAGCTAGGCAATATGTATATGGATACCTCCTCCTTTGTAACCGACCTTGTGTAACCCTAACCCTCTCCGGTGTCTATATAAACCGAAGGATTTTAGTCCGTAGGACAACAATCACAACATACAATCATACCGTAGGCTAGCTTCTAGGGTTTAGCCTCTCTGATCTCGTGGTAGATCTACTCTTGTAACACCCATATCATCAATATTAATCAAGCAGGACGTAGGGTTTTACCTCCATCAAGAGGGCCTGAACCTGGGTAAAACTTTGTGTCCCTTGCCTCCTGTTACCATCCGGCCTAGACGCACAGTTCGGGACCCCCTACCCGAGATCCGCTGGTTTTGACACCGACATTGGTGCTTTCATTGAGAGTTCCTCTGTGTCGTCGCCGTTAGGCTTGATGGCTCCTACTATCATCGGTAGCGATGCGGTCTAGGGTGAGACTTTTCTCCCCGGACAGATCTTCGTATTCGGCGGCTTTGCACTGCGGGCTAATTCGCTTGGCCATCTGGAGTAGATTGAAAGCTACGCCCCTGGCCATCAGGTCAGATTTGGAAGTTTGAATTACACGGCCAACATCCATGGAGACTTGATCTTCGACGGATTCGAGCCATAGTCGGGCGCGCCGTACTGTCGCGATGGGTATGACCTAGCTCTGCCACCGTACGGTACCCCAGAAGCCGCGCCCGCATCAGCTCCGACCCTTAGCTCGGAGCAAACTGTGCCAATCGAGGACAGATGGCTAGACACCGCCTCAAGGGCTGCAGTCTCGACGGCGATCGAGCCAAACACCAGCATAATCCTTCGCACGGCCCGTGACTCCAAGGTGATTATTCAAACCATTGGATCTCTGATGCGGCTAAGATAGTCTAGGACTCCCTCACCCCCCCTAGCCAGATAAATAAATTGTCTATTAACGGGATGGAGATTCTTAGATCCAATCCATACCATCCTCCCCCAGCGAGAATCCATCAGAGCGTGCTTCAGAAAGATCCACTCCAGAATGGCCGACCTCCGCAGCTCCTCCTCCCGCCCCCGTGTCCTAAGCCCGGTGATTGGGAGAGGTGTTCAGTCCCACACAGTCGATTAGTAGAACTGCAGACTAAGGGATTTCTCCCTCCGGCGTATATGGTGCCCGTCCGAGCCGGGCTCGCCACCTACAATGGCGGGGAGCAAGCGGAGAGCTTCCCCAGCCCCTCTACGGGGGAGCGGCTATGCCTTGTCCCTTATTTATTGAGGGGACTCGGCTTTCCAATTCATCCGTTCCTCCGCGGGCTCCTGGAGTTTTACGGCCTCCAATTGCATAATTTCACCCCTGCTTCCATTTTACACATCGCCGGCTATGTTGCCCTTTGCGAGTTATTCCTGGGCTGCGAGGCTCATTTCGAGCTGTGGAAAAGGTTATTTTGCCTCGTCCCTCGCACACAGAAGGGGTCACTTTATCAAGTGGGCAGAGCGAAAATATGGCGCATCGCCGAAACCGGATACATGTCCGGTACTCCGAAGAAAACATCTGAAGACTGGCCTTCGGAATGGTTTTATATAGAGGACGTCCCCCTTCCGGACCCTGTTCGGCGGGGTCTTCCTGAGTTCAGCAATGCTCCTCTGAAGAAACGCCAAACTTGGCGCCCACGGAGCCCCCAGGAGGAAGACAACAGAGAAGTCCTTTACCTGATGAACCGGATTAAAGCGCTGGCTCAATCAGGATTGACAGTAATCGAGGTTATGTCAATATGCATAATGCGGGGAGTGCAACCACTTCAATATCGAGGGCACCCCTTGTGGTGTTTTAACGGGGAAGATGACGCCACCCGTTGCGGGCGTAAGGGTCCGGACAACGCTGCCGCTTTAGCAAAAATTCTGTCTGAATTGTTCAAGGGAGAGGAAGAGGAGTTCGTTCGCATCAAGCCACGGGATGGATTCTCCATGTACAACCCTCCAAGCTGGGTGAGTTACATCTCCTTACTCCCGTTCTTCCCGCATTCTTTGTCGTAGGTACTCACCTTGCCATTTTGCGGCAGGAACTGCGGAAAGCCATAAGGGAGGTCAGCAGCCCATCTCCACAACCAGAGGACCCTGATCGGGCCCTTGGTGCCGGACTTGAAGAAGATCCGGTCATATTCATGGAACTGATAGACCGGCAGTTCTATCAATTAAGTTGTGATGGCGTCATGGTGGCCATTACGGCTGACTATCCCGGACTGCTTCCTGCGTCGCACGTAAGAAAAACCAAAAATCCCAACTCCAAAAACTAGGATCCCCTTTTAGAAACTTCACCTACCATATACATATGGTGTTTTTATAGGGAAGGCATTCGGGACGCCAGGCCGAACCCGCAGCAAGTCGCCAACAAGAGGCACCGAGGCCGGACAGGCCAAAAAGGAAGGCGGTCAAGACGGAGACGCCAGCGCAGAGGTATGACAGAAACCCCGCTCCGTGGTTGTCGTCTTTCTTGAAATGTAGTGACGTCCATGTTTCTTTAACAGAAAAAACACTCACCGGAATATGTCCGGTGAGGATGCCGATCATGCTTCCACCAGTCGCGCTCCAGGACCGGACATAGAGGCGGAAGCCGACATGGGGCGGACGTTGGATAGTCCCCCTACAGAGGATGCGGATAGGCTATCCGCTACACATTCAGAAGTGGAGAGCGCCATGAATCATAGGTGTCGCCGGGCCGTACTCCGCGATGCTTGCTTCTCACCAGAGGCATTTGATGCCTTCAATTCTAGAGAGGCGTACCTCCGTGCTGCTCAAAATGGTGTAGCCAGAGCCACGAACCATTATATAAAGGATGTACGGGTAAGAAAATCTGACGATTATATGTATCAGTAGCCCCTAACACTTGAAATAGTTAGCAGAACTGATTTAAGGATCATCGTATTGTGCGGGCTCTTACAGAGAAGAATAGTCGACTGTCAAAGGAGCTGGAGGAATGCAAGACCCAACTTTGGGCCGCTGTTGCCGCATTGAAGGAACCTAAAAAGTCCCCAGCTGGTAACATTTCTTTCAAAGAATAATAGGTACCACATAGTGTGCGGCATGACTGCAGATCTAATAATAGATGTTGCAGATGAATCCGGAGAGAATCCGGAGGAGCAGCACGCCGTACGACAGCTAAAGGCTGCGAACGCGTGCTGACTGAGGTCAGGCGGGAGAAAAATAATCTCCAAGACGCCAATACCAAGCTGAGCGTGGAACTGAAAGATGTTCGAGCCCAGCTTGCGGACTCCGAGAAGGAGAATAAGCGGCTTCGACGTGACATATTTAGTAAGTGCTTGAACGAACCCTTAATAAAGGGGACGGCGAAGAAGCCGGCTAACAGAGTTATGTCTGCAGGTATGCTGACGGGTCGTCCCGCGGAGGAGATGCCCGTGTCTGCGGGTAATCTTCTATCCGAGCTCTCACAACTGCACGAACAAGTTCAGAAGGTGATGCAAGGTATTGCCCAGGCCTTGTGGCCATCCGTCTCCCTGCCAGAAGGCGTTGGAGAGCTTGTGGAGAAGCTCAAGGGAGCATGACGGCGCTTCCGGTTATGGAAGATATCTGCCTGCCATCAAGGTGCCAGGGAAGCCTGGGCCATGGTTAAGACGCGGTATACCAAGGCTGACCCAAATCACATGGCCGAGGTCGGACCTCTGGGGCCCGACGGGAAAGAGATCCCCGTTAGCTTAGTCTATGGGCAAGTAGAATTAGCCGCAAAGTATTCCCAACAGGATTGTAGGCTAGACCACCTGTTGGATGGAATAGAAGAGGAATTTAGTCAGTCTACATGACTATGTCATTAAAGTGACATGTATAATGCCTTCTAGCCGGATTGTAGATCATTTGTCATGGCGGACCTTTTCGCTTCAACCTCGGGACCCGATAGTCCGGAGTGTATCCGAATACCCGCTCAGTTATATAAGAACCGGGGTATGCGTGGAGACCAGACGTAGGGGTCATTAGTGCTTGAACAGACAAGTACCCAACTAGTTATGTTATATTACATGGGTAGTAAGAAACATCTTCCAGGGAGAATAGTTCCGTTAAGGGTTCCTTTCCCTGGGTACACATGCCCTAAAGTGCACGTCCGGACTGCGAGAGGAAACGCAAGAAAAAACATCTGGGGGCACATATGGAAAATAAATAAATAAAAATCATCTTTTGTTCACCGACCGAATATTCCCTTAAGAACGCTAGCTTTCGGCTTCACCCAGTCTGAGGTACACATCCGGCAGACCCGGCAGTAACAATTGCAGAGGTGCTCCCCTTAGGCCCTAGTCGAATTAACGGGAATGTAGGGCATAAATACAAGAGCTAGGCAACCCAGCTTGGCCAAAACTTAAGTCATATCGATGCATATAATGGCGAAGAAAAGGTACATGTGGAAGAATAACACATGTGCTGGGCATGAAGCCCAGATGGATAATCAAGCTTCTGTGTAAGAAGCCCCCAGGTATAATGAGCACGGTTAGTGCATCTATAATGTGCAAGCAAGGCACAAGCTGGCCCTTGAAGGTCGTGAGAAAGAATAAAAGAAAGAAAGAGAAAAAAGACAAATAATATATATTCAGAAAATGGACAGAGGAAGGAGACAAACATAGAGTCCGGCGCTTGGCGTAGAATCTTCGGAGCGTGGCTGCGTTCCATGGGTTTGGCTCAAGTCGATTATTCGATCCACCCCGCAGACGGTACGCTACACCGGTCAGAACTTGGTCAATAATGATGGGACCTTCCCATTTGGGCTCGAGCTTGGACTTTTTCTTCTCCGGCAGGCGTAGAACTAACTCGCCAATGTTATAAGTTTTGACCCGTACTTCTCTGCTTTGGTATCTGCGAGCCTATTGCTGATAAAATGCAGAACGGGCTTTTTCCACGTCGCGCTCCTCCATGGTGTCCAGACTGTCCTGCCGATCGAGCTCGGCTTCTCTTTCTTCATACATGCGCACTCGAGGTGAGTCATGAATTATGTCGCAGGGCAGGACTGCCTCTGCGCCGTACACCATAAAGAAGGGTGTATATCCGGTACTACGATTCGGCGTGGTCCACAGCCCCCAGAGTACGGAGTCGAGCTCCTCTACCCAGTGCATGTTAGACTCTGTTAAGGACCGCACTAATCTGGGTTTAATGCCGCTCATGATAAGACCATTTGCTCGCTCAACTTGGCAGTTGGTTTGTGGGTGATAGACGGAAGCATAATCGAGCTTGATGCCCATGTTGCTGCACCAGAGTTTTACCTCATCGGTCGTGAAGTTCGTGTCGTTGTCAGTGATGATGCTGTGGGGAACGCCATAACGGTGTACAACCCCGGATATGAAGTCTATCACCGGTCCAGATTCGGCTGTTTTAACAGGTTTGGCTTCTATCCATTTGGTGAATTTATCCACCATGACCAGTAAGTATTTTTTCTTGTGGGTTCCCCCCTTAAGGGGTTCGACCATGTCAAGCCCCCAAACCGCGAAGGGCCAGGTAATGGGGATTGTTTGGAGGGCGGTGGGTGGCATATGGCTTTGGTTTGCAAAAAGCTGGCAACCAGCGCAGCGTTGGACCAAGTCATGTGCGTCTGCCCGGGCCGTCGGCCAATAAAAACCAGTACGGAAGGCCTTGCTTACAAGGGCCCGGGCTGCGGCGTGGTGGCTGCCGAGTCTGGCGTGAATTTCTGCCAAAAGCTTTTGCCCTTCCTCTTCAGAGATGCGCCTTTGAAGGACTCCGGTAGTGCTTTTCTTATATAGATCTCCCTCGTGAACCCTGTAGGCTTTAGATCGCCGCACTATGCAGCATGCCTCATTTTGGTCCTCGGGAAGTTCCTGCCTAGTTAGGTAGGCCAAGAATGGTTTTGTCCACGGGGCAATGACGACCATTATTACGTGGGCTGAAGGTGTTATTTCGGTGGCAGAGCCTCCGATTATGTCAGAGTGTTCGGTATCGGGCGTTTTGGCCGGGTCCGGACTATTGTTACCGGTGTCCACTTCCCATACCACCGATGGCTTAAACAACCTCTCCAAAAAGATGTTGGGGGGACCGCGTCGCGTTTTGCACCAATGCAGGCGAGGATATCCGCCGCCTGATTGTTTTCCCGAGCCACATGGTGGAATTCGATCTGCTCAAACCGAGCTGACATCTTTAGGATGGCATTTCGATAGGCCACCATCTTCGGATCCTTGGCATCGAGGTCTCCATTTATTTGGGATATTGCGAGGTTTGAATCCCCATGCACCTCCAGGCGTTGAATGCCCATGGAGACTGCCATCCGAAGACCATGCAATAGAGCTTCGTATTCGGCTGCGTTGTTGGAGTCTGTATACAGTATCTGCAGTACGTACTGAATGGTATCTCCGGTTGGGGACGTCAGGACAACGCCAGCCCCTAGACCAGCCAGCATTTTAGAGCCGTCGAAGTGCATGATCCAATTGGAGTATGCGTTGTACTCTTTAGGGAGTTTGGCTTCCGTCCATTCGGCGACAAAGTCGGCCAATAATTGCGATTTAATGGTTCGCCGAGGTTTGTATGTTATGTCGAACGGGAGAAGCTCAATGGCCCATTTGGCAATCCGGCCCGTAGCGTCGCGGTTGCTTATAATATCATTAAGTGGCACTTCCGAGGCTACTGTAATCGAACACTCCTGAAAGTAGTGTCGCAGCTTCCAGGATGCCATGAATACTGCAAAGGCTATCTTTTGGTAATGTGGGTACCGTTATTTGCATGGAGTGAGGATAGTGGATACATAGTATACCGGCTTCTAAAGAGGGGATTTATGTCCGTCAGCTTCACGTTCGACGACGAGTACTGCGCTTACAACTTGATGAGTTGCCGCAATGTACAACAGCATTGGTTCGCCGATGTTTGGCGCAGCCATGATTGGGTTGGTTGCCAGTATGGCTTTTATTTCTTTCCAATCCGGCTGTGGCGGCGTCCGTCCACTCAAAGTGTTCGGTGCACCGAAGGAGGCGATAAAGGTGTAATGTCTTTTCTCCTAAGCGGGAGATAAAGCGGCTTAGAGCCGCCACACATCCAGTTAATTTCTGGATTTTCTTGAGGTCTGTTGGGGTAGCCAACTGTGACAAAGCTCTAATTTTGGCCGGATTAGCTTCAATTCCTCTACTGGAGACAATGAAACCCAGGAGCTTTCCGGCTGGCACGCCGAAAATGCATTTTTCCGGATTGAGCTTGATGTCGTATGTTCGGAGGCTGTCGAATGTGAGCCTCAAGTCGTCTATTAGAGAGTCGACGTGTTTGGTTTGACGACCACATCATCTACATATGCTTCTACTGTTTTGTTTCTCCAGACATGTCTGAATCATGCGCTGATACGTTGCGTCGGCGTTTTTGAGCCCAAAATGCATTGTGTTGAAACAGAATGGGTCGTATGGTGTGATAAATGCCGTTGCGGCTGGGTCGGACTCCGCCATCTTGATTTGGTGGTAGCCAGAGTATGCGTCGAGGAAACACAATGACTCGTGTCCTGCGGTAGCATCGATAATTTGATCAATGCGGGGGAGGGGGAAGGGATACTTTGGGCAAGCCTTGTTGAGGTCCTTGAAATGGACACATAGGCGCCAGGATTTGTCCTTCTTTGGTACCATCACCAGGTTTGCTAGCCAGTCTGGGTATTTTATTTCTCTAATGAATCCGGCCTCCAATAACTTGGCTAGTTCCTCTCCCATTGCCTGTATCTTAGGTTCAGAGAAACGCCGAAGAGCCTGCTTGACCGGATTGAATCCCTTTAGGATACTGAGGCTGTGCTCGGCCAGCCTGCGTGGGATTCCTAGCATGTCTGAGGGGTGCCAGGCGAATATGTACCAATTCTCGCGCAGGAACTCTTGTAGTGCGGCGTCCACGGCTGGGTTTAACTGTGCCCCGATGGAGGCTGTTTTTGTAGGGTCCGTTGGGTGGACTTGGAATTTGACTATTTCATCCGCTGGTTTAAAAGAGGTGGACTTGGATCTCTTGTCAAGTATTACGTCGTCCCTGTCCACCATGGAGCGTAGCGCAATTAATTCCTTGGCCGAAAGGGCTTCGGATAATGCCTCGAGGGCCAATGCGGCTGTTTTGTTTTCGGCGCGGAGTGCTGTGTCCGGATCACTAGAGAGAGTGAAGATTCCGCTGGGCCCGGGCATTTTCAGCTTCATGTACCCATAATGGGGTATGGCTTGGAAGATCGTGAACGCCTCCCATCCTAAAAGGGCGTGGTATCCACTACTGAACGGGGCCACTTGGAATGTAATTTCTTCAGACCTATAGTTCTCTGGCATGCCGAATACCACATCTAGTGTGATTTTCCCAGCACAGCGTGCTTCCCGACTGGGGATGGTTCCTCTGAAGGTTGTGCTGCTTTGCTCAATGCGGTTCCAGTCTATTTCCATTTTTTGAAGAGTTTCCTCATAGATGAGGTTTAATCTACTACCGCCGTCCATGAGTACTTTGGTGAGCCGAAAGCCGTCCAAAATTGGACTGAGGACAAGTGCAGCTGGTGCTCGGGCAGTTCGGAATTTAGGTTCGTCACTCGCATTGAAGGTAATAGCCGTGTCACTCCATGGATTCATTGCTGCTACGTGGCAGATTTCGGCGAGGTTGCGGAGTGATTCGCTTGCGCCTATTATTTGATGCGAAGGTTTCAGAAACTGTTAATACCATATTGTTATCCACGAGATGGTGCTCTGTGGTATTTGGGATAAGAAGATCCTCGCCACTTTTGGCCACCTGCCGGAGTATCCAACATGCTCTAAGGCTGTGCGTTGGTATGGTGTCTGCTGTGCTATGAATTTTGCAGGGTCCGTTAAGCCATCCCTCCAACATGGTTCCATGCCATGTAGAGGGTTTTTGTTTCTTTGTAACTAACTCGGGTGTCTTATGATAGTGCACCCTTTTACTTCAGACTGGGTGTATATTCTTAGCCGGATTATCCCAAAATTTCGTTTCGGTTTTCCAAGCGCTTTCCATCGCACAGTACTTTCGTACTATGGATGCCAAGTCAACGAAGCCTGATATGTCACGGCGACTTAAGGCATTAAGGATTCCCTTGTCCGTGCAATTATTGCAGAAAAATGAGACTGTGTCTTCCTCGCGACAGTCCTTAACCTTGTCCATTACAAGGAGGAATCTGGCCCAATAATGATGTACTATTTCATGGGGCTCTTGCCTGATGTGGGAAAATCGTTTATGTCTGGGCGGGTGGGTGGAATTTAGTCCGAACCCCTACCCAATCTGAGACCCAGGGGCCGAGGTGTTTAAAATATTGGAATTTCGGGTTCCGGTATGTTGCCCGATAAGTCTGGCCCGCTGACTGACTCTAGGTTCAGGGCTTGGGTGATGTCCTCCCGTAAATGGGTATCTGGCTCGGAGAGCTCAGGAATCCGGACATAGTTAGTCCGCAAGATAGAAGAGGAATCGCCATATTGTTCCTCCACCACCGCAACATGGTGGGTGACCGGTGGAGAGTTAATCTCCCTTTGATCGGGTTTAAGCCCAATCCGATCATAGTCCGTAGCAACTCCCAAGGCGGCGATGCGATCCAAGGGCTCGTTTAGGGAAGAGAGCTCCATTGGATCCATCTGCTCGGCAAATTCCAAGCTGACGTGGAGGTTGTTTTCGATGACCCAAGAAGTCATCATCGGGGCAGCAGCTGAACAGGCGTTCATGATGAAACTGCCTAGCCGGAGAGTTTGGCCGACAGCCAGGGCTCCCCGGCGGTGATGTTGTTCTTAACAACGAGACGAGGCATCCTTCCTTATGGTGACGGCACAGAGGAACTCTCAATGAAAGCACCAATGTCGGTGTCAAAACCGGCGGATCTCGGGTAGGGGGTCCTGAACTGTGCGTCTAAGGCAGATGGTAACAGGAGGCAGGGGACACGATGTTTTACCCAGGTTCGGGCCCTCTTGATGGAGGTAAAACCCTACGTCCTTCTTGATTATTCTTGATAATATGAGTAGTACAAGAGTTGATCTACCACGAGATCAGAGAGGCTAAACCCTAAAAGCTAGCCTATGGTATGATTGTATGTTGTCCTATAGACTAAAAACCTCCGGTTTATATAGACACCGGAGGGGGCTAGGGTTACACAAGGTCGGTTACAAAGGAGGAGATATACATATCCGTATTGCCTAGCTTGCCTTCCACGCCAAGTAGAGTCCCATCTGGACACGGGACGAAGTCTTGAATCTTGTATATTCATAGTCCAATAGTCCGGCCAAAGGATATAGTCTGGCTGTCCGGAGACCCCCTAATCCAGGACTCCCTCAGTGGGTGTGTAGGTGAGTCGGTTGGCGAGTTAGGCGACCGAGCACCCGGTGGTGGGCGACTTCTATTCGGCCAGCTTAGGCGATTTTTCAAGGGGTGTGGGGGTGTGTGTAGGCGAGTAG
>NC_041390.1:10272653-10290600 GCF_002162155.2 Triticum dicoccoides
CGGGTTAGACGACCTAGCACCGAGGGTGGGCGAGTTCGCTTTGGCCGGCTTAGGCGATTTCTCAAGGGGTGTGTGTGTAGGCGAGTCGATCGACGGGTTAGGCGACCTAGCGCTGGGTGGTGGGCGAGTTCGTTTTGACCGGCTTAGGCAATTTCTTAAGGGGTGTAGGTGTGTGTGTAGGCGAGTAGGTCGGCGAGTTAGATGACCTAGAACCCGGTGGTGGGCCAATTCGTTTTAGCCGGCTTAGTCGATTTCTCAAGGGGTGTGGGGGTGTGTGTAGGCGAGTAGGTTGGCGGGTTAGGCGATCTAGCACCCGATGGTGGGCGACTATGTGTCGAGTTGTTGCTTGGGTGATGTATGATGAACGAGGATGATTCAATCCCCTCCCCTCCCCCCTTCCATTTTGGACCTGGATGTTGAAGGTGGATGTTAGAGAGAGATATTGAGCACTTGTTTGATGTTGTTTCACTTCCTTGCACCTAGCCTCTATTTCATGGAAAAGAACACATACAAGAAAGTTGCTTATAGAAACCTTTGCAGGAACACTTTGTAGGAACCCAACTAAAGGGGAGCATGGTTGCTTCAGGAGATAGAAATTTGCAGGTTGAAAACTGACTTAGTTGCCTTCATGCTTTGCAAAAAGTAGTCTGAAACTAGTTGGTGAAATTGCCCACTAAACTGAAGTTTCTCTGCTATTAGTGGGCAAAAATGATTTAGAAATCTAACAGTTGGAAAACAGAAAGTAAATTCGCAGGTAGAAGTGACTTAGTTGCCTGCATAGAAAGTAATCTGAAACTATGTGGTTAAATTGTGAGGTGGGTGATTTAGTGTTTTGGGTGAAACAAATTGAGTACTAAATAAACAAAGAATGAAACAAAATGCCTAGTATATAAATGAAGATACCTACATATAGTAGAGAAACATCTTGTTTTTCACTTTTGTCTTGCCCACATTTTAAAAAGGAAACATGAGTAAGAAGAAACTGGTGTGGAAAAACCCTTGCCGACTACTGGAGGCAAAACCTTGCCTACACAAAAAAAACTAAAAGAAATGTGGGATGCATATGGGATCCACTTCAGTTTTAGGATCGCGCCTACGACCGCAGAAAAAATAACACACAGAAATGCCCCTCCCTTTATTCTACATGCATTGTCGAGATATATAGATCACTAAAACAGATGAACATGACTACTAATAATGTATATGCATTGTCTACAACATGCTAACTACCCGCAAAAAAACATCGTGAATTCTCTAAATTCTCATGATGAATGTCAGTTTTCAGGTGTATGATGATGTTGATGAGGGGTAGCAATATAAAATGAAGCAATTGGGACGATACAATGGAGAAAAAAGCAAGCAGCAGAAATGAAAATGATGAAGGTATCCACACATATATAGATCAAAAAAGTTTCTCGAAGAAGGTACATCCACACATATCAGGAAGCATGAAGTTTCCACACCAAACAAACGTTGCGTTTTCCCAAAAAAAACAGAGGCAACAGATTTGCCTTCACTAGTCATCAACCCGTGCAACTGCACGGGCTAGAAATTGAGAACTTTTGACTGATATGTAGCAATTTATAAATAGTATGATAATGAGAAATCTTAAGTGACTTTAATTTAATTTTCAAAAGGTTAACTTTTAATTTTTCCTTCCACATACAATGCATATATGACTTGATCTGCTACAAACATAGAAAATTTATAGGAGTTTTCTTATTATATATAGTAGTGTAGTATACATTATGAATTTGATACCATTTTTCTTGCATGATATTGTTTTTGTTGCAACATGTAGATGAGATTCGTCAAATCTATATAATACAAACTTGAGAAACTTCAATGTTTACATTTAGTAACATTTGTGCATACCCACTTAAGCAACCAATGCTTAATTACTGGTGTCCAACCGAATCTCCCTTCTAGTATAGCGGAACAATTGCCTGATATCAAGAGTAGAGACTGTGCACTTTAGAAAGTTACAGTGAAATATTTTATGGAAGTAATTGTTAATTTAATAATTAATGTGCATATAAAGTCATATACCTATTCAAAGTGATTGCTTCCATAAAATTAATGCCACCACAGGTCGCTGCTAAACTTAAATTTGCATTTACATGCATATGTTACAGTTTTTACATTTTAAAATATCTCATGACTGTCACACTAATGACATTTGTGTGTTGTTTATGTAACAATTGCTTATGCATCTGTACTGTTATAACCCAAAAGATTCGTAATATATCTAGATATCGTGTTTAGCAAATGATAGAAAGTCATCTAATGGGAGTAGTGTATTTGATCTGTGAAGAATATAAACGTAATAAATATTTATATACCTGAGGAGTATAAATAATCATCATATATCTTTATATGAATAGTTCATTGCACATGCGTGTACATGCATTACACACCCTAACTCAATGACGCCACCATCGAAGTTAGCAGGACTGTTGGGATGAACCACGATTAGGTTTCCCTGTACTTGTCGGGCACGGACTGGTAGTAGTATCGTTCACTGAATAGGATTTGGAGTAGGCTAGTTTAGCTTCTTTAAAGACCTGTACCACTTATGTAATCTGTACTACGAAACATAAAAGCAATAAAATCCAAAGGCACGATATGGGACTTTTGCGATCAACTCATGTCCTTGTGAAGTTCGCCTGTGCGTGTGTTTCGTCGCATCGGGCCGTCCATCAAGCAAGTGGCCGACGGCCTTGTAGTTTCATACGTGCATGTGTTAGCCTTCATGTAAGGATCAATCCACATGTGTGCTTACCTGCTTGATCAATTCCACCTGTGTTTACATACATAGAGTTTGTCACGTAGTCACCTATATATGTCACCCTACAGGGTAGCAAAAAGTTGAACTCTAAAGTCATAATAGTTGATGGTATCTCGACCTACTTCCAGTATCTGACCTTTTATCAACAAAGAAACTGCATACAGGGTAGAAAAACTAATTGTTGATCTAATGTAGAACTGCTGACTTCATTGCTTAGTGAGAACAGTAACACTTGTCTGGGATATGTTTTCTGCAGTTTATATATACCTAAGTTGAACTCACCATGTGTTCTCCGTCATCATCGGTTCAGCTCATGCCATGCTGCGTAGTTTGTGATGTTCCAATGGTAATTCATGACGCTGATGATCAAGAACTTCCAGCCTGCCGTCACCAGTAACGCATGAGCCTGTAGTCATCCGCACATCGAGCAGATTCATACTGAACATGTCAAATCAATTGGTTCTATGTTGTGGTTCCTTTAGCTTGCCGGCCGGCTGGCCGGCAACGTGTTAGTGCACGCCGCCGTATCCTCCTCCACGCCTGCAACTGAGGCCGGCTTGTATTCTCGCGTCTCCAGTGTGCAGATCAGCAAGCCTACACCCGAGGCCGGTGCACGCATGCATGCAGTCTTAATAGGAGGCCGTCCAGTCTAGGATGAATCATATGCGTCAAGGCCATCTAGCTAGTCCGAGGCGGGCGTTATGTGAATGAAACTTCAAAATTGATGATGGCATGGAGAATAGAGGAGTTAGGGTTCTCTCCAGGATGCCGCAGCGGCTTGGTGGAGCAGAAAGAGGTCAAATGATCTCTAGCCTCGAAGGGAGTTTACTTTTCTTCCATACAACGCTAGAGTTTTGGAAAACTGGATCATTAGGCGAGGAGCCAAGGACTCCACGATGTTTTCCTTTTAGCCTGATAATGATTTTATAATATAATGATTTCTTTCCTTTTTGACAGGACGCCCATGATTGTTTTGCTTGATTTACAAATTGTGTATTGCTATGACTCTAACCACGTTCACTTGTTGATCTGACGGAGATGTATAATACGTATACAGATTTATATTATGTTTTATTTCTAAAAATTAATGCGGAGTTTCCTTCGATAATTTGTTTCACGGGCAATCAGCCAGATCGTGTATCCCTTCTATTGTTGTATTTTTTTTATCGTTGGAGATTTTACCAGAGGCTCCATTTGGTAGTTTTATTCCACGCGCAATTTGTGGGATCGTGGATTCTTTTTATCTTTCATCGTTGTTTTTTTGACATTTATTTATGGTTGGAGATCTTAACGGAGGCTTTCCTTCTTAGTTTTTTGCGGGGTTTCCTTCTTATTATTCTTTTGAAAATCACGGAGGCTTTCCTTGTGTGTTTTTCTCGCATGTGGGTGACCTTGTTTTTTTGTTCCCTAATGTTGGACTTGTCATGATTCATAAAAAAAATGATTGGACGTGTCACATGTGTTTTTTAGAGATCTGGATCATTTGCGTTACGTAAGTTTTCCTTTTATCTTGACCGTAAATTTTGCAATCTAACGGTTTAATTAATTTTGATGATGTGGATTAATGAGAGATCATGGATGATGCCTCCAATTAGTATATATATATATATATATATATATATATATATATATAAAAGATTTGATTAAAAAAAAAGTTGATTAACTTAAGCAGGCTTAATTTGGTTTTATTTCATATTGAACATTAAGTCCTACAAAAATTTCCATCGGCACCATCCCATCCATCCTTACAAACTAGACAAATAACTTAGTCCGTCGTTCCTACATCCAAATCCCAAACACCAAGACAGAGACCAAAGCTGAAGCTTGGTTGGTCATCATCAAATAAACTCGAAAAATAAAATAAACACACACACAGTATTGCCTATTCTCTAAATGACTGTTGCATACAAATCTATATCTGATTGCCTATATGTCTATATGCTTGCCTGCATTTCATACTGATTATTCCCCTAAACTGATTACACCCGCATCATTTCATACAGATTTTTGCCTACTTATCTCATATCTGATTGCCTACAAAAACACACACAGAATTGCCAATTACTATTCTGATTCCCTACTAAAACACAGTGTTTATTGCCTACTAATATATGTCTAATGGACTACAAAAAACACAGTATTGCCTATATCTGAAAAAAATGCCAGCGTCGTGGGTGAACCCTACTTCAGCAAAAATCCCTTGCACAAAAATCCCTCCCTCCCTTCCTTCCGGGAGCCTCTCCATTTGATCTACGAGATGATTCGCTCCTGCGGGTCATTGACGACGACGAGGGCGTGGGCAACGGAACTCCAGGAAACCACTAGATGTGCGGGGGCAGAGGGGAAAAGTTGAACTCACGTCTCCCGGGTTCGTCGCCGCCTCACGCAGAACCACCTGCCCCGTTGCCGTTTCCTTGTCTTTCATCTCCGGCACGCGCGTGCCGCCCTCTCTCCCGTCGAACTACTGCGGAATCCTTCACTGCCTTGAATTAACACGTCAGCGGCTCTCCCGCCAGCCGCGCTTGCCGGCCGGCCGTGCTCGCCGCGAAGCCCTAGGGAATTCATGGGGATTTGGTGTTTCACTAGTTGCCGACGGAGGGAGGAGTGGGGAACGGGGGAACGGGAAGATGGAGTAAACTATCATCAAATTACGAAGGCGAAAAACGACAAACCCACCATCGCCCCTGGTCGCTCCACCACGCCAACGTATCGTGCGGGCGCGCGAGATCGACGGCTGTGGTGCGGCCATTCCAGCGCATGCACACCGGTCAGCGTTTAGACTACCCACAGTGGGAGTAACATAGATGGTAACATCACACTTATCTAGACAAAATAGATGATATAGCATGTAATTAATGAAGAAAGAGAGGCATGTGGTAACATATTTAGTTACAATAATATCACACATATCAAAAAAAAAAGATGAGTTTACAACCTAATGAATGAAGTGATGCATGACACAACACATATGTTACTACCCACTGTGGTGATAGTAATATAGACTAGTAACATATGCATGTTACTACTCTAAGTTACTCCCCAGTGTGACTAGTCTTAGGCAAAAATATAATCTTGCTTTTGGGGCAGCTTGCCTAGGTCGGTCAAAAAATTCCCGCTCCCCTGGGAGAGCCGATTCGGCTCGCCCTCTACGGCAAATTTAAAACCCGCAAAATAGATCCTCGCCAAACTATCCGGATGGATGAACTCATCTATCACAAATCCTTGTATCCTTTCCAGACCTTCACTTTCCTAGATTTTCCTCATCCCCAATGAAATCCTCCGATATCTTTGTATTCTCCGTCGGATGCATAGATAAATCGAGCGAGTTGTCTGTTCCCCTCCACGATTAGCTGAAGACGAGCTCCAGATTTGAAAGCGGACGCCTCATCCTCCTTGCTCGGGTCTGCATCTGCCTTCATCTCTTGAATTTTCCTGCCTGTGTGTATGAATTTTTTTTCTTGTCCCTAGATTAGCTGGCTCAGGGATTGATTAGTACCACAAACTAGAAGTCCTAAATAGTTGTGTGTATTCCTCGTGGTCTCCATGGTTGGATTTTTCTTAGGTGGCCTGTTTTTAGCATGGGATTGGCACGGGTGAGGTGATAGCAAACTCTAGTCTAATGGCAGGTTGTGGCGTTGAGGTTAGGCGGGATACTGGTGTTGGCAGGCACCCAACACCTATCACAAAGTGATCTGGCTGTTGCATGTAAATCTTCTCGTCCAACTCTTCATTTAGGAAGGTCGTCTTAACATTCATCTGGTGGACGAGAAGATCATGCAAGGCCGCCAATGAGAGTAATACTCGAATGGTGGTCAGTCTGGCCACAGGTGAATAGGTATTGAAGAAATCTTCTTCTTCTTTCTGGGCATAACCCTTGGCCACAAGCCTAGCCTTGTATTTTTCAATCATACCGTCCGGCCTAAGCTTCGTTTTGAACACTCACTTACATCCCAACGGTTTACAACCATAGGGACATTCAGTGATCTCCCATATCATGTTAGTCATGATGGAATACATCTCGCTACGGACTGCATCTCTCCAATAGTCAGTTTCTAGAGAGGCATACGCTTCTGAAATAGAAGTGAGAGTATCATCCACAAGGTACACGAGGAAATCATCACCAAAGGTCTTTGTCTTCCTTTGTCTCTTGCCCCTATCTTTCCTCGTCGTCATCCTTAAGATTTTCCTCATGTGTTTGTTCATAATATTCCATGGGAATGGCAGGCTTAGGAGTCTCCTGAGATTCCTATCTAGAAGTGCCTTGCATATCTCTTAGAGAAAAAATATCTTCAAATAATGTAGTATCCTTAGACTTCATAATAGAACCGACCTTCACGTCAGGTACCTCAGATTTCACTACTAGAAATCTGTGGCCAATGATGTCTACTATGCAACTTTATCCTTGTAGACGTTGTTGGGCCTCCAAGTGCAGTGTTTTGTAGGACAGTAGCAAATTTCTCTCAAGTGGATGACCTAAGGTTTATCAATCTGTGAGAGGCGTAGGATGAAGATTGTCGCTCACAAACAACCCTGCAACCAAATAACAAAGAGTCTCTTGTGTCTCCAACACACCCAATACAATGGTAAATTGTATAGGTGCACTAGTTCGGAGAATAGAGGGTGATACAAGTGTAATATGGATGGTAGATATAGGTTTTTGTAATCTGAAAATATAAAAACAGCAAGGTAACTAGTAACAAAAGTGAGAAAAAACGGTATTGCTATGCTTGAAAACAAAGCCTAGGGTTCATACTTTCACTAGTGCAAATTCTCTAAACAATGATAACATAATTGGATCATATAACAAGCCCTCAACGTGCGACAAAGAATCACTCCAAAGTTTCTATCGGAGAACGTAGGACGAAAACGTGCATCAATCACCATGCATAGATTACCCCAATGTCACTGTAACACCCCGGATGTAACTTTCCCAATTTGTACTCCAACTCTTGCCGTTTCCGGCGTTAAGTTATATTTATTTCTCGGGTTCGGGTCTTTGTCTTCGTGTGTTGTTTTTGTTTTCATGCATCTCATATCATGTCACCATGTGCATTGCATTTGCATACGTGTTCATCTCATGCATTCGAGCATTTTCCCCGTTGTCCGTTTTGCATTCCGGCGCTTCGTTCTCCTTCGGTGGTCGTTTCTAGCTTTCTTTCGTGTGTGGGGATTAAACATTTCCGGATTGGACCGAGACTTGTCATGCGGCCTTGGTTTACTACCGGTAGACCGCCTGTCAAGTTTCGTATCGATTGGACTTCGTTTGATACTCCAACGGTTAACCGACGGACCCAAAAGGCCTCGTGTGTGTTGCAGCCCAACACCCCTCCAATTTGGCCCAAAACTCACCAAACTCTTCTCCATGTCCTAGATCGTTCGATCACAATCGCGTGGCCGAAAACCGCACCTCATTTGGACTCTCCTAGCTTCCTCTATGCCTATATATAGCCCCCTCCATTTTCGGATCTCTCTTCCCCCTCGAAACCCTAGTTTTAAAAAAAAACAGATCCGCGCCGACGGACATGTCCGGAGCCTAGCCGGACACGTCCGCCGACGCACGCAGCCACCCGCCGCCTGACACGTGGCAGCCGGCCACACCAACCGCCGCCGCCGCCAGCCGGCCCCCGAGCCCGTCTCTTCGCGCGCCGCCACCCGTGCCTTTCTCCTCCGACGCCGATCCGCCGCGCCGCCGCTCCCCTCGCCGGCCGGCACCGCCGCCACCTCGCCTGACCTCGGCCTCCGCTCCGGCCGCCCCTCGTCGCCGCGGGCCGGCGCCGCCCCGCTGCCCCGCGCGCCGCCTCTCCGGTGAGCCGGACCACCACCCCGGCCTCTCCCCGCTGCTCCGGCCGCCGTCCCCGCCATTTCCGGCAAGTCTCCGGTGACCTGCTACAGTGTTCTCCGGTGGCCTCGTAACCCGTGCGGATCTCAGATCTGAAAATAAACCCTAGGGTTGACTTTCCCTCTCTCCCTTTAAATTTTATGCAATCTTTGACCAGTGATATCTCCGCATCCGTAACTTCGTTTTGGACATATAGTATATCAAGATGTTCGCCTCGATGAGTACATCATTTCATTCCATTGCATCATTTTCATTTGAGCTCATCTTGATGCCCAAAATGCTGTTAGAAGTGGGCTTTGTGAGTTAAATGTCAGATCTGCTAGTTCATCTTAGACTTTTGTCATTTTTGCCAAGATTATTGTGTGCATGATATGCCTGTGAGTCCTTCATATGTTTTGCTAAGCATTTTGTCTTCTTTTCAGAGGTGCAAATCATGCATTTTTAGGATGTGTGTGGTGACTTGTGCAAGCTTGCAAAGTGAGGCACCCGGTAAATTTGTTTTCAGGGACTTAGTTGTTTTCACTAAGTCTGGGATTATTTAGTTCATGATGCCATATGTTCAGCTTCTTTCCTAGTGATCCGTGCCTCTTTTGAGGATGACCATTAAAGGAGTTTTGTTAATCATGTTATGCTCTATCCATCCATATATTTGTTTGCAATTATGTAACTCCCTAGCTTGAGTCAATCGAGCTCTACTTTTGCTTCGTGGTGAATCTGGGCAGATCGTCAACTCGTTTGCGATTTTGCCGATGTTATTGTAGTTGATCCGTGCATGCTATGTCATTGTTCTTGCCATGTCTAGCTAGCATTTTATGCCTTCTTAATGGATGTATGCCTGTCTTGCCATGAGTTGCACCATGGTGAGTGCATCGAGCTCGTTTACATGCCTTCGAGAGTTATATTTCAGCATGTCTCAGTTTTCACTAAGTCTGAAAACTGATTGTGTTTTTTCTATGTTCGTGTGCCCGTTAGTATATTTTGTGATCCCTTTTGGCCTTAGGTCACTTTGGGACTTTTGTTAAGCTTGTTGAGTAGCTCCATGCCATGTTCTTACTTGTCTTAATCAGGTCACGTATCATGTTGTTTTGCTGCTTCGAAGAGGGCTTCGTGATCTGAAATTTCAGACAAGTGTTAATTTCACTAAGTGTGGAATCTGTTTTGCATTTGCGTTTTTGCCATGCTTGTTTGAACCTCATAATGGATGAATTGGCCGTGGCTCAGTGCTAGTCTTTTGTTAAGCATCTTGTGTGCATCCCAGCCATGTATTTTGTTGTCATGTTTGGTGGCTGTAGCATGTTCATTGCATTGCATCTAGATGCCTACTTGCTGTAAATCGCAGACCGGTGTCATATCTTAAAACGCTTGCCATTTCCAAACCGTAACTCCGATTCCGATGATCTTTATATCGTTTTCAAGCGATTTCATATCATCTTTCCAGTGGCACCCTTGGAATTCCAAGTTGAGGCCAGGTTCATACATTTCCTGTCATATCTTGCATTTTGCATCCCGCATCGCATCCCGCATAGCATATCATCATTTCATCTTATTGCTTGGTCTTGCACATGGTTGATTGTATCCTTGTTGCTTGTTTGTCTTGTTTGGGTAGAGCCGGGAGACGAGTTCGCTACCGAGGAGCCCGTTGAGTTTGCTTGTGAGGATCCAGTCAACTCTAACAACTGTGCAGGCAAGATGATCATACCCTCGAAATCACTACTATCTTAGCTATGCTAGTTTGCTCGCTCTTGCTATGCCAATGCTATGATGCCTACCATTTGCTTGTCAGCCTCCCAATTGCCATGTTGAACCTCTAACCCACCATGTCCTAGCAAACCGTTGTTTGGCTATGTTACCGCTTTGCTCAGCCCCTCTTATAGCGTTGCTAGTTGCAGGTGAAGATTGGAGCCGTTCCTTGTTGGGAAATTTATTTACTTGTTGGGATACCATTATTTTGCTATGTTATCTTAATGCATCTATATACTTGGTAAAGGGTGGAAGGCTCGGCCTCTCGCCTAGTGTTTTGTTCCAACCATAGTTTCCGTCATATCGGTGTTATGTTCCCGGATTGTTGCGTTCCTTACGCGGTTGGGTTATAATGGGAACCCCTTGATATTTCGTCTTGATTAAAGCTTGTCCAGCAATGCCCAACCTTGGTTTTACCATTTGCCACCTAGCCTTTTCTTTCCCTTGGGTTCTGCAGACTCAAGGGTCATCTTATTTTACCCCCCGGGCCAGTGCTCCTCTGAGTGGTGGTCCAACCGAGCGATGTCCGGGGTAACCAGGGGCAACTCTGGGCTGGCCTACCCGTCGTCTTGCTCATCTGAGTGTGCCTTGAGAAAGAGATATGTGCATCTCCTATCGGGATTTGTCGGCACATTCGGCAGTGTTGCTGGTCTTGTTTTAACCTGTGGAAGTGTCTTGAGTTACCGAGATACCGAGTCTGATCGCAAGGAATTGAACTTTCGAAAACCATGCCCGCGGTTATGGGCAGATGGGAATTTGTTAATGTCCGGTTGTAGATAACTTGAACCTCAATTAATTAAAATGAATCAACCGAGTGTGTTACCGTGATGGCCCCTTTCCGGCGGAATCCGGGAAGTGGACACGGTGTTGGAGTTATGCTTGCGCATGTTGTTCTTCTAGCTTCTCGCTCGCGCCTTGCCCCCTCTTCTCGCTCTCTTTTGCGAATAAGTTAGCCACCATATATGCTAGTCGCTTGCTGCAGCTCCACATACATAATTGCCTTACCCTTCCTACAAGCTTAAATAGTCTTGATCGCGAGGGTGCGAGATTGTTGAGTCCCTGTGGCTCACAGATACTATAACTCCAGATGCAGGTCCAGGTGATTCCGCTCCAGGTGACGAGTACGAGCTCAAGTGGGAGTTTGACGAGGACTCTCAGCGTTACTACGTGTCTTTTCCTGATGATCAGTAGTGGTGCCTAGTTGGGGTTTGATTCGGGGCCTTGTCGCACGTTGGCTTTTCTTCCATTTTGGCGCCGTAGTCGGGCCATGAGTGTTTGTATGATGGATGTTATTTATGTACTCTGATGTGACGTGGCGAGTGTAAGCCAACTATGTATCTCACCTTTTATCATATATTACATGGGATGTTGTAATGATTGCCTGACTTGCGACATTGCTTTCAATGCGGTTATGTCTCTAAGTCGTGCCTCGACACGTGGGAGCTATAGCCGCATCGAGGGAGTTACAAGTTGGTATCATAGCCTTCCCCGACCTTAGGAGCCCCATTGCTTGATCGTTTTTAGCAGCCGAGTTGTGTCTAGAAAAATGTTTTGAGTCACTTAGGAATTATATATCGGAGAGCTTAGGAATTCTTTTTACTTCCCACTCTCCTCATCGCTCTGGTAAGGCATCCTGACGTAGAGTTTTGACTCTTCTCTTCTCAAACTTCACTAAAAAAAATTTAGGATCACGCGAGTATCTTGTCTTTGTTCCGATGGCTTATGATGAGAATACTGTCTTGGTGCCTCCTGTCAGGGGTTTAGTGGAAGTGTCCCGGGGAGTTGAGGTCTGAGGTGTTGTCATCATAATTTTATCGTTGCAATTCTGGAATACTTGAGATATGTTCGCCGACATCGAAAATCTCTTTTATGCAGTTCGTTGGTGAGATAACCTCGACGCCACCCAGTACTGGGGCGGGAGTTCGGGAGTATCGCCATAACTTGTATAATGGATGCTTTTCGAAGGATGAGGTAGATGGTTTCCGAAGGTTTCTTGGTTATGTGTTGAAGGATGGATACAGCTGGATGTAGGATTTGCTAGTTTGGGTGAGATATTATGCTTCCCCTGTATCCCCAACACCTGATTGCATAACCGGAAAAGTTCGGGAGTTTCATAGGTGGGAATTCTAGTAGCTCTAGTTCTTCTTCCACGGATATTGGTTTGAGATTGGGATTTCTTACTGATTATTCGTTTTTGATCCGTACCTTGTTGATTTATTTCTCTACCTTAATTCTACGTGGCTTCTCAATTTATGGATATGTGACCATTTGAAGAGGAATGCATTCGTTCATTTTGTTCGGATGTGAAGACTATATGTTGCAATTTTCATTCCGTTGGATTCAGCTTCAATATTTATCTCTCTATGTGCTAATGGTGGTCAACCTCTTCAGGATGGCTCCCGCTAAGAGCACCAGTCAGAATCAGAATCAAGATCCGCCACCACCTCCACCTCCTCCAGAGGCATGGCAAGCTGTGATGGCCGCAACCAATGCAAACACTCAGCTGATCATGCAAATTCTTCAAGAGCGCAATCAAGGCAGTCAAGGGAATCAAGGCAGCAATCAGAGTCACTTTGCTACACTCAACCAGTTCCTTGCTAACGGGCCAAAGACTTTCAGCAATTGTGTTGAGGCAACCGATGCTGACGATTGGCTTGTGGATCTGTGTAAGCATTTCGAGTGCAGTAACGTCAGGCCTGAGGACTTTGTGAAGTTCGCTTCCTTCCAACTCAAAGATCAAGCTGCAGAATGGTTCCAGCAGTACAAGGATTCCAGAGGTGGACGTGTTATCACTTGGGATGATTTCCGTCGAGATTTCCGAGCTCACGATATTCCGCAAAGCGTGGTTGAAAGCAAGCGTGAGGAATTCCGCAATCTGAAGCAAGGCTCTTTGTCTGTCTATGACTACAACAAATTGTTCCAGAAGCTTGCTCGCTTTGCCAAGCAGGACGTGCCTGATGAGAGGAGCATGATATACCAGTTCAGGGGTGGTCTCAGAGAAGATATTCAGCTCGCTCTTGTCCTCTTCGAGCCCTTGAGATACGATGAGTTCTACAACATGGCACTGAAGCAAGAGGCTGCTCAGTTGAGGTGTGATGCTTCCAGGAAGCGAGTCAGAGATGTTACTCCTTCTTCCTCCACTCAAGTGGCCAAGCAGCAGAAGTTTTGGCTTCCTCCTCCTCCGTTCCGTCAGCCGTATCAACAGAAGAGCAAAGGTGGCAGTGGTTCTTCCCACCCACCCAACCCTGGCTTTCAGAACAAGACTTCGTCTCAAGCTCCTAGATCGAGTGCTCCGTATCACCGTCCGCTTTCAGAGGTCACGTACAACAAGTGCCAACAGAAGGGTCACTATGCCAACAAGTGTTTCAACCAGAGGCGTCTTCCTCCTCCTCCTCCTGTCAGATCGGCAAGTACAGCTATGGTCAAGCATAACCCCAAGTCCGCCAAGGTCAACTTGCTGAATGCAGCTCAGGCAGAGGAATCACCAGATGTGATCATGGGTAACCTTCCTATTAATGACATTCCCGCAAGAGTTCTTTTTGACACTGGTGCATCTTTATCATTTTTGTCGAAGCCTTTTGCATCCATGCATGATGTTCATACTATTGATTTGCCTAAGCCGATAGCGGTTTCTTCTCCGGGTTTGTTCATGAACACCAAAATGATGGCTCCGGATGTTTCTATCACATTGGCTGACTACAAGTTTCTTTCTTCTCCTATGGTGCTTGGTAACTCGGATATTGATCTTATTCTCGGGATGGATTGGCTTTCTAAGCACAAGGTTCAGCTTGATTGTGCTGCCAGGCAGATTCAATTGACTCATTCGTCTGAGGATGTAATTGTCTTTGCCGCTCGGGATAATACTATCCGTCTGTTTTCTCTCAATGAGAAGGGTGAATTGGATGCTATCTCTCAAATTCCTGTTGTTTGCGAATATCAAGACGTCTTTCCAGAAGAGCTCCCAGGAATGCCTCCACATCGGCCAGTTGAATTCGTTATTGAACTTGAGCCTGGCACGGAACCTGTGTGCAAACGTCCTTACAAGCTCGGACCTGAAGAGTTGAAGGAGCTGAAGAAGCAACTCGATGAGCAAGAAAGAATGGGTCTCATCCAGCCTAGTACTTCTCCGTGGGGTTGTGGTCTTCTTTTTGTGAAGAAGAAGGATGGAACGGACCGACTTTGTGTTGATTATCGTCAAGTGAACAAGAAGACCATCAAGAACAAATACCCACTTCCCAACATCAATGAACTGTTCGAACAACTCAAAGGTGCCCAAGTATTCTCCAAGCTTGATCTCCGTATGGGTTATCACCAGATTCGCATTCGTGAAGAAGATATTCCCAAGACAGCATTCAGAACAAGCTTTGGTTCATATGAATACACTGTCATGTCTTTTGGCCTCGCCAACGCTCCTCCGACGTTCTCTCGCATGATGAACTTCATCTTCAACGCCTACACCAATGACTTCATTTTGGTCTATCTCGATGACATTTTGGTTTTCTCCAAGAACAAGGAAGATCATGCCAAGCACTTGCGTTTGGTTCTCGATAAGCTCAGGGAACATCAGTTCTATGCCAAGTTCTCCAAGTGTGAATTTTGGCTCGATGAGGTTCTTTATCTTGGTCATATCATCTCTGCCAAGGGCATTTCCGTCAATCCCGAGAAGGTGTCCGCAATTGTGAATTGGGAACCTCCTCAGAACATGAAGCAACTCCACAGTTTTCTCGGTCTAGCAAGCTATTGCCGAAGATTCGTTGAAAACTTTTCTAAGATCGCGAAGCCTCTCTCAAATCTTCTTCAGAAGCACGTCAAGTATGTTTGGTCTCCAGAGTGTGATATTGCTTTCAACACTTTGAAAGAGAAGTTGATCACTGCTCCAGTTCTGACTCTGCCTGATGAATCCAAGCCGTACGAGGTCTTTTGTGATGCCTCTCTCCAAGGTCTTGGCGCAGTTTTGATGCAAGAGAAGAAAGTTGTTGCTTATACATCTCTCCAGTTGAAGCCTAATGAGAAGAACTACCACACTCATGATCTCGAGTTGGCGGCAGTTGTGCATGCTCTTTTGACTTGGAGACATCTTCTATTGGGAAGAAAAGTGGACATTTTCACTGATCACAAGAGTCTCAAGTACATCTTCACTCAGCCTAATCTCAACCTAAGGCAAACTTGATGGGTCGAAATGATTCAAGAGTATAATCCGAGTATTGAGTATACTCCAGGCAAGGCTAATGTGATTGCTGACGCTTTGAGAAGAAAGGCCTACTGCAACAGTCTGATTCTTAAGCCTTATCAACTCGAGCTTTGTGAAGCTTTCCGCAAACTTAATCTGCAAGTTGTTCCTCAAGGTTTCCTCGCCAACCTTCAAGTCTCTCCTACCTTAGAAGACCAGATTCGCCAAGCCCATATTCTTGATGCTATGGTGAAAAAGGTGAAGATTGGGATTGCCAAGAGTCAGTCCAAGTACAAGTGCTACCGCCTTGATGACAAGGACACTCTCTTCTTCGAGGATCGTATTGTTGTGCCCAAAGGAGAACTTCGTAAAGTGATCATGAACGAGGCTCACAATTCTCTCCTCTCCATCCACCCTGGGAGTACGAAGATGTATCAGGACCTCAAGAAAGCTTATTGGTGGACTCGAATGAAGCGCGAGATCGTTCAATTCATGAATGAATGTGATGTCTGCAGAAGAGTGAAGGCGGAACACCAAAGGCCAGCTGGTCTCCTCCAACCTCTTGCCATTCCGGAATGGAAGTTTGACCACATTGAAATGGACTTCGTGACTGGGTTTCCAAAGTCCAAGCGTGGCAATGATGCTATATTTGTTGTCATCGATAAACTCACCAAAGTGGCTCACTTTCTGCCTATCAAAGAGTCGATCACTGCAGCTCAATCGGCGGAACTCTATACCTCTCGCATTGTCTCTCTACACGGTATTCCTCAAGTGATATCTTCAGACCGTGGCAGCATCTTTACCTCGAAGTTTTGGGATTCTTTTCAGAAGGCCATGGGCACCAACATCCGCTTCAGCACTGCTTTCCATCCTCAAACAAGCGGTCAAGTCGAGCGTGTCAACCAGATTCTTGAAGATATGCTCAGGGCTTGTGTGATCTCCTTCGGCATGAAGTGGGAGGATTGTCTTCCTTATGCTGAATTCTCCTACAATAACGGTTTTCAAGCAAGTTCGAGCAAGGCCCCATTTGAAATTTTGTATGGCAGGAAGTGACGTACCCCTCTCAACTGGTCTGAAACCGGTGAACGTCAGCTGCTGGGTAATGACTTAATCACAGAAGCAGAAGAAATGTGCAAAGTCATTCGTGATAACCTCAAAGCAGCCCAATCCCGCTAGAAGAGCTACTATGATAGTAAGCACCGTGATTTGGCTTTCGAGATCGAAGATCATGTTTACCTCCGTGTCTCCCCTATGAAAGGTACTCGTTGCTTCGGTATCAAAGGGAAGCTTGCCCCTAGATACGTGGGACCTTTCAAGATTGTCAGCAAGAGAGGCGACCTCGCCTATCAACTCGAGCTTCCTTCAAACTTTGCAAATGTTCATGACGTGTTCCATGTCTCTCAGCTTCGAAAGTGCTTCAAAACTCCTGACCGCGTTGTCAACTTCGAGGAATTGAGCTCCAAGAAGATCTCTCTTATCGTGAGCACCCAGTTGCTATTCTCGAAGAGACTGAACGCAAGACTCGCAAAAAGTCAATCAAATTTCTCAAAGTTAAGTGGTCACACCATTCCGACTGTGAAGCTACCTGGGAACGCGAGGATCACCTCCGTTCTGAGTACCCGGAGTTCTTTTAGTCCTAGATCTCGGGACGAGATCTTTTCATAGTGGTGGAGTGTTGTAACACCCCGGATGTAACTTTCCCAATTTGTACTCCAACTCTTGCCGTTTCCGGCGTTAAGTTATATTTATTTCTCGGGTTCGGGTCTTTGTCTTCGTGTGTTGTTTTTGTTTTCATGCATCTCATATCATGTCACCATGTGCATTGCATTTGCATACGTGTTCATCTCGTGCATTCGAGCATTTTCCCTGTTGTCCGTTCTGCATTCCGGCGCTTCGTTCTCCTCCGGTGGTCGTTTCTAGCTTTCTTTCGTGTGTGGGGATTAAACATTTCCGGATTGGACCGAGACTTGTCATGCGTCCTTGGTTTACTACCGGTAGACCGCCTGTCAAGTTTCGTATCGATTGGACTTCGTTTGATACTCCAACGGTTAACCGAGGGACCGAAAAGGCCTCGTGTGTGTTGCAGCCCAACACCCCTCCAATTTGACCCAAAACCCACCAAACTCTTCTCCATGTCCTAGAGCGTTCGATCACGATCGCGTGGCCGAAAACCGCACCTCATTTGGACTCTCCTAGCTCCCTCTATGCCTATATATAGCCCCCTTCATTTTTGGATCTCTCCTCCCCCTCGAAACCCTAGTTTTTTAAAAAAAAAACAGATCCGCGCCGACGGACATGTCCGGAGCCTAGCTGGACACGTCCGTCGACGCCCGCAGCCACCCGCCGCCTGACACGTGGCAGCCGGCCACACCAACCGCCGCCGCCGCCAGCCGGCCCGGGAGGCCCGAAG
>NC_041390.1:10291223-10355432 GCF_002162155.2 Triticum dicoccoides
CGCCGCGCCGCCGCTCCCCTCGCCGGCCGGCACCGCCGCCACCTTGCCCGACCTCGGCCTCCGCTCCGGCCGCCCCTCGCCGCCGCGGGCCGGCGCCGCCCCGCTGCCCCGCGCGCCGCCTCTCCGATGAGCCGGACCACCGCCCCGGCCTCTCCCCGCTGCTCCGACCGCCGTCCCCGCCATTTCCGGCAAGTCTCCGGCGAGCTGCTACAGTGTTCTCCGGCGGCCTCGTAACCCGTGCGGATCTCAGATCTGAAAATAAACCCTAGGGTTGACTTTCCCTCTCTCCCTTTAAATTTTATGCAACCTTTGACCAGTGATATCTCCGCATCCGTAACTCCGTTTTGGACATATAGTATATCAAGATGTTCGTCTCGACGAGTACATCATTTCATTCCATTGCATCATTTTCATTTGAGCTCATCTTGATGCCCAAAATGCTGTTAGAAGAGGGCTTCGTGAGTTAAATGTCAGATCTGCTAGTTCATCTTAGACTTTTGTCATTTTTGCCAAGATTATTGTGTGCATGATATGCCTGTGAGTCCTTCATATGTTTTGTTAAGCATTTTGTCTTCTTTCCAGACGTGCAAACCATGCATTTTTAGGATGTGTGAGGTGACTTATGCAAGCTTGCAAAGTGAGGCACCCGGTAAATCTGTTTTCAGGGACTTGGTTGTTTTCACTAAGTATGGGATTATTTAGTTCATGATGCCATGTGTTCAGCTTGTTTCCTAGTGATCCGTGCCTCTTTTGAGGATGATCAGTAAAGGAGTTTTGTTAATCATGGTATGCTCTATCCATCCATTTCTTTGTTTGCAATTATGGAACATCCTAGCTTGAGTCAATCGAGCTCTACTTTTGCTTCGTGGTGAATCTGGACAGATCGTCAACTCGTTTGCGATTTTGCCGATGTTATTGTAGTTGATCCGTGCATGCTATGTCATTGTTCTTGCCATGTCTAGCTAGCATTTTATGCCTTCTTAATGGATGTATGCCTGCCTTGCCATGAGTTGCACCGTGGTGAGTGCATCGAGCTTGTTTACATGCCTACATGAGTTATATTTCAGCATGTCTCAGTTTTCACTAAGTCTGAAAACTGATTGTGTTTTTGCTATGTTCGTGTGCCCGTTAGTATATTTTGTGATCCCTTTTGGCCTCAGGTCACTTTGGGACTTTTGTTAAGCTTGTTGAGTAGCTCCATGACATGTTCTTACTTGTCTTAATCAGGTCACGTATCATGTTGTTTTGCTGCTCCGAAGAGGGCTTCGTGATCTGAAATTTCAGACAAGTGTTAATTTCACTAAGTCTGGAATCTGTTTTGCATTTGCGTTTTTGCCATGCTTGTTTGAACCTCATAATGGATGAATTGGCCGTGGCTCAGTGCTAGTCTTTTGTTAAGCATCTTGTGTGCATCCCTGCTATTTTGTTGTCATGTTTGGTGGCTGTAGCATGTTCATTGCATTGCATCTAGATGCCTACTTGCTGTAAATCGCAGACCGGTGTCATATCTTAAAACGCTTGCCATTTCCAAACCGTAACTCCGATTCCGATGATCTTTATATTGTTTTCAAGCGATTTCATCTCATCTTTCCAGTGGCACCCTTGGAATTCCAAGTTGAGGCCAGGTTCATGCATTTCCTATCATATCTTGCATTTTGCATCCCACATCGCATCCCGCATAGCATATCATCATTTCATCTTATTGCTTGGTCTTGCACGTGGTTGATTGTATCCTTGTTGCTTGTTTGTCTTGTTTGGGTAGAGCCGGGAGACGAGTTCGCTACCGAGGAGCCCGTTGAGTTTGCTTGTGAGGATCCAGTCAACTCTGACAACTGTGCAGGCAAGATGATCATACCCTCGAAATCACTACTATCTTAGCTATGCTAGTTTGCTCGCTCTTGCTATGCCAATGCTACGATGCCTACCATTTGCTTTTCAGCCTCCCAATTGCCATGTTGAACTTCTAACCCACCATGTCTTAGCAAACCGTTGTTTGGCTATGTTACCTCTTTGCTCAGCCCCTCTGATAGCGTTGCTAGTTGCAGGTGAAGATTGGAGCCGTTCCTTGTTGGGACATTTATTTACTTGTTGGGATATCATTATTTTGCTATGTTATCTTAATGCATCTATATACTTGGTAAAGGGTGCTAGGCTCGGCCTCTCGCCTAGTGTTTTGTTCCACTCTTGTTGCCATAGTTTCCGTCATATCGGTGTTATGTTCCCGGATTGTTGCGTTCCTTACGCGGTTGGGTTATAATGGGAACCCCTTGATATTTCGCCTTGATTAAAGCTTGTCCAGCAATGTCCAACCTTGGTTTTACCATTTGCCACCTAGCCTTTTCTTTCCCTTGGGTTCTGCAAACTCAAGGGTCATCTTATTTTACCCCCCCCCCCGGGCCAGTGCTCCTCTGAGTGTTGGTCCAACCGAGCGATGTCCGGGGCTACCAGGGGCAACTCTGGGCTGGCCTACCCGTCGTCTTGCTCATCTGACTGTGCCCTGAGAAAGAGATATGTGCAGCTCCTATCGGGATTTGTCGGCACATTCGGGCGGTGTTGCTGGTCTTGTTTTAACCTGTCGAAGTGTCTTGAGTTACCGAGATACCGAGTCTGATCATAACGTCTTGGGAGGAGGTCTATTTCTTCGTTGACCGTGAGAGCTTGTCATGGGCTAAGTTGGGACTCCCCTGCAGGGATTGAACTTTCGAAAGCCGTGCCCGCGGTTATGGGCAGATGGGAATTTGTTAATGTCCGGTTGTAGATAACTTGAACCTCAATTAATTAAAATGAATCAACCGAGTGTGTTACCGTGATGGCCCCTTTCCGGCGGAATCCGGGAAGTGGACACGGTGTTGGAGTTATGCTTGCGCAGGTTGTTCTTCTAGCTTCTCGCTCGCGCCTTGCCCCCTCTTCTCGCTCTCTTTTGCGAATAAGTTAGCCACCATATATGCTAGTCACTTGCTGCAGCTCCACATACATAATTGCCTTACCCTTCCTACAAGCTTAAATAGTCTTGATCGCGAGGGTGCGAGATTGCTGAGTCCCTGTGGCTCACAGATACTATAACTCCAGATGCAGGTCCAGGTGATTCCGCTCCAGGTGACGAGTACGAGCTCAAGTGGGAGTTCGACGAGGACTCTCAGCGTTACTACGTGTCTTTTCCTGATGATCAGTAGTGGTTCCTAGTTGGGGTTTGATTCGGGGCCTTGTCGCATGTTGGGTTTTCTTCCATTTTGGCGCCGTAGTCGGGCCATGAGTGTTTGTATGATGGATGTTATTTATGTACTCTGATGTGACGTGGCGAGTGTAAGCCAACTATGTATCTCACCTTTTATCATATATTACATGGGATGTTGTAATGATTGCCTGACTTGCGACATTGCTTTCAATGCGGTTATGTCTCTAAGTCGTGCCTCGACACGTGGGAGCTATAGCTGCATCGAGGGCGTTACAGTCACCTCGGGAATCCGTGAGTTGAGTGCCAAAACATACATCAAGTGAATCAATGGAACATCCCATTGTTGCCACAGATATCCCATCGCAAGAAATACATCAACTATTCTCAAATCCAATACTCAATCCAACATAACAAAACCTCAAAGAGCAAGATTCAATTCATCACAAGAAGGTAGAGGGGGAGAAACACCATATGATCCAACTATAGTAACAAAGCTCGCCGTACATTAAGATCGTGCCAAATTAAGAACACGAGAGAGAGAGAGAGGGAGAGAGAGAGAGATCAAACACATAGCTACTGGTACATACCCTCAGCCCTGAGGGTGAACTACTCCCTCTTTGTCATGGAGACCACCGGGATGATGAAGAATGCCTCCGGTGATGGTTTCCCCCTCCGACAGGGTGCCGAAATGGGCTCCCGATTGGTTTTTCGTGGCTACAGAGGCTTGCGGGAGGCGGAACTCCCGATCTAGGTTTCTTTTCAGAGGTTTCCCTATTTATAAGAATTTTTGGTGTCGGTCTCACGTCAGGGGGACACTCGAGGGGCCCACAAGCCACAGGGGCGCGCCCCCTAGGCTTGTGGACTGCTCGTCCACCTCCTGGCCTGGCTCCGATGCTCCGGGTCTTCTTTTGGTCCATAAAAATTCATCGTAAGTTTTGGACTTTGTTTGGACTCGTTTGATATTCCTTTTCTGTAAAACTCAAAAACAAGGAAAAAACAGAAATTGACATTAGGCTCTATGTTAATAAGTTAGTCCAAAAATAATATAAAATAGCATATTAATGCATATAAAACATCCGAAACAGATAATATAATAGCATGGAACAATCAAAAATTATAGATACGTTGGAGACGTATCAGCCAACACTATTCTTAGTGTAGCCCAAATTAATACTGTCCGCGGTCTTTGGTCCAAGCTTGCGCTTTTTAGGGATCGGCACATTGACTTTTGCCAAACAGCCCCAAGTATGCAAGTATGAGAGTGTCGTCCTTCTCTTCTCCCATTTCTCATAGGGAGTAATCTCATTGTCCTTTGTTGCAACTTTATTCACGAAATGACATGATGTCAATATAGTCTCCCCCACCATATGCCTTGGATAGACCTAATGTAACATGGCCTTAACCAAATCAATTAGGGTACGGTTTTTTCGTTCGGCAACCCTGTTTGACTTGGGTGAATAGGAAAGTGTCCTCTCATGAATAATGTCGTGTTCTGCACAAAAGAAATCAAACTCTTTTGAGAAGTACTCTCCACCACGATCTGACCGAGCTTGTTTAATTTTCTTTTCAAGTTGATTCTCAACTTCTGCCTTATAAATTTTAAAGTAGTAGTGTAGAACCTCGTCTTTAGTATTTAACAGATATACATAGCAATATCTAGTGTAATCATCTATCAACATCATGAAGTATTTCTTTTCACCTTTATTAAAAACACCATTCTTCTCACAAAGATCAAAATATATGAGTTCTAGTGGTGCCAAGTGTCTCTCCTCTGTAGCCTTGTGAGGCTTGCGAGGTTGCTTAGCTTGCACACATGAATGACACATAGAACCTTTGGCTAAAGCGAAACTAGGGATTAAATTTAACTTTGCTAGCTACATCATAACACCGAAACTAATGTGACGTGAATGCCAAACCTCATATTCATTAACACTCGAATGAATATTGTTCACGACTTTATTACAAAAATCTGTGAGGGAAAGGCGTAACATTCCTCCACACTCATAACATTTTCCAACAAATGGTCCATATTACGTAACAACTAATTTATTAGACTTGAAGACCAAATTAAACCATTCTCTACACAGAAGGGAGCCACTAACGAGGTTCTTCTTGATGGGGGGACATGCTTCACGTTCTTCAGCTGCACAATCCTTCCCGAAGTAAACTTCAGATCAACCATGCCAACACCATGAACAGAAGCACTTGTGCCATTCCCCATCAAAATGGACCCATGGCCTATGACCTGGTAAGAAGAAGAAAAATTAAATATCAGCACACACATGAACACTTGCACATGTGTCGACCCACCAATCGGTGTTATTAATCTTGATGGCTCCAAGGCAGTAAACTTCTTTGATGATGTAGGGGCATTACAATTTGAAGAGAAGTTTGCCTGCAAAATGTCTAAAAGAGAGTTGTACAAAAGAACTCTATCATCGACATTAAATTCTCATTTCTGAATGCTTTTATCATGCCATCTTTTAACTTTATCCTTAAATAATTTGGCAATTTCATATGCTTGAATTCTCCATTCATCTAGATAACTAATATCAAATAATCTCTTCTCGACAGCAAGCTTGAAATCATATTAAGTTCTTTAATTGCCCAGTAAGCATTATGTTGTAACTCAAGACGTAAATGACTCGCTCACAATTAATATTTTTTAGGAGTTTCTGTATTTATAGGAATAGAGGCTCGCGACGGCAAAGTAAAAGTTCTAGATTACTTTTCGAGGGGTCTGTATTTATAGGAACTAGCACAAATGCCCGTGCGTTGCAACGGGAGAAACAAACTCACACGCCGAACATGACTCAAAGACCCATGCAGGCCCACATCCTCTACCCCAGCCATGTAATTGCTTATCGTCCTTCCACCCTCGTTGACACAGTGGTCGTGGTATCCACCTGATCACAATGCACCCGAACATATGCCAAGGCGATGAGTTCAAGCATTACACAACACACTTGTCATTGAACCGCGCTAGCGTAGTGAAATGTTTAAACCTAATCTCGTTGAGCTAGACATGAGGGCCGCCTTGCGCGAGCTACACCATGCACCTGGTCCATATGTACACTGACCCTCATACGCCCTCTCGCTTCTGAATCAATGTTACAGACTCGCCCTCTCGCTTCTGAATCAATGTTATAGACTTGTTTCATTGGAGGGGGTGGGGGATGGTCCGCACGTGTCCATGCATCCTTCAAGGAAAGGTCATGTGGTTCACTGTGGAGTAAACACCAACACTACATTCCGAGTCCTCATACGTCGGATAGCTGTGGATGATCACATGTCACCACCGAGCAGCATGAGAGGTAGACGGTGAGGGTTAACCCTTTCCAGCCGCCACCATCGATCCACATCTAGCTACTCATCCCGATCCGATTCGTCGCAACCTGATTGAACAGCAATAATAATAACAAAATGGTTAAAGCGTTCAAAGCAGTAAACCCAAGGGATGGAGAGGTGCACGGTCAGGGTTAGCCATTTCTTCGCTTTCAATTTGACTTTGATTCCGGCTTGATGTGTATAATATTGTACGTACACACTGATAACGTATTTTCTTTTTGCTCTTGAGAATTAAGAAAAATACTAAACCAAAACATTAATTTTTATATGTACGCGTACACATCTACGTACAGATACCAAGCCAGTGGTAGTGATACAAATCAAAGAGTTCCTAGTCAACTGTCCTGAGCGCAAAGCAGCCTCACCTTTCGCACACCATCGTGAACCAGACTCACTTTTCTTTGATATCCATCAATGTCGTGATCGATTCCTACAATATACTATGAACTTCCAAGACAAAACCAAACCCTACGTAAATGTTTCTTTCGTGGAATATAATAGCAAATGAGATCACGAGAAGATGTGCTACTAAACTGCACCGATAAACAAAGACGGTATCCACTGTAGTGCATGGTATTAGACATGCTTTTTATAAACTCTCATCTAAATTATTTCTCATAGCTAGTGAGGCAAGATTGGGTCAATTAATTCGCAAATAGCATATGTATCGCCAGACCTATAGCATTCAACATCTAACATTTCTGCACCTGAATCATATCGGTCACAATCCAGAAAAGTTTCAGAAATTGTCCATTGCTGAAGAACAGCGTGCGGATTTTGAAAAGGTGCCATGGCACCCGGGAGCCCCGGCACCCTCTTATCAGGGGCACCCAACCATTTTAAGATTCGTGCAGTGGGGCGCAGTGGCGCACGCAGCAGCAGACCATTACTGATGACAGATTTAATTAAGCAGATAAAGTGATAGACAGGGCCGGCGCCTGGGACATGCAGACTAGGCTTTTGCATAGGTAGAACAGTGCATCGCGGTAGACCTTGTTGAAAGGACAGGTCATGGGCAGTGCATGCAGCTTTGTGCATGCGTGAATATTATTCTTCGTAGACATGAAAGGACAGGTCACATTACCTTCTTCCTCCTCTTTCACACGGGAGCGGCACCTAAACATTTTTCTCTGTTATACATGAACCCGACATGTCAAGTCCAAAGTCGATTTCTCTGTTCCCGCTAGGTGGAATCAGCCTACGTCAAAACAGTGCTAGCCCAGAAACATTTCAAATATGCTGATCATGCCGCGTTTAACGAGCCACTAGGACTGCTAATAAGACTGGCGCTACAGTACGTGGTTCAGATCTGCATGCATTAGATTCTGGACGAAAGGCAGAGATAAGAGGGTGCCTAGACACCCGGGATCTAAAAGGCCACTCTCGTGCGGATTTAGTTACTGAAATTCTTTCACTACATTGCAGAATCATCCACAAGCAATCAACCAAGCGTTGTAGTCATTGGCAGGTCGATTAGTAGGTAATCCGATGATCTAATATGGCATATAATCTGGGTGGGACCATGAAAACTTCTCAAGAGAAGTAGTACAGTTGAAACATCAGAATAGACATGAGGAGAACATTACACTTTCATATATCAGACAACTACAACAATAGCTTGACTGAGTTAGTCAAGCACATGTTAAGTTTGTTGTTTTGACAGCAAGCCTACACAAAGAGTAAGAGGCGCAGGATCATAGTAGGCATGGTTATTAACAAAGCAGAAACAACATGATTTATTTAACCATAAATAGAAATTTTCACCACAACAGCTATATAATTTCTCCAACAGCATACATATAGCAAAGCTTTCACACCTATGAGACCTGGGACCACACTGTAAAACCTGACCAAGTACTGTGTTACCAGAAAAACAAAATCCCTGCCGTTGTCACACTTTTCAAACTTGTAAGATTGCTAACCTTTCGGGTTATTCCTCTGGTTGGATGCTAGTCAAATCTTCGAATGAAATTTTCCGCTAAGCTGAAAAACAACAGAAATAATATATATAATACAATGTAGAGTTCTACAATATCTGAATCAACCTATGTGTGCTTGAAAGGGGGGTACATTCGAAAAATAAGGAAGCAACAACCAAGTGTTAAACTACAACCAATTTATCTCCAGACAAATAAATTAGTAAGCTCGGATTCATACAAAAAAATTTATTGGCTATGTTCTGTAAGCTATTTTCTGCCAAGAAAAAGTGTGAGAGTTTCAGCATTGTTTCAAAACTGTAATTGATCAGCGGCAAGTTCACTGCATAATTAGGATGCAGAGATGATGCTGATTAGTGCATGTCCGTACTGATTGTACCTGGCTACAGTACGTTGGTAGTACTAATGGATACCCATGATACCAATCATGAGTGACATTGGATTCTGACTAATTGCTGAAGTTTGCCTGGAAGTGCAATGGAGTACTTTACCCAATTGATACAACATTTGGTTAAGCCTGTCAGTATGAAAATTAATAGTGCGTACCAAGCAGCAGTTCTAAATTCAGCAGTCAAAGAAAGTGTTTAGACATGCTAAATTAAGTATGCACACTTTATTTCTTAGCGTACATGCTAATTAGACCGAAGCGCGCGCGTCGTGCAACATCCACCGTAACGATAACTGGTCCACGTGCTTCGCCAGGCCCTCGCTCCTCTGCGGAAAAATAATAGTAACATGTTACGGCCAACACACACTAATTAACATAGCGCGACCATGCATGGGAACATCGCCCAGCCCAACTGTTAGTTCCTATCATCAGTAATTGGGCGTGTAGGAAGTAGTAGTATGGTTTAGTTTAGCCCTTGTGTAGTAGCATGATTCAGTTTAGCCCTTGCCTATAGACCTAAATCAAATTTGGAACAGACAGGATAACAGATGTAAACTCGATCAAAGGGTCTATCGAATTTTCAGAGATGTGTTTTATCAGACAACAAACAAGCTGTCTGCAATAACTTTGCTAATCATCAAAATAAGAAATCCTATATATGTTCTTCATCGAGCTTCCTTTTGCATCAAGGTTTCTGCATGCCACAGTAGTAAAATCAGGTCAGGGCAAATTCTAAATATAAGAAACAGCAGAATATCCAGTGCTACTGTACTATTGACAAAACCATCAAAATTTCATAAGCCAGTTTATTCGAAGATTACTAATTTAGGCTGCTTGCACTTTGGTTGCTCACAAAATATGAACTGGCTCCACTGCCTTGTAAATTTCAAATTATTTTCAATATAAGCATAACATCCATGGTTCAGTTACCAAAGATAGTATATAGACCTGACCTAAATTTTTTTAAAAATATATCCAGTTTCTCATAGAGAACGCACCTAAGTTCTTTTTGCAAGGCCATTTCCACATACAATTTCTCAAGCTTCTAAACCCCGAGTATCCTGTCTTGTAATTCTTTGTAGGTGGAAGCTGTTTTCTGACATACATATTGTGGCTAAATATTGATTAACCCTGGTTGAATACATAGTAATGATCCTAAGTCATTACAGAGAGAAAAAAGTATGTAGAAAAATAAAGTTCAGTAGTAAAGAAAAAAAGAGATAAACTTGTACTAATTGTACTTTGAGAGGATGAGTTTGATGATGAACACATGGGACTCACACATTGGATTAATCGATCTCAAGGAGCGGGTGGGCAACCTCCTTAATCACCGCCGCCACCTTCGTCTTCAAGTCAGCCTCCGCGGAGCCCACAAGCTCCACCCCCTTCCACCGCTGGCACCAGCGTAAACATTTCCGTCCCGCCGCGACGCACACAACCACCACTATCTTCCCCATAGCCGTGCCTAGATCCCAACCAAGGATTGATCAATCAGCCCCAAATCTCTCACACGAATTTTGTTTTGGATCTGAGAGACCCGCTTGAATCGGTGGAGATCCTTGATAGAGGGCGGGATGGGGTAGGGCAGAGCTGACGGCAGCGAGGTAGGACGGAGGAGGCTGGGCAACCGCATACATGGGGCGGCGGCGTGGGGGCTGCGCGTGATGGGAGAGAGGTGGCTAGAAGAGGAGGAGAACGTGACCCTGTCCTAAGGATGGCAGTTTTACCCATGGGTACGGGTACCCGCGGGTACCGTACCCGCATGGGTAGGGTATGGGTAGACTTTTATACCCATGGGTAGTACCCATACCCTACCCGTTAAGTCATGGGTAGGGTACGAGTATAGCCTTGTACCCGCGGGTATACCCATACCCTGCCCAGTTGTGAACTAATGTTAACATATCGTCAATTAGTCATGTGACTCATCTACTCCTATTGACTTATGAGTATGTTTGTGATTTTTATATTTTGAGAGTGGTCATGTACACATCTGCCTTGTTATTGAGCTGAGATAACTGATATTTTTGTCAAATGTGCTATCATTGAGTGTAAAATTGTGAACAGTTTATGTACTATTTGTTCTACCCGCTGGGTACCCAATGGGTATGGGTACCCGTCGGGTATGGGTATGGGTAAAGTTTCATACCCATGGGTACGGGTATGGGTAGAATTTTGTACCTACTGACTATACGGGTATGGGTATGGCATTGCTCTACCCTGGCCATACCCTACCCATTGACATCCTTACCTTGTCCCGTGTGCGTGCGGGATCGACGGCCCAATCACAGATTTCTCATCCCCAAATTAGTACCACCTCGTTTATATTACGATTTTGTCCATGCAAATTATAAAAGCTTATTATGACATGAGAAAAAACATATTCTCATGGTGAACCCGACAAAGTCAATCCGTGCTTTATTATTAGGGAGAGATTTGCAATGTTGGATTCCCATTAGGGGGAGTCCCAAGGGCCCCACAAGCTCACATGGTGCGTGATTGCTTGTATCTGCATTGGTATTTCCCCGAAGAGGAGAGGATGATGCAGCACAACAAAGGTAAGTATCTCTCTTAATTATGAAATCAAGTTTATCAATCCAGTAGGATAACCAAGCAACACTATGTAAACAGCACCTGCACACAGACCACAAAAACTTGCAACCTAACGCGTAAGAGGGGTTGTCAATCCCTCCTCGGTATTGAGATAGATTAAATTGTATGAGATTTGATAAATAGATCTAACTAAAACATAAAATAAAACAAATAAATAAAAATTGCAGCAAGGTATTTTTGGATTTAATATGATAGGAAATAGACCTGGGGGCGTAGTTTTCACTAGAGGCTTCTCTCGAGAAAATAGCATACCATGGGTAAACAAATTATTGTTGGGCAATTGATAGAAAAGCGAATAATCATGACGATATCCAAGGCAATGATCATGTACATGGCATCACGTCCAAGATTAGTAGACCAAAACGGTTCTACATCTATTACTATTACTCCACACATCGACTACTATCCAGCATGCATCTAGTGTATTCAGTTCGTGGAAAAATGGAGTAATGCAATAAGAACGATCACATGATGTAAACAAAATCTATTCATGTAGGAATAGGCCCTATCTTTTTATCCTTAGTAGCAATGATACATGCGTGTCATGTCTCTTTCTATCACTGAGATTGAGCACCGCAAGATCGAACTCATCACAAAGCACCTCTTCCCATGGCAAGAAAAATTAATCTAGTTGGCCGAACCAAACCAAAATTTCGGAGAAGAAATACGAGGATATAACAATCATGCATAAAAGAGTTCAGCAAAGACTCAAATAATATTCATGGATAGAATTGATCATAAATGCACAATTCATCGAATCCCAACAAACACACTACAAAAAGTCATTACATCAAATAGATCTCCAAGAACATCAAGGAGAACATTGTATTGAAGATCAAAAAGAGAGAAGAAGCCACCGGCTACTAGCTACGGACCCATAGGTTTGTGGTAAACTACTCACGCATCATCCGAGGGAAACAAGGATGATGGAGAACTCCTCAGTGATCGTTGACCCATCCGACAAAGTGCCGAAAAGGCCTCTACATTAGATCTCATGGTTCTGGAACTTGCGGTGGCGGAAATTGTTTTCTCTCGACTCCCGTAGGGTTTTGGGATTTTAGAGTATTTATAGAGACAGAGGTCGGTGGAGTGGGTGCCTGTGGGCTCCAGTACCCACCAGGCTGTGCCCTGGTGCCTAGTGGGCCCCATAGGCCCCCTCTGGTGCACTTCTTGGGCCTCCTGGGTGTCTTCTGGGCAGAAAAAATTCTCCAAAAAGTTTTGTGGCATTTGGACTCCGTTTGGTATTGATATTCTGCGAAGTAAAAAAAAAGCAAAAAACAGCAAGTGGCACTGGGCACTATGTCAATAGGTTAGTCCCAAAAATGATATAAAGTTGCTAGTAAATGAATATAAAACATCCAAAGTTGATAATATAACAGCATGAAACAATAAAAAATCATAGATACATTCAAGACGTATAAGCGCGCCCTAGGGTGGCGTGCCCCTTGAGCTTGTGGGCCCCCTAGGCACCTTCTGGCTCCCCCTTGAAGCTTCCTGGGTCTCTTTCTGTCGGTGGCGAACGACACCTATGGGATCACAAGAATCCCTACTACGGTTAGCGGGGCGCGGGGTCATGAGAAGAGCGGATCTAACAGGTAGCACACGGTTCGTTTATCCAGGTTCGGGCTGCGAGGATGCGTAAAGCCCTACTCCTGCTTTGGTGGATTGTATATTTGTGTTCTTGAGCTAGCTATGGGGCGTGAGGAGCTCCAAAAAGTCGAATCCTCCTTCTGGTCGCCTCGGGCCTCCTTTTATAGAAAAAGGGGTTGCCACAGTGGCACACAGGAGGTGGAAAGGGTACAGCGATGCGAGGTTATCCCTCGCATTACATGACAAGGCGCATTTAATGTGTCTTGCTTAGGTGTCCTTGCTTTATCGGGGACGGGGGGAGAGATCTGTCTTGTCCGTCGCCGCTCCTTCTTGTGTCGACACGCGCCCTGGCCAGCGACGCCTGCGATGCCACGTAGGTAGGCAGGCAGGTGAAGTGGCGCAGTGGTGGGTCTTCATGAAGATCTGCATGCCGCCACGCAGGTGTCTGCCCAGCTAGTTGGGTCGGCAGCTGCATGCATGCGGTGGTGGAGGTTTAGTCGGCGTGGGCCTGATGGTGGCCCTGCGGGTGTCCTCGGTAAGGGCCTTGTCGGGGCCCCGGCAAGGGCCTTGCCGGGGCGCCCGCTATCATCCCCGGCGAGGCGCTTGCCGGGGGCCTTGTGGTCTTCCTCGGCTGGGATCCCGTCAAGGGTTGTCGTCTCCTTAGTGCGTATCTGATCTTGAATGTCTTCAAAAAGATCTGCATGCCGCCACGGGGGTGTCTCCTGAATCCTTGTCCTTTGGGGGCAGTGGACTCAAGGGTGATTTGCTCCGTAGGCGCGGGACGAGTCGCCGCGGCAAGGGTCTTGCCAGGGCTGCTAGAACTGTCTCCCGGCAAGGATCTTGCCGGGGGAGTCTGCTTCATCCCCTTTGCTCTTCGTGGTCTTGGCCTTGGCGTCGTAGTTCTCTTGAGCTTCGGTCTTTCCCTGGCTCACCTTCCTTGGCTTGCTTGGTGTGACGGTGCCCGTGGCTCAGACTGCCCGTGCACAGTTATAGGGGTACAAAAAGTGTACCCCTCTTTTTGTACACCGACAGTTTTCTTCCATAAAAAATAGTCGTAAATTTTTATTGTGGTTGACTTTGTTTGGTATGCTTTTTCTGCCAAGTGAAAAATATTTTTAAAAATAGGAACTTGCACTGGCGAAAATTCGGTTCTGAGCCCGAGCTCAGATGCTCCTGGAATCACGACCATCGAATGCCCTCGTGATCGGTGCCAGGACCCGTATTTATCTCGTGTATGTCACCGGTATTTGCGCAGAAACAGGAACGGCCCTATCGCATTTATTGCCGTTCGTTGGGTTAGCACTGTCGTCCTGATCCAGAATAGTGCAACGGACCTGATATTTTCCTGGGCCTTACTGGACCGTGGCTAATGCAAAGTTGGAGGACTACTCTTTGCCCGCAAAAAAAAAAGGAGTACAACGCGGTGCAGTTGAATGCAACCGAGCACGAACCCCTCGTCAAAAGAAAAAAAAATGCAACCGCGCACGAGGAAGGCCGTTTCTACAAGTGCTGCTGATACGAAGTAAGCAGATGTGAAACTGAACTTGTCCTCTTTTACAGTGCTGAACACAGCCCCTTGAAAGATCTCTGACCTTTGCTTGAACATTTTTCCTGCATGACTTTTTGGTGTTCTCCAGTCTCGCCAGTTTCCAGAATGTGTATGCCAATAGGCTTACTCCTCAGCAGATCTCCGGAGCTCAACAGCAAGCCCGTGCACCAAGACAACAACGCCGCGCAGACTGCCCGTTCCAAACCAGCAGCCGATCCAGCGCGCCCCACTAAATCATGTCTTCATTCTTCAAGCCAGTTTCCACAGTCGCAACGGCCGCTGGATCGCAAATGCTTGCTGTTGTTGCTCTGTTAATAGCAGCTACATATCTTATGGTCACTGTTCTCGTTCGGTTCTTTGTTGTGACCATGTATTTTGGCTCAGCCAATTAGCTGTACGCTGACGGTGCTTGGTATGTGGCGGTCCTCTTGTAGGTGAAGTTCAAGTATGCAAGGGTGGCTCCCTGTGTTTTAGCCCGCTTTCCTGATGCGTAGTACGATGCTGTAATGGACTCTCCACTGATGAAATGCCTTAAGATAATTATATATCCTGTCATTCCTCTAAATGTGCATTGTTCTGACTTCTGATTGAGCATGTTTTAAAAACGGTTAAAGTACTACTCCAAATCCCTGTCAGCACGCTACAGCAGAACGATTTCATGATCCGCAAATCCTTGTCGGTGGTTAGCCACACCGCCGCTCCTCCCGGCGGTTCCTAGCCTTTTGGCTACCAACGGTGCGTCGAGGTCCTAGCGCCCCCACAGAATGCCCCACAGCTCGCCATTCACTTCTTCTCCTTGAACACAGCCGGCGCAAGGCCCCAGCGCGCGGTGCCATCTTCTGCGACGGCCGGCCTTCAGCGGTTCAACTTCAGCCTCGACGCCGTCGTGGCACTCAGCCCCGGCGTGCTTGCGCACGGTGGCAGCGGCGCGGCGCCCGGTGTTCCATCTATGCTTCCTCTACCATCAGCCTGCGGACGCAAAGAGAAGCAAAGTAGCGGCATCAACCTCCCGGCAGCGTCGACGCGGAGGTCGACCTCCCAGTACGGAGGCGCCCTCTAGCATCAGCCCGAGGCGGCCACGGCCCCGGCGCGACGACGCATCCCAGCTATGCCGCTCCTCCTGACATCCTGGTCCACGGCTCAGTCATAAACGCGCCGTTCTGGTCCGCGGACCAGGAAGGCCATCGCACGCCTGGACGTCCCTCCCTACGAAATTGGCCCACCAGAAGGCACTGTTGCACGCCGTATATCTGTTGTATCCTTATTATTCGGTGCGGCCGTTCTGACGGGCCAGCTGGAATTGTTAGAATCCCGAAACAGCAGCCAACGCCGGTGATTTCGGGAGCAGCTGGGCTCGAGCGCCGAATTGCTGTGTTCCTTGCACTGGGCACTATATTAATATGTTAGTCCAGAAAAATGTTATAAAAGTGCATCAAAACCATACAAAATTGATGTAGATATAGAATGAATACTTCATAAATTATGGATACATTCGAGACGTGTCAATTCCCATGTGCAATTCCTTTTGCTTCGCCATGCTTTAAAAAATCGTGTGGTGAGATATATTGGTATCCCTGTGAGTCAAACACATGCTTACTATACCAGTCTTTGTGTTACCGGTTTTGTTCTTTTTTCTCATTCTCGTATTTTGGCATCCACGTGAACAAATCATGTTGTGTCTAGCCAGACAATGATGGATACTGTCACACCTAGAGGGCCCTAAGACTATCTCTCCGTCATTGTAGGAGCAAATCGCCTATTACACCTAGAGATATATCTAGTCCATCATCATAGGTTTTTCATAAACCTATAAGTTGTTGTTATGATCACCCTATTACAGTTGACGTTAGAACAACCCAAAAGTGCATCGACCAGTATGGAGTGACTCGATACTCTCATGGTCTAAGGAATTATGAATACATTAACTTCCCATGTTATGACTATAGACTTATGACAAAATCATCTCCTAGTACAAAATCCAACTTGGGTCAATTCAACACAAGTGTTCTTCTAACATCGTGCCCTCAATATTGCTGGCACGATCGTTCAGGAAAATAAAACCATCATGCAACACTTGAGCTAGTCCTAGAGGCAAGACAAGGAATCTATTTTAACGTTTATATTTTTACACGTTCATATGAGTTTTCCTCTTAGCCTCTTAGTTATTGTTGACTCGAGAGCCATAGTAGTTATAGCATGGAACGTAAACATTTGTCATAAACTTGGAAATAAATAATACAATTATTATTGCCTCTAGGCTATTTTTGCAACATCATTATCAAGGCAAATACATATGCGATACAAACATAATCATTTGCAGACGGTCAAGGAAAAATGTCCTTCAAATAGTTAGCTTAAATTCCGGGCTGCAGTTTGTCTGTGCGCCAATGGCGCAACAGGTCATCTAGTAGGAGTGATACTTCATGGATATTTCCTTAACATTTTCAAAAAGGAATGGACACTCGATGTGATTATCTATATTTTCAATAAACATTCAACTTAGGATAACATTAAATTAAAAAATTGGCAATATCTTGCTAAAATAGGAATGTCCTACTAGTAAAGATGCATGTAGAAACCTTCCATATATGTTCTCCTTCGATCTACAAGAAATTTCGTATTGATTGACGAAATCTACGGTTTTAGGAAGTAAATCTAAAATTTTAAATGGACACCAAATTTACAGCTGGCCACAATTAAGATCAGCCTCCAGATCTATCAGATCCTCCATTGGCATGGTTATAGCGTCCTCATCCTCGTAGATCCTCCACTATAAATCCACGCCACATACTTTCGTTTTCAACTCACCCAAACAAGCAATTTTCCTTCATCTGCAGATTTTTCCCTCACTTGACAATGGCTAGCAAGAAGGTGGCCCTTCGGTACATCCGCAATAACTCGGCGCGGCGCAATGCCTTGAAGAAGCACACTAAGATCCTGATGAAGAAGGCAGGCGAGGTGGCCGCCATGCCCGATGCTAAGGCATGTGTGGTCGTGTATGGCGAGGGCATGGCGGTGCCAGAGGTGTTCCCATCCCATGGCGAGGCAGTGGCTATCCTGAATCAGTTCAAGAGCATGCAAGAGGCGGCACGGCTAAAGAAGACGATGGACCAAGAGAGCATCCTCCGTGAGTGTATCGTACAGCTCCAAGAGCAGGTGCAGAAGGCTAGACGCGAGGAGCAGGACCAGCACACCAAGATTCTCCTGTATAAGGCCTTAAAAAGTGGCCACTTCCCAGACAACATCGAGGAGCTCACAGCCCTGGGCTCGAAGGTGGACTCTATCCTCAAGAGCCTGAGTGAATGCACCACAAAAATGAGTGGGCAGCCACCAGTCGACCAAGCCCAGGTACCATACGTCACCAATGGCAGGGGCATGGGGCCTCCAATTATGTATCAGGCACCACCACAACAACAGGAGGGTTGTCTTAACACTATGAGGTTCGAAAGGGCCCCTACCACCATGATCTACGATGGTGACAATACTTGTGGCTATGACGGCAACAACGATGTCTTCTCTCGTTGCCACATGAATATGTAAGCTGGTAGATGAACTCTACATGTAGCGCATGACTAGCTACATGGTCCTGATCTCTTTTAATTTAGTTTTGGCATGGCCAATAAGATGCATGGACGGCATCGTCAATAAGATGAGACATTCGGTCTCAATCTTGCTCTTTGAGCAAAGACAATTTTATTTTACTCTTTTAAATTTTTATTATGGATATCCCCCATGCTCTATTTGTTTTATCAGTTGGTTGCAACTTTTATGTTGTACCTACTCTTTATGTCAACATATTTTGTCAAGCATGCTTTTGCTCGAGCAAAATGATTTTTTTCCTCTTAGTATTGCATCAAACGATCCAACCATGCATGAAGTGCTACCTCCCAGTTTTGGCATACCTTGATGCACATCGCCTATACAAAACCATAATGATTCTAGGAAAACTAGAGCACATTAATTGTTTGATGCAAAAAGTCTCATGTACTAAAAGATTTATGATGCTACATTTCATTTTAAGAAAATGTAGGTATGACATTGAGCGCCAGGATAATGGCTTCTACATCCTCAATATTTTTTGGCAAGTTTCAAAACCAGGTGATTGTGTCAACCAGTTTCATCATCAATCGGGTCTCGGGCCACCCCTGAGAGGGCATTGTGTTTGAGCTATACTCAAGCTACTATGAGAACCCCGAACTCTATCGGGTGCATGTTGTGATAGAACATCGTACATATGAATCCACTCCGGGCATTGATGTGATAACCCACAAGTATAGGAGATCAATTGTAGTTTTTTCGATAAATAAGAGTGTCAAACCCAAGGAGGAGCCAAAGGTAGAATTTATATTCCCTCCAAGTTCTATCGACCACCGATACAACTCTACACACACTTAACATTTGGTTTACGTAGAACAAGAAAAAAACTAGTAGTACTTTGTAGTGTAAATGGATAGGTTTACAAGATAATAAATAACATGAAAATAAAAGTTAGGTGTTGTTTTACTAAAAGTACAATTAGGTTAGTATAGCGAGTGTGGAAAAGTGGTGGTAGGATTTGCGGAATTGTCCCTAAAGCAATTGGCTAAGTTACTAGACTGATAGCAAGTTTTTATATGGGAGAGGCCACCGCTAGCATGTCATCCCTTACTTGGAATTCTATGCACTTATGATTGGAACAATTAGCAAGCATCCGCAACTACTAAAGTTCATTAAGGCAAAACCCAACCATAGCATTAAGATATATTGGTCCCCCTTCAGTCTTGTATTTTCTATGGTAGGAAGAAGCTTCTGTCACTCTTGCCCTCCAATGCACAGTCCTATCAACATACAACTAACCCTAAGGTCTGATCCACACGCGCGTTCATATGATGAGCACCAAAGGACAGCAACATAACCACAAGCAAATTAAACCAATCATAGCAATTCACCAATTACCTCAATGGACAACAAAAATCTACTCAAACATCATAGGATGGCAACACGTCATTAGATAATAATATGAAGCATAAAGCACCATGTTCAAATATGGGTACCGCGGGTTGCGGGAGAGTGCCCCGCTGAATATAGATGAGGGAAGGTGATGGAGGTGTTGATGAAGATGACGGGGTTGTTGGAGTAGATCGCTGTCACGCGAACACGATGATTGCCCCGGCGGTGTTCCGGTGCCGCTGGGAGAGAGGGGAGAGAGCCCCCCTCCTCCTCCTTCTTCTTCTTTGCCCTCTCCCCTAGATGGGAGGAGGATTCCCCCTCTGGTCCTTGGCCTCCATGGCTCCCAGATGGCAGGAGCCCCCCTCCCCCCGAGATTGGATCTCTCTCTCTCCGCTCTCTTTTGTTTTTCGTTAGTGTTTTCTGGCCCTTCGCCATTTCTTAAATTCCCGGAGATCCTTAACTCCGGTTGGGCTGAAATGTTAACACAATTTTCTTCCGGATATTATCTTTCTTGCGGCAAAAGAAGGGCACCAACCACCTTATAGAGGGCCCACAAGCCTGCCAGGCACGCCCTAGGTAGGGGGGCGTGCCCCATGGGCTTGTGGCCCCCTCGAGCATCATCTTGCATTGATTCTTTTTCCCAAAAATCATATATATTCCAAAATAAATCTCGGCAAATTTTTATTATGCTTGGACTTCGTTTGATATGGATATTCTACAAAACAAAAAAACATATAACAAACAGGCATTGGGCACTGGATTAATATGTTAGTCCTAAAAATAATATAAAATATTGCCAAAAGTATATGAAAGTTGTAGAGTAATGGCATGAAACAATCAAAAATTATAGATACGAAGGAGACGTATCATGGTGCACCTCAATGTGCAAGTCATTCCATGGAGGTACTTGCTAGAGAGGTGGGAAGAAGTAACAAGAACAAACATGGATGGCGTTGTGGACCTTCTCAGCTTTGGACTCCCCTCAGAAACTGAGGGTGTAATACACCAGGGTGCTCCATAGGGAGCTCGACAACATAGCTACCACGAGGTCCGGAGGGCCTGCCAAGGAGTTAGTGACAAGAGGGAGCTCGGAGGGCTGGATAGGCATTTAAAGGTTTTCTTGTCACCCAAGTCAACACGGTGATAGCCAAGATTGGATATGCCTCCTATAAAACCCTAACCACCACCGTGTGTATAGGTGGAGGCTACGGGGCTCTCGATCCCATCTACCTTTGTATCCATCATCCCATCTCCCATTGTAATCCCTTGTAAGAGGTATACCCACCCATGAATACAAACACAAAGAAGGATGTAGGGTGTTACTCCTTCCTGGAGGCCCGAACGTCGGTAAACTCTCTGTGTAACCTACGATCTAGTACTTCCGGACATGTTTGCTACCCTACCGTGGGTGTAGTCTGGACTATCCACTGTCAGTTGGCGCGCCAGGCATAGGCTACGTTGGTCGGAGAATGAACCCATATCGGCTAATTATACATGCCCGACGACTTCATGTTGAGCAAGACCTTCACCTTTGGCTCCTTCGAGCTTGAGGTCGGCGATTGAGGGTTGCTCTACGATGTGATGCCCCCTCCCGTCATCGACTACATCCACTTCGGGAACATCGAGTTCCTGTTCAACCAGCACGCCGACACCACAGTTATCCACGCCTCTCCATAAGTAGTTGCGAAAAGGCGCATGAAGCTAAGTCAGCCTCGAGGTGGCTGGACCTTCATGAACCCACCGGCCCACCCAAACAATTGATATCAACGTGATCTTCCCGGCTGTGGAAACGCACTGGCCTCAGAAGCTCTCCCGGCGCGGGGTCTACGCGACCGTGTTGACCCCAACCGACCTTAAGGAGTGGTCTGATGCCACAATCTCCTTCGATCGTGCTGATCATCCGACCTACGTCCCCGCCCTAGTAAGTTTGCCTTGGTGCTAGATCCGATCGACAGGGGCTTCTATCTCCCATGGGCCTGATGGATGGCAGCAGCAGCCTCAACATCTTCTTCCTCGAGACCCAGGCCAAGATGGGGAATTCCTTCTCTACCCTGCAGCCCTCACCCATCGGCTTCCACGGGTTCGTACCGAGATATAAGCTCCAATATTTGTACTAATGACTCATGAATCCACAAGAAATTGGGCTATACATGGACTAAATCAAGCACATATATGGGCAAAGAGGAGATAAGAGGAGCCAAGTGGGAGGCACAACAAGTGCACCAGAGTGCAAGATGGCATCTCATACGACTGCACATGCTTGTATGTGCGGTTGTATGAGGTGTCCACGGCACCGTCTTGTCCAGCCCTACAACTATTATTAAAGGGCCAACACCAGAATCAGATTAGAACAAGTCGCAATCATAGAGAGACGCCATAACTCCATCTTCATCATCAAGAGTATCCATAAACCCTAGTCACCGCCATTTCCATCTCCATAGCCATAGCCACCTCCATCATCATCACAACAGCATTCATCCCCAAGTTCGCCACACCTTGTAATCTTGTATCGCATCGGGCAATTATTGTAATACCATATTATCAATCATTCATTCATGTTGATGTGTTCTTCAATGGTTTCTTCTTGCAATCTGATCGCTAAGTGTGAGTGATTCGGTAAGGTCATGGGTTGAGGCATAGCCCTACAACCCTATGTAATTGTTGGAGGGGTCAATGGAAGTACTTTGAATTCAGGTCCCGTATGTGTGAAATAAACTTATCTTCTAATTATCTATTGTCTTGTCCGCGTTCTTCGTCCCTGCAGGTACCTAGAATCATAGAGATCGAGCAATGAAGGGGCTAAGGGAAGGAAGACCGTGAAGTGCTATTTTGAACACCCGGTGATAGGAGGGTTAGTATGGTAGCATGGATCATTTCACTGAGGATACAACATGTGTAGTCATTAAACATCCAATGCTTTTGTCTGAGTCTATCTTAACTATCGAGGCAACCCCACGCGATGGATAGGACCTTTGGTTGGACAACTCACTCTTGATGCAGGGCGCGTTTCGGTCCAGACGTTATTTGGACACATCCTTCAATTGGATACGTCGCAAGCACATCTTGACGGGTATCTTCCAAGACACAAATTAATATCACAATGATCTCATTCGTCAATATATGGTGAATCAAGTCCTCATACCCATGTCTATTTTTGCTATAAGTTTCGCACCAAACTGACCATCGCGTACAAGTTTTATAGGACTGTCAGTGTATTTACCTCTTCCTAAAATCATGCAAAATAGTGAGTCCTCTCCCTAAGTTCGGCGAGAATCATTGGGGATTCTACCGCGAGCTGCACGAAGCCATCGGTTAGCACAACGTCCTTGAAATTCTGAATCATCGCAATGAAGCCGATACACCGTGCCTTGAGCTCGGCGCAGTTGAGCGTCTCGGCCAAGCGTAGCATGTCGACGACCGAGTCGACAGAGACACGGTACTCAACAGCCTATGGGTGCACTCGAGCTTGAGGCCGTCAAGCGCGAACCGGTCGGCTGCGGCGAGGAGACGTTCCAACACCTCCATGTTGGGGGGCTCGCCGTCGGCGTCGTACGGCAGGGTGTCGGTGTAGATGAACCGGAGCATTGCTCCAAAGGTCTCGGGCTCGATGTCCTCCCGAGCGATGGGGAAGGAGGACGAGGAGGACTCGAGCATGCCGCCGAAGAGCTGCGCCTCTGCGCGGTGGGCGTGGAAGGTCTCGCCGGCGACCTCAAAGGCGACGTCGGTCCAGGCGCCACGGTCGAGCAGGCGGCCGAGCTGGTTCGACAAGGAAGCGTCTCGCGCAACCGTGACCCTCCACATGACAGTCATGTCGTTGACGTTGAATTGGGTGTCGGCGGGGATGAACTCAGGAAACCCGCGGGGACTCCTAAAACCGCGGTCGTCCGGCGAGTAGACGTGCACGCATTGACTGTGGTGGGACGGTGGCGACGATCCGTCGCCGTGCACGGCGAAGGCGTCGAAGGTGGCCATCACGGCATGCGTCGGATGGCTCACGAGCTCGAGGTAGATGGAGGCGAAGCGGGTGAGGGCGGGTACGCGTGGAGCGTCCCCGTACGGGTAGCAGGCCAGCCTCCAGCAGTGGCCGCCGACGGTGGCCATCGGCGAGTAGACGCGGACCAGGCCCTGGCCCATGGCTCGGTGGCTGTGTGCCTTGGAGCTGATCTCGAACGCCATGAAACCAGAGCTCGACATTGCCGATGGACGGATTGATGCGCTGCGCAGAACCGTGGTGCCTCCGTCGGAATAAATAGGTGGCTTAGCACGCTTGAAATCACAACCGGCTTGATGGAATTGATGGCAAAGACGAACCATTGATGGATTTCTAATCCGTACAGGGTTAGGTAGCTGTTTCTTCCAAGATGACTTATTGTTCCGAACCATTTACTGAGCCTCCTGGTTAAGTTTGCGTGTATATTAGGAAAAATGCAAATCCTATAATCAGGAGTTTCTCTGGCAAAAAATGAGCTCAACAGGCCATGCAAGTCCAACCTACATCGATCAGGTCATTCATGGGAAGAAACAGAAGGTAAAACGAACAGAAGACGTTTCAATCCAAAAAAACAGGTCATCCTGTGTGTTCGCTTGCTGGCTCTGTGCTCTTGACTGTGGGTTCCATGAGACCGCGCCCAGGTTATGTAAAACGGGACAGCACCGTTCTGTGCATTATTCAAGAACTCGACAAGAATAGGCTTCATCCTCCTAACTTTACAGCAACATTGTGGTCGGGTTCTCGATGTAGCCCTTGAACGCTTTCAGGAATTCCGCCCCAATTGCACCTACAGATAAACATCATTATTTGTTGATTTCCCGCCCACATTTCAACTGACTCACGATTTATATTTCACAAAAGATTAAGAGGGTACCATCAATAACCCTGTGATCGCAGCTCATTGTTACTGACATGTAGGAACCAAACTCGTACTGACCATCCGCGCTGCCTGGTATCACCCTCTTCTCAGCTGCTCAAAAAAAAGTATCAGGTAAGCACTGAATAAATCCCTATGGGAGGACTAAGGACATCACAAAATGAATAATGGATCAAAGTAGCAGAAACTAGATCTAACTATGCTACAAAGTAGAATACGGAAACAAAAAGCACAGAACATTAGGACAATGTTCAAGTCCTGCCTACAGAACTAACTGAAGGTTACTCAGAAGTAAGAATGGACTAGGATATAGAATGCCAAAGTAAAGGATCATGCAATTGTCTAGGTCAATGTACTGGGCTTCAGAAAAAAGGTTCTGGTAAAAGGTCGACAGGACTATGTTATCCATAACAATGGTAAAATACTGACAAATGCCAAACTGTTATGTACACAATGCAAACTAAGTAGCAACAGCATTTTTGTGGCCAACGTATTGGCAGTACATGACGAAAGTGTAACACGGCTTCTTACCAGAACCAATGGCCAAGATTGCTGACTGAGGAGGATTTATAATAGCACAGAACTGTTTAATTCCAAAAGGACCTCCCAAGTTTGATACTGTGAACGTGCCACCCTGAAACAGAGAACGAAAATGGTCAATGAAAAATGTTGTTGATTTCATACTTATCATCTACTATGCGATAAATACCTCGTAATCTTGTGGTTTTAAGCTGTTATCCCTTGCTCTTTGAGCCAACTGCTTCACCTCCTCACCGATTGTACCAAGTCCCTTCTTGTCTGCATCCTGCACCACAAGTAATAAGTTAAGAGAACGGGGAAAATGCACAAAACCGAACTAGCTAGCTTTGACTAGCTTACCCTAACTACTGGAACAAACAATCCATGCTCAGTTTGTACAGCTACATTTATGTTCACATTGTGGTATCTGCATGAGATGTACATTTGTCATATCACATTTCTTGCCAATATAATTTGAGTGACAGGTATAAATGCTCCGTAGGAACTCACTGGCGAATAAAATCATTCATCCAAGAACTGTTGCACTCAGGGACCTTTCGAAGAGCCAAGGATGCAGCCTGCGCAGAACGTAGAGGTAAATTTAAAACTGGAGATCACAGAATCCACATGAGCCCAATACGACTTACAAGGCAACAATGTACGTATAAGAACCGGTGAGTACCTTTATAACAAGGTTGTTAATAGATATCTTCTTTCCACCAGATGCTTCCTGTAGTGGGTTCAATTCCCCTCGTAACCTGTAGCACAACAAAATGAAAAACTCTTCTTTAGACAAAAGTTCGGTACTAAAATTATCCACTGCAAGTTTTACAAAATCAGGCCTGAAACATACTTGATAAGTTTGTCGACACGTGTGTCAACTGTCAAGTAGTAATGTGGGATGGTTTGTTTAGAAGCTAGGAGGCGGTTTGCAGTAACCTGAAAAGAATAAGAGTTAAAACACTACAAGGCAGATAGGATCAACGAAAAAAAGTCTCAGCGGCATTTTTCAATGCTGAAACAGGGTAAAAATAGAAACTGACACTGGGCTCTGGGTTAATAGGTTAGTCCCAAAAATGATATAAAAGTGTATAATAAAGCCCATAAACATTCAAAACAATAGATAATATAGCATGAAGCAATCAAAAAGTATAGATACGTTGGAGACGTATCACGCACCAGCCCATTAGGGGTTGGTTCCCACGCCACTTCAGCCCATGGGGCCCTCCGGGATAGGTGGCCCCACCCGGTGGACCCCCGGGACCCTTCTGGTGGTCCCGGTACAATACCGGTGACCCCCGAAACTCTCCCGGTGGCCGAAACTGGACTTCCTATATATAAATCTTTACCTCCGTGCCATTCCGGAACTCCTCGTGACGTCCCGGATCTCATCCGGGACTCCGAACAGCTTTCAGTTAACCGCATACTAATATCTCTACAACTCTAGTGTCACCGAACCTTAAGTGTGTAGACCCTACGGGTTCGGGAGACACGTAGACATGATCGAGATAACTCTCCGGTCAATAACCAAAAGCGGGATCTGGATACCCATGTTGGCTCCCACATGCTCCACGATAATCTCATCGAATGAATCACGATGTCGAGGATTCAATCAATCCCGTATACAATCCCGTATACTTTCGGGGATACCCGTAGTGTACATTTATAGCCACCCAGTTATGTTGTGACGTTTGGCACACCCAAAGTACCCTTACGATATCCGAGAGTTGCACAATCTCATGGTCTAAGGAAAGGATACTCGACATTAGAAAAGCTTTAGCAGACGAACTACACGATCTTGTGCTATGCTTAGGATTGGGTCTTGTCCATCACATCATTATCCTAAGGATGTGATCCCGTTATCAGTGACATCCTATGTCCATGGTTAGGAAACCGTAACCATCTATTGATCAACGAGCTAGTCAACTAGAGGCTCACTAGGGACATGTTGTGGTCTATGTATTTACACATGTATTACGATTTCTGGATAACACAATTATAGCATGAACAATAGACAATTATCATGAACAAGGAAATATAATAATAACCATTTTATTATTGCCTCTAGGGCATATTTCCAACAGTCTCCCACTTGCACTAGAGTCAATAACCTAGTTACATTGTGATGAATCGAACACCCATAGAGTTTTGGTGTTGACCATGCTTTGCACGTGGAAGAGGTTTAGTCAACGGATCTGCGACATTCAGGTCCGTATGCACTTTACAAATCTCTATGTCTCCATCTTGAACATTATCATGAATGGATTTGAAGCGACGCTTGATATGCCGGTCTTCTTGTGAAACCTGGGCTCCTTGGCAAGGGCAATAACTCCAGTGTTGTCACAAAAGAGAGTCATTGGGCCCGACGCATTGGGAATAACTCCTAGGTCGGTAATGAACTCCTTCATCCAGATTGCTTCATGTGCTGCCTTCGAGGCTGCCATGTACTCTGCTTCACATGTAGATCCCGCCATGACGCTTTGCTTGCAACTGCACCAGCTGACTGCCCCACCATTCAAAATATACACGTATCCGGTTTGTGACTTGGAGTCATCCAGATCTGTGTCGAAGCTAGCATCAACGTAACCCTTTACGACGAGCTCTTCATCACCTCCATAAACGAGAAACATATCCTTAGTCCTTTTCAGGTACTTCAGAATATTCTTGACCGTTGTCCAGTGTTCCATGCTGGGATTACTTTGGTACCTTCCCACCAAACTTACGGCAAGGTTTACATCAGGTCTGGTACACAACATGGCATACATAATAGACCCTATGGCCGAGGCATAGGGGATGACACTCATCTTTTCTCTATCTTCTGCCGTGGTCGGGCATTGAGCCGTGCTCAGTCTCACACCTTGCAATACAGGCAAGAACCCCTTCTTGGACTGATCCATATTGAACTTCTTCAATATATTGTCAAGGTACGTGCTTTGTGAAAGACCAATGAGGCATCTCGATCTATCTCTATAGATCTTGATGCCTAATATGTAAGCAGCTTCTCCAAGGTCCTTCATTGAAAAACACTTATTCAAGTAGGCCTTTATGCTTTCCAAGAGTTCTATATCATTTCCCATCAAAAGTATGTCATCCACATATAATATGAGAAATGTTGTAGAGCTCTCACTCACTTTCTTGTAAACACAGGCTTCTCCATAAATCTGCGTAAACCCAAATGCTTTGATCATCTCATCAAAATGAATGTTCCAACTCCGAGATGCTTGCACCAGCCCATAGATCGAGCGTTGGAGCTTGCATACCTTGTCAGGGTTCTTAGGATCGACAAAACCTTCCGGATGCATCATATACAATTCTTCCTTAAGGAAACCATGAAGGAATGCCGTTTTGACGTCCATTTGCCATATCTCATAATCATAGAATGTGGCAATTGCTAACATGATTCGGACAGACTTCAGCTTCGCTGCAGGTGAGGTCTCATCGTAGTCAACCCCTTGAACTTGTCGATAACCCTTAGCGACAAGCCGAGCCTTATAGATGGTTACATTACCATCCGCGTCTGTCTTCTTCTTGAAGATCCATTTATTTTCTATGGCTCGCCGATCATCGGGCAAGTCAGTCAAAGTCCATACTTCGTTTTCATACATGGATCCTATCTCGGATTTCATGGCTTCAAGCCATTTGTCAGAATCCGGGCATGCCATCGCTTCTTCATAGTTTGAAGGTTCACCATTGTCTAACAACATGATTTCCAGGACAGGGTTGCCGTACCGCTCTGGTGCGGAACGTGTCCTTGTGGACCTACGAAGTTCAGTAGCAACTTGATCTGAAGTTTCATGATCATCATCATTAACTTCCTCTCTAGTCGGTGCAGGCACCATAGAAACATTTTCTTGAGCTGCGCTACTCTCCAGTTCAAGAGGCAATACTTCATCAAGTTCTACTTTCCTCCCACTTACTTCTTTCGAGAGAAAATCTTTCTCTAGAAAGGATCCATTCTTGGCAACAAAGATCTTGCCTTCGGATCTGAGGTAGAAGGTATACCCAATAGTTTCCTTAGGGTATCCTATGAAGACGCATTTTTCCGATTTGGGTTCGAGCTTTTCAGGTTGAAGTTTCTTGACATAAGCATCGCATCCCCAAACTTTCAGAAACGACAGCTTAGGTTTCTTCCCAAACCACAATTCATACGGTGTCGTCTCAACGGATTTCGACGGAGCCCTAGTTAAAGTGAATGTGGCAGTCTCTATAGCATAACCCCAAAATGATAGTGGTAGATCGGTCAGAGACATCATAGATCGCACCATATCCAATAGAGTGCGATTACGACGTTCGGACACACCATTACGCTGAGGTGTTCCAGGCGGCGTGAGTTGTGAAACAATTCCACATTTCCTTAAGTGCGTGCCAAATTCGTGACTCAAATATTCCCCTCCATGATCTGATCGTAAGAACTTTATTTTCCTGTCACGTTGATTCTCAACCTCACTCTAAAATTCCTTGAACTTTTCAAAGGTCTCAGACTTGTGTTTCATCAAGTAGACATGCCAATATCTACTGAAGTCATCAATGAGGGTGAGGACATAACGATAACCACCACGAGCCTCAACACTCATCGAACCGCACACATCGGTATGTATGATTTCCAATAAGTTGGTTGCTCGCTCTAGTGTTCCGGAGAACGGAGTCTTGGTCATTTTTCCCATGAGGCATGGTTCGCACGTGTCAAATGATTCATAATCAAGAGACTCCAAAAGTCCATCTGCATGGAGTTTCTTCATGCGTTTGAAACCAATGTAACCAAGGCAGCAGTGCCACAAGTATGTGGGACTATCATTATCAACCTTACATCTTTTGGCATTCACACTATGAATATGTGTAACATCACGCTCGAGATTAAATAAGAATAAACCATTAACCAGCGGGGCATGATCATAAAACATGTCTCTCATATAAATAGAACAACCATTATTCTCAGATTTAAATGAGTAGCCATCTCACATTAAACGAGATCCAGATACAATGTTCATGCTCAAAGCTGGTACTAAATAACAATTATTGAGGTTAAAAACTAATCCCATAGGTAAATGTAGAGGTAGTGTGCCAACGGCGATCACATCGACATTGGAACCATTCGCGACGCGCATCGTCACCTCGTCCTTCACCAGTCTCCGCTTATTCCGCAGCTCCTGTTTTGAGTTACAAATATGAGCAACTGCACCGGTATCAAATACCCAGGAGCTACTACGAGCGCTGGTTAGGTACACATCAATAACATGTATATCACATATACGTTTGGTATTGCCGGCCTTCTTATGCGCTAAGTACTTGGGGCAGTTCCGCTTCCAGTGACCGTTTCCCTTGCAATAAAAGCACTCAGTCTCAGGCTTGGGTCCATGCTTTGGCTTCTTCCCGGTAACTGGCTTACCGGGCGCGGCACCTCCCTAGTTGTCCTTCTTGAAGTTCTTCTTACCCTTGCCTTTCTTGACCTTAGTGGTTTTATTCACCATCAACACTTGATGTTCCTTTTTGATCTCCACCTCCGCTGATTTCAGTATTGAATATACCTCAGGAATGGTCTTTTCCATCCCCTGCATATTGAAGTTCATCACAAAGCTGTTGTAGCTAGGTGGGAGCGACTGAAGGATTCTGTCAACGACCGCATCATCCGGGAGATTAACTGCCAGCTGAGATAAGCGGTTGTGCAACCCAGACATTTTGAGTATATGCTCGCTGACAGAACTATTCTCCTCCATCTTACAACTATAGAACTTGTTGGAGACTTCAAATCTCTCGACCCGGGCATGAGCTTGGAAAACCATTTTCAGCTCTTGGAACATCTCATATGCTCCGTGCTGCTCAAAACGCTTTTGGAGCCCCGGTTCTAAGTTGTAAAGCATGCCGCACTGAACCAAGGAGTAATCATCACTATGAGACTGCCAGGCGTTCATAACGTCTTGAGTTGCTGGGAAAATAGGTGCATCACCTAGCGGTGCTTCAAGGACATATGCTTTCTTGGCAGCTATGAGGATAATCCTCAGGTTACGGACCCAGACCGTGTAGTTGCTACCATCGTCTTTCAGCTTGGTTTTCTCTAGGAACGCGTTGAAGTTGAGGGCAACATTAGCATGGGCCATTTGATCTACAAGACATATTGCAAAGTTTTAGACTATGTTCATAATAATTAAGTTTATCTAATCAAATTATTTAATGAACTTCCACTCAGATAGACATCCCTCTAGTCCTCTAAGTGATACATGATCCGAGTCAACTAGGCCGTGTCCGATCATCATGTGAGACGGACTAGTCATCATCGGTGAACATCTTCATGTTGATCGTATCTTCTATATGACTCATGTTCAACCTTTCGGTCTTCCGTGTTCCGAGGCCATGTCTGTACATGCTAGGCTCGTCAAGTCAACCTAAGTGTATTGCGTGTGTAAATCTGGCTTACGCCTGTTGTATGCGAACGTTAGAACCTATCACACCCGATCATCACGTGGTGCTTCGGAACAACGGACCTTAGCAACGGTGCACAGTTAGGGGGAACACAATTCTTGATATTTTAATGAGGGATCATCTTATTTATGCTACCATCATTCTAAGCAAATAAGATGTAAAAACATGATAAACATCACATGCAATCAAATAGTGACATGATATGGCCAATATCATTTTGCTCCTTTTGATCTCCATCTTCGGGGCGCCATGATTATCATCGTCACTGGCATGACACCATGATCTCCGTCATCATGATCTCCATCATTGTGTCTTCATGAAGTTGTCTCGCCAACTATTACTTCGACTACTATAGCTAACAGTTAGCAATAAAGTAAAGTAATTACATGGCGTTTTCATTGACACGCAGGTCATACAATAAATTAAGACAACTCCTATGGCTCCTGCCGGTTTTCATACTCATCGACATGCAAGTCGTGATTCCTATTAGAAAAACATGATCAATCTCATACATCACATATATCATTCATCACATCCTTTTGGCCATATCACATCACACGGCATATGCTGCAAGAACAAGTTAGACGTCCTCTAATTGTTGTTGCAAATTTTTACGTGGCTGCTATAGGTTTCTAGCAAGAACGTTTCTTACCTACACCAAAACCACAACGTGATATACCAATTTCTATTTACCCTTCAAAAGGACCCTATTCATCGAATCCGATCCGACTAAAGTGGGAGAGATAGACACCCGCTAGCCATCTTATGCAACTAGTGCATGTCAGTCGGTGGAACCTGTCTCACGTAAGTGTACGTGTAAGGTCGGTCCGGGCCGCTTCATCCCACGATGTCGCCGAATCAAGATAAGACTAGTAACGCCAAGTAAATTGACAAAATCGATGCCCACAACAACTTGTGTTCTACTCGTGCATAGAAACTACGCATAGACCTAGCTCATGATGCCACTGTTGGGGATCGTAGCAAAATTTAAAATTTTCTACGCATCACCAAGATCAATCTATGGAGTCATCTAGCAAGGAGAGAGAGAGGAGTGCATCTACATACCCTTGTAGATCGCGAGCGGAAGCGTTCAAGAGAACGGGGTTGATGGAGTCGTACTCGTCGTGATCCAAATCACCGATGATCCTAGCGCCGAACGGACGGCACCTCCGCGTTCAACACACGTACGGAGCAGAGACATCTCCTCCTGTTGGGGAACGTAGCAGAAATTCAAAATTTTCCTACGTGTCCCCAAGATCTATCTATGAAGAGACCAGCAACGAGTAGAAAGAGAGTGCATCTACATACCCTTGTAGATCGCTAAGCGGAAGCGTTCAAGTGAACGGGGTTGATGAAGTCGTACTCGTTGTGATTCAAATCACCGATGATCAAGTGCCGAACGCACGGCACCTCCGCGTTCAACACACGTACAGCCCGGTGACGTATCCCACGCCTTGATCCAGCAAGGAGAGAGGGAGAGGTTGAGGAAGACTCCATCCAACAGCAGCACAACGGCGTGGTGGTGGTGGAGGAGCGTGGCAATCCAGCAAGGCTTCGCCAAGCACCATGGGAGAGGAGGAGTAGGGAGAGAGGTAGGGCTGTGCCAGAACTTCGTGTATAGCTCCCATGCGCCTCCCCACTATATATAGGGGTGGAGGGGCTGGTTTCTTGCCCTCCAAGTCCATTGGGGCGTTGGCCAAGGTGGGAGGAAAGAAATCTCATTATTTCCTTCCCCAAAGATTGTTATCCCCCCTTTTTAGGGATCTTGATCTTATCCCTTCGGGATATGATCTTATTCCTTCTAAGGGGGGGATCTTGGTGCGCCTTGACCAGGGGTGTGGGGCCTTTCCCCACTACCCACGTTCATGTGGGTCCCCCCATGCAGGTGGGCCCCACTCCAAAACCTTCTAGAACCTTCCCGGTACAATACCGAAAAATCCCGAACATTTTCCGGTGGCCAAAATAGGACTTCCCATATATAAATCTTTACCTCCGGACCATTCCGGAACTCCTCGTGACGTCCGGGATCTCATCCGGGACTCCGAACAACATTCGGTAACCACATACAAGCTTCCTTTATAACCCTAGCGTCATCGAACCTTAAGTGTGTAGACCCTACGGGTTCGGGAATCATGCAGACATGACCGAGACGTTCTCCGGTCAATAACCAACAGCGGGATCTGGATACCCATGATGGCTCCCATATGTTCCACGATGATCTCATCAGATGAACCACGATGTCAAGGACTTAATCAATCCCGTATTCAATTCCCTTTGTCTATCGGTATGTTTCTTGCCCGAGATTCGATCGTCGGTATCCAATACCTTGTTCAATCTCGTTACCGGCAAGTCACTTTACTCGTTCCGTAACACATCATCCCGTGATCAACTCCTTGGTCACATTGCGCATATGATGATGTCCTACCGAGTGGGCCCAGAGATACCTCTCCGTTTACACGGAGTGACAAATCCCAGTCTCGATCCGCATAAAACAATAGATACTTTCGGAGATACCTGTAGTGCACCTTTATAGTCACCCAGTTACGTTGTGACGTTTGATACACCCAAAGCACTCCTACGGTATCCAGGAGTTACACGCTCTCATGGTCGAAGGAAGAGATACTTGACATTGGCAAAGCTCTAGCAAATGAACTACACGATCTTTTGTGCTAGTCTTAGGATTGGGTCTTGTCCATCACATCATTCTACTAATGATGTGATCCCGTTATCAACGACATCCAATGTCCATAGCCAGGAAACCATGACTATCTGTTGATCACAACGAGCTAGTCAACTAGAGGCTCACTAGGGACATATTGTGGTCTATGTATTCACACGTGTATTACGATTTCCGGATAATACAGTTATAGCATGAATAAAAGACAATTATCATGAACAAGGAAATATAATAATAACACTTTTATTATTGCCTCTAGGGCATATTTCCAACAGTCTCCCACTTGCACTAGAGTCAATAATCTAGTTCACATCGCCATGTGATTAACACTCACAGGTCACATCGCCATGTGACTAATACCCAAGAGTTTTAGGTTTGATCATGTTGCTTGTGAGAGAGGTTTTAGTCAACGGGTCCGAACCTTTCAGATCCGTGTGTGCTTTACAAATCTCTATGTCATGTCCTAGATGTAGCTACCACGCTCTATTTGGAGCTATTCCAAATAACTGTTCTACTTGGAGCTATTCTAAATTGTTGCCCCATAATACGTATCCGGTATCTCTTCTTAGAGCTATCCGGATAGGTGTTAAGCTTGCATCGACGTAACCTTTACGACGAACTCTTTTACCACCTCCATAATCGAGAAAATTCCTTAGTCCACTAGTTACCAAGGATAACTTTGACCGCTGTCCTGTGAGCCATTCTTGGATCACTCTTGTACCCCTTGACTGACTCATGGCAAGGCACACTTCAGGTGCGGTACACAGCATAGCATACTGAAGAGCCTACGTCTTAAGCATAGGGGACGACCTTCGTCCTTTCTCTCTATTCTGCCGTGGTCGAGCTTTAAGTCTTAACTTCGTACCTTACAACTCAGGCAAGAACTCCTTCTTTGACTGGTCCATCTTGAACACCTTCAAGATCATGTCAAGGTATGTGCTCATTTGAAAGTATTATTAAGCATTTTGATCTATCCTTATAGATCTTGATGCTCAATGTTCAAGTAGCTTAATCCAGGCTTTCTATTGAAAAACACTTTCAAAATAACCCTATATGCTTTCCAGAAATTCTACGTCATTTCTGATCAACAATATGTCAACAACATATACTCATCAGAAATTCTATAGTGCTCCCACTCACTTCTTTGGAAATACAAGTTTCTCATAAACTTTGTACAAACCCAAAATTTTTGATCATCATCAAAGCATACATTCCAACTCCGAGATGCTCACTCCAGTCCTTAGAAGGATTGCTGGAGCTTTGCATACTTATTAGCATCTTTTGGGATTGACAAAACCTTCCGGTTGTATCACATACAACCTTTCCTCAAGAAAATCGTCGAGGAAACAATGTTTTGACATCCTATCTGCAAGATTTCATAAATAATGCAGTAATCGCTAATATAATTCCAACAGACTCTTAGCATCGCTACGAGTGAGAAAATCTCATCGTAGTCAACTCCTTGAACTTGTCGGAAAACATCTTAACGACAAGTCGAGCTTTCTTAATGGTAATTCTTACCATCATTGTCTGTCTTCCTTTTAAAATCCATCCGTACTCATTTGCCTTACGACCATCGAGCCGTTCTGCCAAAGTCTTCACTTTGTTTTCATACATGGATCCTCTCTCGGATTTTATGGCCTCAAGCCATTTATCGGAATCCGGGCCCACCATCGCTTCTCCATAGCTTGTAGGCTCATTGTTGTCTAGCAACATGACTTCCAAGACAGGATTACGTACCACTCTCAAGTAGTACGCATCCTTGTCATCCTACGAGGTTTGGGAGTGACTTGATCTGAAGTTTCATGATCACTATTATAAGCTTCCACTTCAATTGGTGTAGGTGCCACGGGAACAACTTCCTGTGCCCTGCTACACACTGGTTGAAGTGATGGTTCAATAACCTCATCAAGTCTCCACCATCCTCCCACTCAATTCTTTCGAGAGAAACTTTTCCTCGAGAAAGGACCCGATTCTAGAAACAATCCATATTGCTTTCGGATCTGAATTAGGAGGTATACCCAACTGTTTTGGGTTTCCTATGAAGATGCATTTTATCCGCTTTGGGTTCGAGCTTATCAACCTGAAACTTTTTCATATAAGCGTCGCAGCCCCAAACTTTTAAGAAACGACAACTTAGGTTTCTCTAAACCATAGTTCATACGGTGTCATCTCAACGGAATTACGTGGTGCCCTATTTAAAGTGAATGTGGTTGTCTCTAATGCCTAACCCATGAACGATAGTGGTAATTCGATAAGAGACATCATGGTACGCACCATATCCAATAGGGTGCAACTATGATGTTCGGACACACCATCACATTATGGTGTTCCAGGCGGTATTAATTGCGAAACAATTTCCACAATGTCTTAATTGTGTGCCAAAACTCGTAACTCAGATATTCATCTCTATGATCATATCATAGACATTTTATCCTCTTATCACAATGATCTGCTACTTCACTCTGAAATTACTTGAACCATTCAATAATTCAGACTTGTGTTTCATCAAGTAAATATACTCAACATTTACTCGAATCATCTGTGAAGTAAGAACATAATGATATTCACTGCATGCCTCAGCACTCATTCGACTGCACACATCAAAATGTGTTACTTCCAACAAGTTGCTATCTTGTTCCATCTTACTGAAAATGAGGCTTTTCAGTCATCTTGCCCATGTGGTATGATTTGCATATCTCAAGTGATTCAAAATCAAGTGAGTCCGAACGATCCATTTGCATGGAGTTTCTTCATGCATATACACCAATAGACATGGTTCGCATGTCTCAAACTTTTCAAAAACGAGTGATTCCAAAGATCCATCAACATGGAGCTTCTTCATGCGTTTTATACCATTATGACTTACATGGCAGTGCCACAAGTAAGTGGTACTATCATTACTATCTTATATCTTTTGGCATGAAAATGTGTATCACTACGACCGAGATCCAATAAACCATTCCTTTAGGTGCAAGACCATTGAAGGTATTATTCAAAAATAGAGTAACCATTATTCTCCTTAAATGAATAATCGTATTGCGATAGACATAATCCAATCATGTCTATGCTCAACGCAAACACCAATCTCGGTGGTAGAGGGAGCGTGCGATGCTTGATCATATCAACCTTGGAAACACTTCCAACATATATCGTCAGCTCACCTTTAGCTAGTCTCCGTTTATTCTGTAGCTTTTATTTCGAGTTACTAACACTTAGCAACCGAACCGGTATCCAATACCCTGGTGCTACTAGGAGTACTAGTAAAGTACACATTAACATAATGTATATCCAATATACTTCTATCGACCTTGCCAGCCTTCTCATCTACCAAGTATCTAGGGTAATTCTGCTCTAGTGACTGTTCCCCTTATTACAGAAGCACTTAGTCTCGGGTTTGGGTTCAACCTTGGGTTTCTTCACTGGAGCAGCAGCTGATTTGCCGTTTCATGAAGTATCCCTTCTTGCCCTTGCCCTTCTTGAAACTAGTGGTTTCACCAACCATCAACAATTGATGCTCCTTCTTGATTTCTACTTTCGCGGTGTCAAACATCGTGAATACCTCAAGGAACATCTTATTTATCCCTGATATGTTATAGTTCATCACGAAGCTCTAGCAGCTCGGTGGCAATGACTTTGGAGAAACATCACTATCTCATTTGGAAGATCAACTCCCACTCAATTCAAGTGATTGTTGCACTCAGACAATCTGAGCACAAGCTCAACGATTGAGATTTTCTCCCTTAGTTTGCAGGCTAAGAGAATCGTCGGAGGTCTTATACCTCTTGACGTGAGCACGAGCCTGAAATCCCAATTTCAGCCCTCGAAACATCTCATATGTTCCGCGATGTTTCGAAAACGTCTTTGGTGCCTCTACTTAAACCATTTAACTGAACTATCACGTAGTTATCAAAACGTGTATGTTCGATGTTCGAAACATCCACAAACGACGTTTGGGGTTCAGCACACTGAGCAGTGCATTAAGGACATAAGCTTTCTACTGTTCGCATAATCGCTACTATCAACTTTCAACTATATTTTCTCTAGGAACATATCTAAAACAGTAGAACTAAAGCGCGAGCTACGGCATAATTTGCAAAAGGTCTTTTGACTATGTTCAGGATAATTAAGTTCATCTTATGAACTCCCACTCAGATAGACATCCCTCTGGTCATCTAAGTGATTACATGATCCGAGTCAACTAGGCCGTGTCCGATCATCACGTGAGACGGACTAGTCATCATCGGTGAACATCTTCATGTTGATCGTATCTACTATACGACTCATGCTCGACCTTTCGGTCTCCGTGTTCCGAGGCCATGTCTGTACATGCTAGGCTCGTCAAGTTAACCCTAAGTGTTTTCGCTGTGTAAAACTGTCTTACACCCGTTGTATGTGAACGTAAGAATCCATCACACCCGATCATCACGTGGTGCTTAGAAGCGACGAACTGTAGCAACGGTGCACAGTTAGGGGAGAACACTTCTTGAAATTGTTGTAAGGGATCATCTTATTTACTACCGTCGTTCTAAGAAAACAAGATGCATAAACATGATAAACATCACATGCAATCAAATAGAGTAGTGACATGATATGGCCAATATCATATAGCTCCTTTGATCTTCATCTTCGGGGCTCCATGATCATCTTGTCACCGGCATGACACCATGATCTCCATCATCATGATCTCCATCATCGTGTCTTCATGAAGTTGTCACGCCAACGACTACTTCTACTTCTATGACTAACGCGTTTAGCAATAAAGTAAAGTAGTTTACATGGCGTTCTTCAATGACACGCAGGTCATACAATAAATAAAGACAACTCCTATGGCTCCTGCCGGTTGTCATACTCATCGACATGCAAGTCGTGAATCCTATTACAAGAACATGATCAATCTCATACATCACATATATCATTCATCACATCCTTTTGGCCATATCACATCACACAGCATACCCTGCAAAAACAAGTTAGACGTCCTCTAATTGTTGTTTGCATGTTTTACGTGGCTGCTATGGGTTTCTAGCAAGAACGTTTCTTACCTACGCAAAACCACAACGTGATATGCCAATTGCTATTTACCCTTCATAAGGACCCTTTTCATCGAATCCGTTCCGACTAAAGTGGGAGAGACTGGCACCCGCTAGCCACCTTATGCACCAAGTGCATGTCAATCGGTGGAACCTGTCTCACGTAAGAGTACGTGTAAGGTCGGTCCGGGCCGCTTCATCCCACAATACCGTCGAAACAAGATTGGACTAGTAACGGTAAGCATATTGAACAACATCAACGCCCACAACTACTTTGTGTTCTACTCGTGCAAAGAATCTACGCAATAGACCTAGCTCATGATGCCACTGTTGGGTAACGTAGCAGAAATTCAAAATTTTCCTACGTGTCACCAAGATCTATCTATGGAGAAACCAGCTACGAGTAGAAGGAGAGTGCATCTACATACCCTTGTAGATCGCTAAGCGGAAGCGTTCAAGTGAACGGGGTTGATGAAGTCGTACTCGTCGTGATTCAAATCACCGATGATCAAGTGCCGAACGCACGGCACCTCCGCGTTCAACACACGTACAGCCCGGTGACGTATCCCACGCCTTGATCCAGCAAGGAGAGAGGGAGAGGTTGAGGAAGACTCCATCCAACAGCAGCACAACGGCGTGGTGGTGGTGGAGGAGCGTGGCAATCCAGCAGGGCTTCGCCAAGCACCATGGGAGAGGAGGAGTAGGGAGAGAGGTAGGGCTGTGCCAGAACTTCGTGTATAGCTCCCATGCGCCTCCCCACTATATATAGGGGTGGAGGGGCTGGTTTCTTGCCCTCCAAGTCCATTGGGGCGTTGGCCAAGGTGGGAGGAAAGAAATCTCATTATTTCCTTCCCCACCGATTGTTATCCCCCCTTTTTAGGGATCTTGATCTTATCCCTTCGGGATATGATCTTATTCCTTCTAAGGGGGGGATCTTGGTGCGCCTTGACCAGGGGTGTGGGGCCTTTCCCCACTACCCACGTTCATGTGGGTCCCCCCATGCAGGTGGGCCCCACTCCGGAACCTTCTAGAACCTTCCCGGTACAATACCGAAAAATCCCGAACATTTTCCGGTGGCCAAAATAGGACTTCCCATATATAAATCTTTACCTCCGGACCATTCCGGAACTCCTCGTGACGTCCGGGATCTCATCCGGGACTCCGAACAACATTCGGTAACCACATACAAGCTTCCTTTATAACCCTAGTGTCATCGAACCTTAAGTGTGTAGACCCTACGGGTTCGGGAATCATGCAGACATGACCGAGACGTTCTCCGGTCAATAACCAACAGCGGGATCTGGATACCCATGATGGCTCCCACATGTTCCACGATGATCTCATCGGATGAACCACGATGTCAAGGACTTAATCAATCCCGTATTCAATTCCCTTTGTCTATCGGTATGTCATTGCCCGAGATTCGATCGTCGGTATCCAATACCTTGTTCAATCTCGTTACCGGCAAGTCACTTTACTCATTCCGTAACACATTATCCCGTGATCAACTCCTTGGTCACATTGCGCATATGATGATGTCCTACCGAGTGGGCCCAGAGATACCTCTCCGTTTACACGGAGTGACAAATCCCAGTCTCGATCCGCATAAAACAATAGATACTTTCGGAGATACCTGTAGTGCACCTTTATAGTCACCCAGTTACGTTGTGACGTTTGATACACCCAAAGCACTCCTACGGTATCCAGGAGTTACACGCTCTCATGGTCGAAGGAAGAGATACTTGACATTGGCAAAGCTCTAGCAAATGAACTACACGATCTTTTGTGCTAGTCTTAGGATTGGGTCTTGTCCATCACATCATTCTTCTAATGATGTGATCCCGTTATCAACGACATCCAATGTCCATAGCCAGGAAACCATGACTATCTGTTGATCACAACGAGCTAGTCAACTAGAGGCTCACTAGGGACATATTGTGGTCTATGTATTCACACGTGTATTACGATTTCCGGATAATACAGTTATAGCATGAATAAAAGACAATTATCATGAACAAGGAAATATAATAATAACACTTTTATTATTGCCTCTAGGGCATATTTCCAACACCTCCTTCTTGATCCGGCAAGGGGGGAGGAGAAGTTGATGAAGATCCAGCAGCACGGCGGCGTGATGGTGGAAGCAGCGGTATTCTAGCAGGACTTCGCCAAGCGCTACTGGGAGGAAGAGGTGCCACGGGAGGGAGAGGGAGAAGCCAGGGCTTAGGGTGCAGCTGCCCTCCCGCCCCTCCACCATATATAGGGGCTAGGGGGCACATGCCATCTTGGAAATCCCATCTACAGGGGGGCCCTCGGGGCGGCGGCCCCCTTAGGGTTTCCAACCAGGGGGCGCATGCCCCCTCGGGGGCAATGGCCCCCTAGGGTTTCCAACCCTAGGCTCCTTGGGCCCTTGGGTGGGGCGCACCAGCCCACCAGGGGCTGGTTCCCACGCCACTTCAGCCCATGGGGCCCTCCGGGATAGGTGGCCCCACCCAGTGGACCCCCGGGACCACAACTCTCCCGGTGGCCGAAACTGGACTTCCTATATATAAATATTTACCTGCGGACCATTCCGGAACTCCTCGTGACGTCCGGGATCTCATCCGGGACTCCGAACAACTTTCTGTTAACCGCATACTAATATCTCTACAACTCTAGCGTCACCGAACCTTAAGTGTGTAGACCCTACGGGTTCGGGAGACACGTAGACATGACCGAGACAACTCTCCAGTCAATAACCAATAGCGGGATCTGGATACCCATGTTGGCTCCCACATGCTCCACGATAATATCATCGAATGAACCACGATGTCAAGGATTCAATCAATCCTGTATACAATTCCCTTTGTCTATCGGTATGATACTTGCCCGAGATTCGATCATCGGTATACTGATACCTTGTTCAATCTCGTTACGGCAAGTCTCTTTACTCGTTCCCATAACACATCATCCCGTGAACAAATCCTTGATCACATTGAGCTCATTATGTTGATGTCCTATCGAGTGGGCCCAGAGATACCTCTCCGTCATAAGGAGTGACAAATCCCAGTCTCAATTCGTGCCAACCCAACAGATACTTTCGGGGATACCCGTAATGTACCTTTATAGCCACCAAATTACGTTGTGACGTTTGGCACACCCAAAGTACCCTTACGGTATCCGGGAGTTGCACAATCTCATGGTCTAAGGAAAGGATACTTAGGATTGGGTCTTGTCCATCACATCATTACCCTAATGATGTGATCCCGTTATCAGTGACATCGTATGTCCATGGTTAGGAAACCGTAACCATCTATTGATCAACGAGCTAGTCAACTAGAGGCTCACTAGGGACATGTTGTGGTCTATGTATTCACACATGTATTACGATTTCCGGATAACACAATTATAGCATGAACAATAGACATTATGTTGTAACTCAAGACGTAAATGACTCGCTCACAATTAATATTTTTTGGGAGTTTCTGTATTTATAGGAATAGAGGCTCGCGACGGCAGTGTAAAAGTTCTAGATTATTTTTCGAGGGGGGGCTGTATTTATAGGAACTAGCACAAATGCACGTGCGTTGCAACGGGAGAAACAAACTCACACGCCGAACATGACTCAAAGACCCATGCAGGCCCACATCCTCTACCCCAGCCATGTAATTGCTTATCGTCCTTCCACCCTCAGTGGTCGTGGTATCCACCTGATGACAATGCACCCGAACATATGCCAAGGCGATGAGTTCAAGCATTACACGACACACTTGTCATTGAACCGCGCTAGCATAGTGAAATGTTTAAAACTAATCTCGTTGACCTAGACATGAGGGCCGCCTTGCGCGAGCTACACCATGCACCTGGTCCATATGTACACCGACCCTCATATGCCCTCTCGCTTCTGAATCAATGTTACAGACTCGCCCTCTCGCTTCTGAATCAATGTTACAGACTTGTTTCATTGGAGGGGGTGGGGGATGGTCCGCACGTGTCCATGCATCCTTCAAGGAAAGGTCATGTGCTTCACTGTGGAGCAAACACCACATTCTGAGTCCTCATACGTCGGATAGCCGTGGATGATCACATGTCACCACCAAGCAGCATGAGAGGTAGACGGTGAGGGTTAACCCTTTCCAGCCGCCACCATCGATCCACATCTAGCTACTCATCCGATCCGATTCGTCGCAACCTGATTGAACAGCAATAATAATAACAAAATGGTTAAAGCGTTCAAAGCAGTAAACCCAAGGGATGGAGAGGTGCACGGTCAGGGTTAGCCATTTCTTCGCTTTCAATTCGACTTTGATTCCGACTTGATGTGTATAGTATTGTACGTACACACTGATAACGTATTTTCTTTTTGCTCTTGAGAATTAAGAAAAATACTAAACCAAAACATTAATTTTTACAGGTACGCATACACATCTACGTACAGATACCAAGCCAGTGGCAGTGATACAAATCAAAGAGTTCCTAATCAACTGTCCTGAGCGCAAAGCAGCCTCACCTTTCGCACACCATGGTGAACCAGACTCACTTTTCTTTGATATCCATCAATGTCGTGATCGATTCCTACAATATCCTATGAACTTCCAAGACAAAACCAAACCCTGTGTAAATGTTTCTTTCGTGGAATATAATAGCAAATGAGATCACGAGAAGATGTGCTACTAAACTGCACCGATAAACAAAGACGGTATCCACTGTAGTGCATGGTATTAGACATGCTCTTTATAAACTCTCATCTAAATTATTTCTCATAGCTAGTGAGGCAAGATTGGGTCAATCAATTCGCAGATAGCATATATATCTCCAGTCCTATAGCATTCAACATCTAACGTTTCTGCGCCTGAATCATATCGGTCACAATCCAGAAAAGTTTCAGAAATTGTCCATTGTTGAAGAACAGCATGCGGATTTAGTTACTGAAATTCTTTCACTACATTGCAGAATCATCCACAAGCAATCAACCAAGCGTTGTAGTCATTGGCAGGTCGATTAGTAGGTAATCTGATGATCTAATATGGCGTATAATCTGGGTGGGACCATGAAAACTTCTCAAGAGAAGTAGTATAGTTGAAACATCAGAATAGACATGAGGAGAACATTACACTTTCATACATCAGACAACTACAACAATAGCTTGACTGAGTTAGTCAAGCACATGTTAAGTTTGTTGTTTTGACAGCAAGCCTACACAAAGAGTAAGAGGCGCAGGATCATAGTAGGCATGGTTATTAACAAAGCAGAAACAACATGATTTATTTAACCATAAATTGGAATTTTCACCACAACAGCTATATAATTTCTCCAACAGCATACACATAGCAAAGCTTTCACACCTATGAGACCTGGGACCACACTGTAAAACCTGACCAAGTACTGTGTTACCAAAAAAACAAAATCCCTGCCGTTGTCACACTTTTCAAACTTGTAAGATTGCTAACCTTTCGGGTTATTCCTCTGGTTGGATGCTAGTCAAATCTTCGATTGAAATTTTCCGCTAAGCTGAAAAACAACAGAAATAATATATAAAATACAATGTAGAGTTCCACAATATCTGAATCAACCTAGTGTGTGCTTGAAAGGGGGGTACATTTGAAAAATATGGAAGCAACAACCAAGTGTTAAACTACAACCAATTTATCTCCAGACAAATAAATTAGTAAGCTCGGATTCATACAAAAAATTTATTGGCTATGTTCTGTAAGCTGTTTTCTGCCAAGAAAAAGTGTGAGAGTTTCAGCATTGTTTCAAAACTGTAATTGATCAGCGGCAAGTTCACTGCATAATTAGGATGCAGAGATGATGCTGATTAGTGCATGTCCGTATTGATTGTACCTGGCTACAGTACGTTGGTAGTACTAATGGTTACCCATAATACCAATCATGGGTGACATTGGATTCTGACTAATTGCTGAAGTTTGCCTGGAAGTGCAATGGAGTACTTTACCCAATTGATACAACATTTGGTTAAGCCTATCAGTATGAAAATTAATAGTGCATACCAAGCAGCAGTTCTAAATTCAGCAGTCAAAGAAAGTGTTTAGACATGCTAAATTAAGTATGCGCACTTTATTTCTTAGCGTACACGCTATTAGACCGAAGCGCGTGTGTCGTGCAACATCCACCGTAACGATAACTGGTCCACGTGCTTCGCCAGGCCCTCGCTCCTCTGCGGAAAAATAATAGTAACATGTTACGGCCAGCACACACTAATTAACATAGCGCGACCATGCATGGGAACATCGCCCAGCCCGACTGTTAGTTCCTATCATCAGTAATTGTGCATGTAGGAAGTAGTAGTATGGTTTAGTTTAGCCCTTGTGTAGTAGCATGATTCAGTTTAGCCCTTGCCTATAGACCTAAATCAAATTTGGAACAGACAGGATAACAGATGTAAACTCGATCAAAGGGTCTATCGAATTTTCAGAGATGTGTTTTATCAGACAACAAACAAGCAGTCTGCAATAACTTTGCTAATCATGAAAATAAGAAATCTTATATATGTTCTTCATCGAGCTTCCTTTTGCATCAAGGTTTCTGCATGCCACAGTAGTAAAATCAGGTTAGGGCAAATTCTAAATATAAGAAACAGCAGGATATCCAGTGCTATTCTACTATTGACAAAACCATCAAAATTTCATAAGCCAGTTTATTCGAAGATTACTAATTTAGGCTGCTTGCACTTTGGTTGCTCACAAAATATGAACTGGCTCCACTGCCTTGTAAATTTCAAATTATTTTCAATATAAGCATAACATCCATGGTTCAATTACCAAAGATAGTATATAGACCTGACCTAATTTTTTTTAAAAATATATCCAGTTTCTCATAGAGAACGCACCTAAGTTCTTTTTGCAAGGCCATGTCCACATACAATTTCTCAAGCTTCTGAACCCCGAGTTTCCTGTCTTGTAATTCTTTGTAGGTGGAAGCTGTTTTCTGACATACATATTGTGGCTAAATATTGATTAACCCTGGTTGAATACATTGTAATGATCCTAAGTCATTACAGAGAAAAAAAAGTATGTAGAAAAATAAAGTTCAGTAGTAAAGAGAAAAAGAGATATACTTGTACTAATTGTACTTTGAGAGGATGAGTTTGATGATGAACACATGGGACTCACACATCGGATTAATCGAGCTCAAGGAGCGGGCGGGCCACCTCCTTAATCACCGCCGCCACCTTCGTCTTCAAGTCAGCCTCCGCGGAGCCCACAAGCTCCACCCCCTTCCACCGCTGGCACCAGCGTAAACATTTCCGTCCTGCCGCGACGCACACAACCACCACTATCTTCCCCATAGCCGTGCCTAGATCCCAACCAAGGATCGATCAATCAGCCCCGAATCTCTCACACGAATTTTGTTTTGGATCTGAGAGACCCGCTTGAATCGGTGGAGATCCTTGATAGAGGGCGGGATGGGGTAGGGCAGAGCTGACAGCAGCGAGGTAGGACGGAGGAGGCTGGGCAACCGCATACATGGGGCGGCGGCGTGGGGGCTGCGCATGATGGGAGAGAGGTGGCTAGAAGAGGAGGAGAACGTGACCCTGTCCTAAGAATGGCAGTTTTACCCATGGGTACGGGTACCCGCGGGTACCGTACCTGCATGGGTAGGGTATGGGTAGACTTTTATACCCATGGGTAGTACCCATACCCTACCCGTTAAGTCATGGGTAGGGTACGAGTATAGCCTTGTACCCGCGGGTATACCCATACCCTGCCCAGTTGTGAACTAATGTTAACATATTGTCAATTAGTCATGTGACTCATCTACTCCTATTGACTTATGAGTATGTTTGTGATTTTTATATTTTGAGAGTGGTCATGTACACATCTGCCTTGTTATTGAGCTGAGATAACTGATATTTTTGTCAAATGTGCTATCACTGAGTGTAAAATTGTGAACAGTTTATGTACTATTTGTTCTACCTGCTGGGTACCCAATGGGTACAGGTACCCATCGGGTATGGGTATGGATAAAGTTTCATACCCATGGGTACGGGTATGGGCAGAATTTTGTACCTACTGACTATACGGGTATGGGTATGGCATTGCTCTACCCTGCCCATACCCTACCCATTGACATCCTTACCTTGTCACGTGTGCGTGCGGGATCGACGGCCCAATCACAGATTTCTCATCCCCAAATTAGTACCACCTCGTTTATATTATGATTTTGTCCATGCAAATTATAAAAGCTTATTATGACATGAGAAAAAACATATTCTCACGGTGAACCCGACAAAGTCAATCTGTGCTTTATTATTAGGGAGAGATTTGCAATGTTGGATTCCTATTAGGGGGAGTCCCAAGGGCCCCACAAGCTCACATGGCGCGTGATTGCTTGTATCTGCATTGGTATTTCCCCGAAGAGGAGAGGATGATGCAGCACAACAAAGGTAAGTATCTCTCTTAGTTATGAAATCAAGTTTATCAATCCAGTAGGATAACCAAGCAACACTATGTAAACAGCACCTACAAACAGACCACAAAAACTTGCAACCCAACGCGTAAGAGGGGTTGTCAATCCCTCCTCGGTATTGAGATAGATTAAATTGTATGAGATTTGATAAATAGATCTAACTAAAACATAAAATAAAATAAATAAATAAAAATTGCAGCAAGGTATTTTTGGATTTAATATGATAGGAAATAGACCTGGGGGGCGTAGTTTTCACTAGAGGCTTCTCTCGAGAAAATAGCATACAATGGGTAAACAAATTATTGTTGGGCAATTGATAGAAAAGCGAATAATCATGACGATATCCAAGGCAATGATCATGTACATGGCATCACGTCCAATATTAGTAGACCGAAACGGTTCTACATCTATTACTATTACTCCACACATCGACTACTATCCAGCATGCATCTAGTGTATTCAGTTCGTGGAAAAATGGAGTAATGCAATAAGAACGGTCACATGATGTAAACAAGATCTATTCATGTAGGAATAGGCCCTATCTTTTTATCCTTAATAGCAATGATACATGCGTGTCATGTCTCTTTCTATCACTGAGATTGAGCACCGCAAGATCGAACTCATCACAAAGCACCTCTTCCCATGGCAAGAAAAATCAATCTAGTTGGCCGAACCAAACCAAAATTTCGGAGAAGAAATACGAGGCTATAACAATAATGCATAAAAGAGTTCAGCAAAGACTCAAATAATATTCATGGATAGAATTGATCATAAACGCACAATTCATCGAATCCCAACAAACACACTACAAAAAGTCATTACATCAAATAGATCTCCAAGAACATCAAGGAGAACATTGTATTGAAGATCAAAAAGAGAGAAGAAGCCATCGGCTACTAGCTACGGACCCATAGGTTTGTGGTAAACTACTCACGCATCATCCGAGGGAAACAAGGATGATGGAGAACTCCTCAGTGATCGTTGACCCATCCGACAGAGTGCCGAAAAGGCTTCTAGATTAGATCTCATGGTTCTGGAACTTGCGGTGGCGGAAATTGTTTTCTCTCGACTCCCGTAGGGTTTTGGGATTTTAGAGTATTTATAGAGACAGAGGTCGGTGGAGTGGGTGCCTGTGGGCTCCACTGCCCACCAGGCCGTGCCCTGGTGCCTAGTGGGCCCCATAGGCCCCCTCTGGTGCACTTCTTGGGCCTCCTGGGTGTCTTCTGGGCAGAAAAAATTCTCCAAAAAGTTTTGTGGCATTTGGACTCCGTTTGGTATTGATATTCTGCGAAGTAAAAAAATAGCAAAAAACAGCAAGTGGCACTGTGCACTATGTCAATAGGTTGGTCCCAAAAAAATATAAAGTTGCTAGTAAATGAATATAAAACATCCAAAGTTGATAATATAACAGCAGGAAACAATAAAAAATCATAGATACATTCAAGACATGTAAGCGTGCCCTAGGGTGGCGTGCCCCCTGAGCTTGTGGGCCCCCTAGGCACCTTCTGGCTCCCCCTTGAAGCTTCCTGGGTCTCCTTCTGTCGGTTGAGAACGACACCTATGGGATCACAGAATCCCTACTACGGTTAGCGGGGCGCGGGGTCATGAGAAGAGCGGATCTAACAGGTAGCACACGGTTCGTTTATCCAGGTTCGGGCCGCGAGGATGCGTAAAACCCTACTATTGCTTTGGTGGATTGTATATTTGTGTTCTTGAGCTAGCTATGGGGCGTGAGGAGCTCCAAAAAGCCGAATCCTCCTTCTGGTCGCCGCGGTCCTCCTTTTATAGAAAAAGGGGTTGCCACAATGGCACACAGGAGGTGGAAAGGGTACAGCGATGCGAGGTTATCCCTCGCATTACATGACAGGCGCATTTAATGCGTCTTGCTTAGGTGTCCTTGCTTTATCGGGGACGGGGGGAGAGATCTGTCTCGTCCGTCGCCGCTCCTTCTTGTGTCGACACGCGCCCTGGCCAGCGACGCCTGCAATGCCACGTAGGTAGGCAGGCAGGTGAAGTGGCGCAGTGGTGGGTCTTCACGAAGATCTGCATGCCGCCACGCAGGTGCCTGCCCAGCTGGTTGGGTCGGCAGCTACATGCATGCGGTGGTGGAGGTTTAGTCGGCGTGGGCCTGATGGTGGCCCTGCGGGTGTCCTCGGTAAGGGCCTTGCAGGGGCCCCGGCAAGGGCCTTGCCGGGGCGCCCGCTGTCATCCCCGGCGAGGCGCTTGCCGGGGGCCTTGTGGTCTTCCTCGGCTAGGATCCCGCCAAGGGTTGTCGTCTCCTTAGTGCGTATCTGATCTTGAATGTCTTCACAAAGATCTGCATGCCGCCACGGGGGTGTCTCCCGAATCCTTGCCCTTTGGGGGCAGTGGACTCAAGGGTGATTTGCTCCGTAGGCGCGGGACGAGTCGCCGCGGCAAGGGTCTTGCCAGGGCTGCTAGAACTGTCTCCTAGCAAGGATCTTGCCGGGGGAGTCTGCTTCGTCCCATTTGCTCTTTGTGGTCTTGGCCTTGGCGTCGTAGTTCTCTTGAGCTTCGGTCTTACCCTGGCTCACCTTCCTTGCCTTGCTTGGTGTGGCGGTGCCCGTGGCTCAGACTGCCCATGCACAGTTATAGGGGTACAGAAAGTGTACCCCTATTTTTGTACACCGACAGGTTCCTTCCATAAAAAATAGTCGTAAATTTTTATTGTGATTGACTTTGTTTGGTATGCTTTTTCTGCCAAATGAAAAATATTTTTAAAAATAGGAACTTGCACTGGGCACTATATTAATATGTTAGTCCATAAAAATGTTATAAAAGTGCATCAAAACCATACAAGATTGATGTAGATATAGAATGAATACTTCATAAATTATAGATACATTCGAGACGTGTCAATTCCCATGTGCAATTCCTTTTGCTTCGCCATGCTTTTGAAAAATCCTGTGGTAAGATATATTGGTATCCCTGTGAGTCAAACACATGCTTACTATACCAGTCTTTGTGTTACCGGTTTTGTTCTTTTTTCTCATTCTCGTATTTTGGCATCCACGTGAACAAATCATGTTGTGTCTAGCCAGACAATGATGGATACTGTCACACCTAGAGGGCCCTAAGACTATCTCTCCTCATTGTAGGAGCAAATCGCCTATTACACCTAGAGATATATCTAGTCCATCATCATAGGTTTTTCATAAACCTATAAGTTGTTGTTATGATCACCCTATTACAGTTGACGTTAGAACAACCGAAAAGTGCATCGACCAGTATGGAGTGACTCGATACTCTCATGGTCTAAGGAATTATGGATACATTAACTTCCCATGTTATGACTATTGACTTATGACAAAATCATCTCCTAGTACAAAATCCAACTTGGGTCAATTCAACACAAGTGTTCTTCTAACATCGTGCCCTCAATATTGCTGGCACGATCGTTTAGAAAAATAGAACCATCATGCAACACTTGAACTAGTCCTAGAGGCAAGACAAGGAATCTATTTTAACGTTTATATTTTTACACGTTCATATGAGTTTTCCTCTTAGCCTCTTAGTTATTGTAGACTCGAGAGCCATAGTAGTTATAGCACGGAACGTAAACATTTGTCATAAACTTGGAAATAAATAATACAATTATTATTGCCTCTAGGCTATTTTTTCAACATCATTATCAAGGCAAATACATATGCGATACAAACATAATCATTTGCAGACGGTCAAGGAAAAATGTCCTTCAAATAGTTAGCTTAAGTTCCGGCCTGCAGTTTGTCTGTGCGCCAATGGCGCAACAGGTCATCTAGTAGGAGTGATACTTCATGGATATTTCCTTAACATTTTCAAAAAGGAATGGACACTCGATGTGATTATCTATATATTCAATAAACATTCAACTTAGGATAACATTAAATTAAAAAATTGGCAATATCTTGCTAAAATAGGAATGTCCTACTAGTAAAGATGCATGTAGAAACCTTCCATATATGTTCTCCTTAGATCTACAAGAAATTTCGTATTGATTGACGAAATCTACGGTTTTAGGAAGTAAATCTAAAATTTTAAATGGACACCAAATTTACAGCTGGCCACAATTAAGATCAGCCTCCAGATCTATCAGATCCTCCATTGGCATGGTTATAGCGTCCTCATCCTCGTAGATCCTCCACTATAAATCCACGCCACATACCTTTGTTTTCAACTCACCCAAACAAGCAATTTTCCTTCATTTGCAGATTTTTCCCTCACTTGACAATGGCTCGCAAGAAGGTGGCCCTTCGGTACATCCGCAATAACTCGGCGCGGCGCAATGCCTTGAAGAAGCACACTAAGATCCTGATGAAGAAGGCAGGCGAGGTGGCCGCCATGCCCGATGCTAAGGCATGTGTGGTCGTGTATGGCGAGGGCATGGCGGTGCCAGAGGTGTTCCCATCCCATGGCGAGGCAGTGGCTATCCTGAATCAGTTCAAGAGAATGCAAGAGGCGGCACGGCTAAAGAAGACGATGGACCAAGAGAGCATCCTCCGTGAGCGTATCGTACAGCTCCAAGAGCAGGTCCAGAAGGCTAGACGCGAGGAGCAGGACCAGCACACCAAGATTCTCCTGTATAAGGCCTTAAAAAGTGGCCACTTCCCAGACAACATCGAGGAGCTCACAGCCCTGGGCTCGAAGGTGGACTCTATACTCAAGAGCCTGAGTGAATGCACCACAAAAATGAGTGGGCAGCCACCAGTCGACCAAGCCCAGGTACCATACGTCACCAATGGCAGGGGCATGGGGCCTCCAATTATGTATCAGGCACCACCACAGCAACAGGAGGGTTGTCTTAACACTATGAGGTTCGAAAGGGCCCCTACCACCGTGATCTACGATGGTGACAATACTTGTGGCTATGACGGCAACAACGATGTCTTCTCTCGTGGCCACATGAATATGTAAGCTGGTAGATGAACTCTACATGTAGCGCATGACTAGCTACATGGTCCTCATCTCTTTAATTTTAGTTTTGGCATGGCCAATAAGATGCATGGATGGCATCGTCAATAAGATGAGACATTTGGTCTCAATCTTGCTCTTTGAGCAAAGACAATTTTATTTTACTCTTTTAAATTTTTATTATGGATATCCCCCATGCTCTATTTGTTTTATCAGTTGGTTGCAACTTTTAGGTTGTACCTACTCTTTATGTCAACATATTTTGTCAAGCATGCTTTTGCTCGAGCAAAATGATTTTTTTCCTCTTAGTATTGCATCAAACGATCCAACCATGCATGAAGTGCTACCTCCCAGTTTTGGCATACCTTGATGCACATCGCCTATACAAAACCATAATGATTCTAGGAAAACTAGAGCACATTAATTGTTTGATGCAAAAAGTCTCATGTACTAAAAGATTTATGATGCTACATTTCATTTTAAGAAAATGTAGGTATGACATTGAGCGCCAGGATAATGGCTTCTACATCCTCAATATTTTTTGGCAAGTTTCAAAACCAGGTGATTGTGTCAACCAGTTTCATCATCAATCGGGTCTCGGGCCACCCCTGAGAGGGCATTGTGTTTGAACTATACTCAAGCTACTATGAGAACCCCGAACTCTATCGGGTGCATGTTGTGATAGAACATCGTACATATGAATCCACTCCGGGCATTGGTGTGATAACCCACAAGTATAGGAGATCAATTGTAGTTTTTTCGATAAATAAGAGTGTCAAACCCAAGGAGGAGCCAAAGGTAGAATTTATATTCCCTCCAAGTTCTATCGACCACCGATACAACTCTACACACACTTAACATTTGGTTTACGTAGAACAAGAAAAAAAATTAGTAGTACTTTGTAGTGTAAAGGGATAGGTTTACAAGATAATAAAGAACATGAAAATAAAAGTTAGGTGTTGTTTTACTAAAAGTACAATTAGGTTAGTATAGCGAGTGTGGAAAAGTGGTGGTAGGATTTGCGGAATTGTCCCTAAAGCAATTGGCTAAGTTACTAGACTGATAGCAAGTTTTTATGTGGGAGAGGCCACCGCTAGCATGTCATCCCTTACTTGGAATTCTATGCACTTATGATTGGAACAATTAGCAAGCATCCGCAACTACTAAAGTTCATTAAGGCAAAACCCAACCATAGCATTAAGATATATTGGTCCCCCTTCAGTCTTGCCCTCCAATGCATAGTCCTATCAACATACAACTAACCCTAAGGTCTGATCCACACGCGCGTTCATATGATGAGCACCAAAGGACAGCAACATAACCGCAAGCAAATTAAACCAATCATAGCAATTCACCAATTACCTCAATGGACAACAAAAATCTACTCAAACATCATAGGATGGCAACACGTCAATAGATAATAATATGAAGCATAAAGCACCATGTTAAAATACGGGTACCGCGGGTTGCGGGAGAGTGAACCGCTAAATATAGATGAGGGAAGGTGATGGAGGTGTTGATGAAGATGACGGGGTTGTTGGAGTAGATCGCTGTCACGCGAACACGATGATTGCCCCGGCGGTGTTCCGGTGCCGCTAGGAGAGAGGGGAGAGAGCCCCCCTACTTCTTCTTCTTCTTCTTTGCCCTCCCCCCTAGATGGGAGGAGGATTCCCCCTCTGGTCCTTGGCCTCCATGGCTCCCAGATGGCAGGAGCCCCCCTCCCCCCGAGATTGGATCTCTCTCTCTCCGCTCTCTTCTGTTTTTTCGTTCGTGTTTTCTGGCCCTTCGCCATTTCTTAAATTCCCGGAGATCCTTAACTCCGATTGGGCTGAAATGTTAACACAATTTTCTTCCAGATATTATCTTTCTTGCGGCAAAAGAAGGGCACCAACCACCTTATAGAGGGCCCACAAGCCTGCCAGGCACGCCCTAGGTAGGGGGGCATGCCCCATGGGCTTGTGGCCCCCTCGAGCATCATCTTGCATTGATTCTTTTCCCAAAAATCATATATATTCCAAAATAAATCTCGGCAAATTTTTATTATGCTTGGACTTCGTTTGATATGGATATTCTGCAAAACAAAAAAACATATAACAAACAGGCATTGGGCACTGGATTAATATATTAGTCCTAAAAATAATATAAAATATTGCCAAAAGTATATGAAAGTTGTAGAGTAATGGAATGAAACAATCAAAAATTATAGATACGACGGAGACGTATCATGGTGCACCTCAATGTGCAAGTCATTCCATGGAGGTACTTGCTAGAGAGGTGGGAAGAAGTAACAAGAACAAACATGGATGGCGTTGTGGACCTTCTCAGCTTTGGACTCCCCTCAAAAACTGAGGGTGTAATACACCAGGGTGCTCCATAGGGAGCTCGACAGCATAGCTACCACGAGGTCCGGAGGGCCTGCCAAGGAGTTAGTGACAGGAGGGAGCTCGGAGGGCTGGATAGGCATTTAAAGGTTTTCTTGGCACCCAAGTCAACACGGTGATGGCCAAGATTGGATATGCCTCCTATAAAACCCTAACCACCACCGTGTATATAGGTGGAGGCTACGGGACTCTCGATCCCATCTACCTCTGTATCCATCATCCCATCTCCCATTGTAATCCCTTGTACGAGGTATACCCACCCATGAATACAAACACAAAGAAGGATGTAGGGTGTTACTCCTTCCTGGAGGCCCGAACGTCGGTAAACTCTCTGTGTAACCTACGATCTAGTACTTCCGGACATGTTTGCTACCCTACCGTGGGTGTAGTTTGGACTATCCACTGTCAGTTGGCGCGCCAGGCATAGGCTACGTTGGTCGGAGAATGAACCCATATCGGCTAATTATACATGCCCGACGACTTCATGTTGAGCAAGACCTTCACCTTTGGCTCCTTCGAGCTTGAGGTCGGCGATTGAGGGTTGCTCTACGATGTGATGCCCCCTCCCGTCATCGACTACATCCACTTCGGGAACATCGAGTTCCTGTTCAACCAGCACGCCGACACCATAGCCATCCACGCCTCTCCATAAGTAGTTGCGAAAAGGCGCATGAAGCTAAGTCAGCCTCGAGGTGGCTGGACCTTCATGAACCCAACGGCCCACCCAAACAATTGATATCAACGTGATCTTCCCGGCCGTGGAAACGCACTGGCCTCAGAAGCTCTCCCGGCGCGGGGTCTACGTGACCGTGTTGACCCCAACCGACCTTAAGGAGTGGTCTGATGCCACAATCTCCTTCGATCGTGCTGATCATCCGACCTACGTCCCCGCCCTAGTAAGTTTTCCTTGGTGCTAGATCCGATCGACAGGGGCTTCTATCTCCCATGGGCCTGATGGATGGCAGCAGCAGCCTCAACATCTTCTTCCTCGACACCCTGGCCAAGATGGGGAATTCCTTCTCTACCCTGCAGCCCTCACCCATCGGCTTCCACGGGTTCGTACCGAGATATACGCTCCAATATTTGTACTAATGACTCATGAATCCACAAGAAATTGGGCTATACATGGACTAAATCAAGCACATATATGGGCAAAGAGGAGATAAGAGGAGCCAAGTGGGAGGCACAACAAGTGCACCAGAGTGCAAGATGGCATCTCATATGACTGCACATGCTTGTATGTGCGGTTGTATGAGGTGTCCACGGCACCGTCTTGTCCAGCCCTACAACTATTATTAAAGGGCCAACACCAGAATCAGATTAGAACAACTCGCAATCATAGAGAGACGCCGCAACTCCATCTTCATCATCAGGAGTATCCATAAACCCTAGTCACCGCCATTTCCATCTCCATAGCCATAGCCACCTCCATCATCATCACAACAGCATTCATCCCCAAGTTTGCCACACCTTGTAATCGTGTATCGCATCGGGCAATTATTGTAATACCATATTATCAATCATTCATTCATGTTGATGTGTTCTTCAATGGTTTCTTCTTGCAATCTGATCGCTAAGTGTGAGTGATTCGGTAAGGTCATGGATTGAGGCATAGCCCTACAACCCTATGTAATTGTTGGAGGGGTCAATGGAAGTACTTTGAATTCAGGTCCCGTATGTGTGAAATAAACTTATCTTCTAATTATCTATTGTCTTGTCCGCGTTCTTCGTCCCTGCAGGTACCTAGAATCATAGAGATCGAGCAACGAAGGGGCTAAGGGAAGGAAGACCGTGAAGTGCTATTTTGAACACCCGGTGATAGGAGGGTTAGTATGGTAGCATGGATCATTTCACTGAGGATACAACATGTGTAGTCATTAAACGTCCAATGCTTTTGTCTGAGTCTATCTTAACTATCGAGGCAACCCCACGCGATGGATAGGACCTTTGGTTGGACAACTCACGCTTGATGCAGGGCGCGTTTCGGTCCAGACGTTATTTGGACACATCCTTTAATTGGATACGTCGCAAGCACATCTTGACGGGTATCTTCCAAGACACAAATTAATATCACAATGATCTCATTCGTCAATATACGGTGAATCAAGTCCTCATACCCATGTCTATTTTTGCTATAAGTTTCGCACCAAACTGACCATCGCGTACAAGTTTTATAGGACTGTCAGTGTATTTACCTCTTCCTAAAATCATGCAAAATAGTGAGTCCTCTCCCTAAGTTCGGCGAGAATCATTGGGGATTCTACCGCGAGCTGCACGAAGCCATCGGTTAGCACAACGTCCTTGAAATTCTGAATCATCGCAATGAAGCCGATACACCGTGCCTTGAGCTCGGCGCAGTTGTGCGTCTCGGCCAAGCGTAGCATGTCGACGACTGAGTCGACAGAGACACGGTGCTCAGCAGCCTATGGGTGCACTCGAGCTTGAGGCCGTCAAGCGCGAACCGGTCGGCCGCGGCGAGGAGACGTTCCAACACCTCCATGTTGGGGGGCTCGCCGTCGGCGTCGTCCGGCAGGGTGTCAGTGTAGATGAACCGGAGCATTGCTCCAAAGGTCTCGGGCTCGATGTCCTCCAGAGCGATGGGGAAGGAGGAGGAGGAGGACTCGAGCATGCCGCCGAAGAGCTGCGCCTCTGCGCGGTGGGCGTGGAAGGTCTCGCCGGCGACCTCAAAGGTGACGTCGGTCCAGGCGCCACGGTCGAGCAGGCGGCCGAGCTGGTTCGACAAGGAAGCGTCTCGCGCAACCGTGACCCTCCACATGACAGTCATGTCGTTGACGTTGAATTGGGTGTCGGCGGGGATGAACTCAGGAAACCCGTGGGGACTCCTAAAACCGCGGTCGTCCGGCGAGTAGACGTGCACGCATTGACTGTGGTGGGACGGTGGCGACGATCCGTCGCCGTGCACGGCAAAGGCGTCGAAGGTGGCCATCACGGCATGCGTCGGATGGCTCACGAGCTCGAGGTAGATGGAGGCGAAGCGGGTGAGGGCGGGTACGCGTGGAGCGTCCCCGTACGGGTAGCCAGCAGTGGCCGCCGACGGTGGCCATCGGCGAGTAGACGCGGACCAGGCCCTGGCCCATGGCTCGGTGGCTGTGTGCCTTGGAGCTGATCTCGAACGCCATGAAACCAGAGCTCGACATTGCCGATGGACGGATTGATGCGCTGCGCAGAACCGTGGTGCCTCCGTCGGAATAAATAGGTGGCTTAGCACGCTTGAAATCACAACCGGCTTGATGGAATTGATGGCAAAGACGAACCATTGATGGATTTCTAATCCGTACAGGGTTAGGTAGCTGTTTCTTCCAAGATGACTTATTGTTCCGAACCATTTACTGAGCCTCCTGGTTAAGTTTGCGTGTATATTAGGAAAAATGCAAATCCTATAATCAGGAGTTTCTCTGGCAAAAAATGAGCTCAACAGGCCATGCAAGTCCAACCTACATCGATCAGGTCATTCATGGGAAGAAACAGAAGGTAAAACGAACAGAAGACGTTTCAATCCAAAAAAACAGGTCATCCTGTGTGTTCGCTTGCTGGCTCTGTGCTCTTGACTGTGGGTTCCATGAGACCGCGCCCAGGTTATGTAAAACGGGACAGCACCGTTCTGTGCATTATTCAAGAACTCGACAAGAATAGGCTTCATCCTCCTAACTTTACAGCAACATTGTGGTCGGGTTCTCGATGTAGCCCTTGAACGCTTTCAGGAATTCCGCCCCAATTGCACCTACAGATAAACATCATTATTTGTTGATTTCCCGCCCACATTTCAACTGACTCACGATTTATATTTCACAAAAGATTAAGAGGGTACCATCAATAACCCTGTGATCGCAGCTCATTGTTACTGACATGTAGGAACCAAACTCGTACTGACCATCCGCGCTGCCTGGTATCACCCTCTTCTCAGCTGCTCAAAAAAAAGTATCAGGTAAGCACTGAATAAATCCCTATGGGAGGACTAAGGACATCACAAAATGAATAATGGATCAAAGTAGCAGAAACTAGATCTAACTATGCTACAAAGTAGAATACAGAAACAAAAAGCACAGAACATTAGGACAATGTTCAAGTCCTGCCTACAGAACTAACTGAAGGTTACTCAGAAGTAAGAACGGACTAGGATATAGAATGCCAAAGTAAAGGATCATGCAATTGTCTAGGTCAATGTACTGGGCTTCCAATAGCAGGTTCTGGTAAAAGGTCGACAGGACTATGTTATCCATAACAATGGTAAAATACTGACAAATGCCAAACTGTTATGTACACAATGCAAACTAAGTAGCAACAGCATTTTTGTGGCCAACGTATTGGCAGTACATGACGAAAGTGTAACACGGCTTCTTACCAGAACCAATGGCCAAAATTGCTGACTGAGGAGGATTTATAATAGCACAGAACTGTTTAATTCCAAAAGGACCTCCCAAGTTTGATACTGTGAACGTGCCACCCTGAAACAGAGAACGAAAATGGTCAATGAAAAATGTTGTTGATTTCATACTTATCATCTACTATGCGATAAATACCTCGTAATCTTGTGGTTTTAAGCTGTTATCCCTTGCTCTTTGAGCCAACTGCTTCACCTCCTCACCGATTGTACCAAGTCCCTTCTTGTCTGCATCCTGCACCACAAGTAATAAGTTAAGAGAACGGGGGAAAATGCACAAAACCGAACTAGCTAGCTTTGACTAGCTTACCCTAACTACTGGAACAAACAATCCATGCTCAGTTTGTACAGCTACATTTATGTTCACATTGTGGTATCTGCATGAGATGTACATTTGTCATATCACATTTCTTGCCAATATAATTTGAGTGACAGGTATAAATGCTCCGTAGGAACTCACTGGCGAATAAAATCATTCATCCAAGAACTGTTGCACTCAGGGACCTTTCGAAGAGCCAAGGCTGCAGCCTGCGCAGAACGTAGAGGTAAATTTAAAACTGGAGATCACAGAATCCACATGAGCCCAATACGACTTACAAGGCAACAACGTACGTATAAGAACCGGTGAGTACCTTGATAACAAGGTTGTTAATAGATATCTTCTTTCCACCAGATGCTTCCTGCAGTGGGTTCAGTTCCCCTCGTAACCTGTAGCACAACAAAATGAAAAACTCTTCTTTAGACAAAAGTTCGGTACTAAAATTATCCACTGCAAGTTTTACAAAATCAGGCCTGAAACATACTTGATAAGTTTGTCGACACGTGTGTCAACTGTCAAGTAGTAATGTGGGATGGTTTGATTAGAAGCTAGGAGGCGGTTTGCAGTAACCTGAAAAGAATAAGAGTTAAAACACTACAAGGCAGATAGGATCAACGAAAAAAAGTCTCAGCGGCATTTTTCAATGCTGAAACAGGGTAAAAATAGAAACTGGCACTGGGCTCTGGGTTAATAGGTTAGTCCCAAAAATGATATAAAACTGTATAATAAAGCTCATAAACATTCAAAATAGTAGATAATATAGCATGGAGCAATCAAAAATTATAGATACGTTGGAGACGTATCACGCACCAGCCCATTAGGGGTTGGTTCCCACGCCACTTCAGCCCATGGGGCCCTCCGGGATAGGTGGCCCCACCCGGTGGACCCCCGGGACCCTTCTGGTGGTCCCGATATAATACCGGTGACCCCCCGAAACTCTCCCGGTGGCCGAAACTGGACTTCCTATATATAAATCTTTACCTCCGGGCCATTCCGGAACTCCTCGTGACGTCCCGGATCTCATCCGGGACTCCGAACAACTTTCAATTAACCGCATACTAATATCTCTACAACTCTAGTGTCACCGAACCTTAAGTGTGTAGACCCTACGGGTTCGGGAGACACGTAGACATGATCGAGATAACTCTCCGGTCAATAACCAACAGCGGGATCTGGATACCCATGTTGGCTCCCACATGCTCCACGATAATCTCATCGAATGAATCACGATGTCAAGGATTCAATCAATCCCGTATACAATTCCCTTTGTCTATCAGTATGATACTTGCCCGAGATTCGATCATCGGTATACCGATACCTTGTTCAATCTCGTTACGGCAAGTCTATTTACTCGTTCCCGTAACACATCATCCCGTGAGCAACTCCTTGTTCACATTGAGCTCATTATGATGATGTCCTACCGAGTGGGCCCAGAGATACCTCTCCGTCATACGGAGTGATAAATCTCAGTCTCGATTCGTGCCAACCCAACAGATACTTTCGGGGATACCCGTAGTGTACATTTATAGCCACCCAGTTATGTTGTGACGTTTGGCACACCCAAAGTACCCTTATGATATCCGAGAGTTGCACAATCTCATGGTCTAAGGAAAGGATACTCGACATTAGAAAAGCTTTAGCAGACGAACTACACGATCTTGTGATATGCTTAGGATTGGGTCTTGTCAATCACATCATTATCCTAATGATCTGATCCCGGTATCAGTGACATCCTATGTCCATTGTTAGGAAACCGTAACCATCTATTGATCAACGAGCTAGTCAACTAGAGGCTCACTAGGGACATGTTGTGGTCTATGTATTTACACATGTATTACGATTTCTGGATAACACAATTATAGCATGAACAATAGACAATTATCATGAACAAGGAAATATAATAATAACCATTTTATTATTGCCTCTAGGGCATATTTCCAACAATCTCCCACTTGCACCAGAGTCAATAACCTAGTTACATTGTGATGAATCGAACACCCATAGAGTTCTGGTGTTGACCATGCTTTGCACGTGGAAGAGGTTTAGTCAACGGATCTGCGACATTCAGGTCCGTATGCACTTTACATATCTCTATGTCTCCATCTTGAACATTATCATGAATGGAGTTGAAGCGACGCTTGATATGCCGGTCTTCTTGTGAAACCTGGGCTCCTTGGCAAGGGCAATAACTTCAGTGTTGTCACAAAAGAGAGTCATTGGGCCCGACGCATTGGGAATAACTCCTAGGTCAGTAATGAACTCCTTCATCCAGATTGCTTCATGTGCTGCCTTCGAGGCTGCCATGTACTCTGCTTCACATGTAGATCCCGCCATGACGCTTTGCTTGCAACTGCACCAGCTGACTGCCCCACCATTCAAAATATACACGTATCTGGTTTGTGACTTGGAGTCATCCAGATCTGTGTCGAAGCTAGCATCAACGTAACCCTTTACGACGAGCTCTTCATCACCTCCATAAACGAGAAACATGCCGGGCTTACTTTGGTACCTTCCCACCAAACTTACGGCAAGGTTTACATCAGGTCTGGTACACAACATGGCATACATAATAGACCCTATGGCCGAGGCATAGGGGATGGCACTCATCTTTTCTCTATCTTCTGCCGTGGTCGGGCATTGAGCCGTGCTCAGTCTCACACCTTGCAATACAGGCAAGAACCCCTTCTTGGACTGATCCATATTGAACTTCTTCAATATCTTGTCAAGGTACGTGCTTTGTGAAAGACCAATGAGGCGTCTCGATCTATCTCTATAGATCTTGATGCCTAATATGTAAGCAGCTTCTCCAAGGTCCTTCATTGAAAAACACTTATTCAAGTAGGCCTTTATGATTTCCAAGAGTTCTATATCATTTCCCATCAAAAGTATGTCATCCACATATAATATGAGAAATGTTGTAGAGCTCTCACTCACTTTCTTGTAAACACAGGCTTCTCCATAAATCTGCGTAAACCCAAACGCTTTGATCATCTCATCAAAACAAATGTTCCAACTCCGAGATGCTTGCACCAGCCCATAGATCGAGCGTTGGAGCTTGCATACCTTGCCAGGGTTCTTAGGATCGACAAAACCTTCCGGATGCATCATATACAATTCTTCCTTAAGGAAACCATGAAGGAATGTCGTTTTGACGTCCATTTGCCATATCTCATAATCATAGAATGTGGCAATTGCTAACATGATTCGGACAGACTTCAGCTTCGCTACGGGTGAGGTCTCATCGTAGTCAACCCCTTGAACTTGTCGATAACCCTTAGCGACAAGCCGAGCCTTATAGATGGTTACATTACCATCCGCGTCTGTCTTCTTCTTAAAGATCCATTTATTTTCTATGGCTCGCCGATCATCGGGCAAGTCAGTCAAAGTCCATACTTCGTTTTCATACATGGATCCTATCTCGGATTTCATGGCTTCAAGCCATTTGTCAGAATCCGGGCCTGCCATCGCTTCTTCATAGTTTGAAGGTTCACCATTGTCTAACAACATGATTTCCAGGACAGGGTTGCCGTACCACTCTGGTGCGGAACGTGTCCTTGTGGACCTACGAAGTTCAGTAGCAACTTGATCTGAAGTTTCATGATCATCATCATTAACTTCCTCTCTAGTCGGTGCAGGCACCATAGAAACATTTTCTTGAGCTGCGCTACTCTCTGGTTCAAGAGGCAATACTTCATCAAGTTCTACTTTCCTCCCACTTACTTCTTTCGAGAGAAACTCTTTCTCTAGAAAGGATCCATTCTTGGCAACAAAGATCTTGCCTTTGGATCTGAGGTAGAAGGTATACCCAATAGTTTCCTTAGGGTATCCTATGAAGACGCATTTTTCCGATTTGGGTTCGAGCTTTTCAGGTTGAAGTTTCTTGACATAAGCATCGCATCCCCAAACTTTCAGAAACGACAGCTTAGGTTTCTTCCCAAACCACAATTCATACGGTGTCGTCTCAATGGATTTCGACGGAGCCCTATTTAAAGTGAATGTGGCAGTCTCTATAGCATAACCCCAAAATGATAGCGGTAGATCGGTCAGAGACATCATAGATCGCACCATATCCAATAGAGTGCGATTATGACGTTCGGACACACCATTACGCTGAGGTGTTCCAGGCGGTGTGAGTTGTGAAACAATTCCACATTTCCTTAAGTGCGTGCCAAATTCGTGACTCAAATATTCCCCTCCATGATCTGATCGTAAGAACTTTATTTTCCTGTCACGTTGATTCTCAACCTCACTCTGAAATTCCTTGAACTTTTCAAAGGTCTCAGACTTGTGTTTCATCAAGTAGACATGTCAATATCTACTGAAGTCATCAGTGAGGGTGAGGACATAACGATAACCACCATGAGCCTCAACACTCATCGGACCGCACACATCGGTATGCATGATTTCCAATAAGTTGGTTGCTCGCTCCAGTGTTCCGGAGAACGGAGTCTTGGTCATTTTTCCCATGAGGCATGGTTCGCACGTGTCAAATGATTCATAATCAAGAGACTCCAAAAGTCCATCTGCATGGAGTTTCTTCATGCGTTTGAAACCAATGTAACCAAGGCAGCAGTGCCACAAGTATGTGGGACTATCATTATCAACCTTACATCTTTTGGCATTCACACTATGAATATGTGTAACATCACGCTCGAGATTAAATAAGAATAAACCATTAACCAGCGGGGCATGATCATAAAACATGTCTCTCATATAAATAGAACAACCATTATTCTCAGATTTAAATGAG
>NC_041390.1:10355575-10440259 GCF_002162155.2 Triticum dicoccoides
TCACATTAAACGAGATCCAGATACAATGTTCATGCTCAAAGCTGGTACTAAATAACAATTATTGAGGTTTAAAACTAATCCCATAGGTAAATGTAGAGGTAGTGTGCCAACGGCGATCACATCGACATTGGAACCATTCGCGACGCGCATCGTCACCTCGTCCTTCACCAGTCTCCGCTTATTCCGCAGCTCCTGTTTTGAGTTACAAATATGAGCAACTGCACCGGTATCAAATACCCAGGAGCTACTACGAGCGCTGGTTAGGTACACATCAATAACATGTATATCACATATACGTTTGGTATTGCCGGCCTTCTTATGCGCTAAGTACTTGGGGCAGTTCCGCTTCCAGTGACCGTTTCCCTTGCAATAAAAGCACTCAGTCTCAGGCTTGGGTCTATGCTTTGGCTTCTTCCCGGTAACTGGCTTACCGGGCGCGGCAACTCCCTTGTTGTCCTTCTTGAAGTTCTTCTTACCCTTGCCTTTCTTGACCATAGTGGTTTTATTCACCATCAACACTTGATGTTCCTTTTTGATCTCCACCTCCGCTGATTTCAGTATTGAATATACCTCGGAAATGGTCTTTTCCATCCCCTGCATATTGAAGTTCATCACAAAGCTCTTGTAGCTAGGTGGGAGCGACTGAAGGATTCTGTCAACGACCGCATCATCCGGGAGATTAACTGCCAGCTGAGATAAGCGGTTGTGCAACCCAGACATTTTGAGTATGTGCTCGCTGACAGAACTATTCTCCTCCATCTTACAACTATAGAACTTGTTGGAGACTTCATATCTCTCGACCCGGGCATGAGCTTGGAAAACCATTTTCAGCTCTTGGAACATCTCATATGCTCCGTGCTGCTCAAAACGCTTTTGGAGCCCCGGTTCTAAGTTGTAAAGCATGCCACACTGAACCAAGGAGTAATCATCACTATGCGACTGCCAGGCGTTCATAACGTCTTGAGTTGCTGGGAAAACAGGTGCATCACCTAGCGGTGCTTCAAGGACATATGCTTTCTTGGCAGCTATGAGGATAATCCTCAGGTTACGGACCCAGACCGTGTAGTTGCTACCATCGTCTTTCAGCTTGGTTTTCTCTAGGAACGCGTTGAAGTTGAGGGCAACATTAGCATGGGCCATTTGATCTACAAGACATATTGCAAAGTTTTAGACTATGTTCATGATAATTAAGTTTATCTAATCAAATTATTTAATGAACTCCCACTCAGATAGACATCCCTCTAGTCCTCTAAGTGATACATGATCCGAGTCAACTAGGCCGTGTCCGATCATCACGTGAGACGGACTAGTCATCATCGGTGAACATCTTCATGTTGATCGTATCTTCTATATGACTCATGTTCAACCTTTTGGTCTTCCGTGTTCCGAGGCCATGTCTATACATGCTAGGCTCGTCAAGTCAACCTAAGTGTATTGCGTGTGTAAATCTGGCTTACGCCCGTTGTATGCGAATGTTAGAACCTATCACACCCGATCATCACGTGGTGCTTCGGAACAACGGACCTTAGCAACGGTGCACAGTTAGGGGAAACACAATTCTTGATATTTTAATGAGGGATCATCTTATTTATGCTACCGTCATTCTAAGAAAATAAGATGTAAAAACATGATAAACATCACATGCAATCAAATAGTGACATGATATGCCCAATATCATTTTGCTCCTTTTGATCTCCATCTTCGGAGCGCCATGATTATCATCGTCACTGGCATGACACCATGATCTCCGTCATCATGATCTCCATCATTGTGTCTTCATGAAGTTGTCTCGCCAACTATTACTTCTACTACTATAGCTAACAGTTAGCAATAAAGTAAAGTAATTACATGGCGTTTTCATTGACACGCAGGTCATACAATAAATTAAGACAACTCCTATGGCTCCTGCCGGTTGTCATACTCATCGACATGCAAGTCGTGATTCCTATTAGAAGAACATGATCAATCTCACACATCACATATATCATTCATCACATCCTTTTGGCCATATCACATCACACGGCATATGCTGCAAGAACAAGTTAGACGTCCTCTAATTGTTGTTGCAAATTTTTACGTGGCTGCTATAGGTTTCTAGCAAGAACGTTTCTTACCTACACCAAAACCACAACGTGATATGCCAATTTCTATTTACCCTTCAAAAGGACCCTTTTCATCGAATCCGATCTGACTAAAGTGGGAGAGACAGACACCCGCTAGCCATCTTATGCAACTAGTGCATGTCAGTCGGTGGAACCTGTCTCACGTAAGTGTACGTGTAAGGTCGGTCCGGGCCGCTTCATCCCACGATGTCGCCGAATCAAGATAAGACTAGTAACGCCAAGTAAATTGACAAAATCGACGCCCACAACAACTTGTGTTCTACTCGTGCATAGAAACTACGCATAGACCTAGCTCATGATGCCACTGTTGGGGATCGTAGCAGAATTTAAAATTTTCTACGCATCACCAAGATCAATCTATGGAGTCATCTAGCAACGAGAGAGAGAGAGAGGAGTGCATCTACATACCCTTATAGATCGCGAGCGGAAGCGTTCAAGAGAACGGGGTTGATGGAGTCGTACTCGTCGTGATCCAAATCACCGATGATCCTAGCGCCGAACGGACGGCACCTCCGCGTTCAACACACGTACGGAGCAGAGACGTCTCCTCCTTCTTGATTCGGCAAGGGGGGAGGAGAAGTTGATGAAGATCCAGCAGCACGGCGGCGTGGTGGTGGAAGCAGCAGGATTCTAGCAGGACTTCGCCAAGCGCTACTGGGAGGAAGAGGTGCCGCGGGAGGGAGAGGGCGAAGCCAGGGCTTAGGGTGCGGCTGCCCTCCCTCCCCTCCACTATATATAGGGGCTAGGGGGCACATGCCCCCTTGGAGATCCCATCTACAGGGGGGGCCCTCGGGGCGGCGGCCCCCTTAGGGTTTCCAACCAGGGGGCGCATGCCCCCTCGGGGGCAATGGCCCCCTAGGGTTTCCAACCCTAGGCTCCTTGGGCCCTTGGGCGGGGTGCACCAGCCCACCAGGAGCTGGTTCCCACGCCACTTCAGCCCATGGGGCCCTCCGGGATAGGTGGCCCCACCCAGTGGACCCCCGGGACCACAACTCTCCCGGTGGCCGAAACTGGACTTCCTATATATAAATATTTACCTCCGGACCATTCCGGAACTCCTCGTGACGTCCTGGATCTCATCCGGGACTCCGAACAACTTTCTGTTAACCGCATACTAATATCTCTACAACTCTAGCGTCACCGAACCTTAAGTGTGTAGACCCTACGGGTTCGGGAGACACGTAGACATGACCGAGACAACTCTCCAGTCAACAACCAACAGCGGGATCTGGATACCCATGTTGGCTCCCACATGCTCCACGATAATATCATCGAATGAACCACGATGTCAAGGATTCAATCAATCCTGTATACAATTCCCTTTGTCTATGGTATGATACTTGCCCGAGATTCGATCATCGGTATACCGATACCTTGTTCAATCTCGTTACGGCAAGTCTCTTTACTCGTTCCCATAACACATCATCCCGTGAACAAATCCTTGATCACATTGAGCTCATTATGTTGATGTCCTACCGAGTGGGCCCAGAGATACCTCTCCGTCATAAGGAGTGACAAATCCCAGTCTCGATTCGTGCCAACCCAACAGATACTTTCGGGGATACCCGTAGTGTACCTTTATAGCCACCAAATTACGTTGTGACGTTTGGCACACCCAAAGTACCCTTACGGTATCCGGGAGTTGCACAATCTCATGGTCTAAGGAAAGGATACTTAGGATTGGGTCTTGTCCATCACATCATTACCCTAATGATGTGATCCCGTTATCAGTGACATCGTATGTCCATGGTTAGGAAACCGTAACCATCTATTGATCAACGAGCTAGTCAACTAGAGGCTCACTAGGGACATGTTGTGGTCTATGTATTCACACATGTATTACGATTTCCGGATAACACAATTATAGCATGAACAATAGACATTATGTTGTAACTCAAGACGTAAATGACTCGCTCATAATTAATATTTTTTGGGAGTTTCTGTATTTATAGGAATAGAGGCTCGCGACGGCAGAGTAAAAGTTCTAGATTACTTTTCGAGGGGGGGCTGTATTTATAGGAACTAGCACAAATGCCCGTGCGTTGCAATGGGAGAAACAAACTCACACGCCGAACATGACTCAAAGACCCATGCAGGCCCACATCCTCTACCCCAGCCATGTAATTGCTTATCGTCCTTCCACCCTCAGTGGTCGTGGTATCCACCTGATGACAATGCACCCGAACATATGCCAAGGCGATGAGTTCAAGCATTACACGACACACTTGTCATTGAACCGCGCTAGCATAGTGAAATGTTTAAAACTAATCTCGTTGACCTAGACATGAGGGCCGCCTTGCGCGAGCTACACCATGCACCTGGTCCATATGTACACCGACCCTCATATGCCCTCTCGCTTCTGAATCAATGTTACAGACTCGCCCTCTCGCTTCTGAATCAATGTTACAGACTTGTTTCATTGGAGGGGGTGGGGGATGGTCCGCACGTGTCCATGCATCCTTCAAGGAAAGGTCATGTGCTTCACTGTGGAGCAAACACCACATTCTGAGTCCTCATACGTCGGATAGCCGTGGATGATCACATGTCACCACCAAGCAGCATGAGAGGTAGACGGTGAGGGTTAACCCTTTCCAGCCGCCACCATCGATCCACATCTAGCTACTCATCCGATCCGATTCGTCGCAACCTGATTGAACAGCAATAATAATAACAAAATGGTTAAAGCGTTCAAAGCAGTAAACCCAAGGGATGGAGAGGTGCACGGTCAGGGTTAGCCATTTCTTCGCTTTCAATTCGACTTTGATTCCGACTTGATGTGTATAGTATTGTACGTACACACTGATAACGTATTTTCATTTTGCTCTTGAGAATTAAGAAAAATACTAAACCAAAACATTAATTTTTACAGGTACGCATACACATCTACGTACAGATACCAAGCCAGTGGCAGTGATACAAATCAAAGAGTTCCTAATCAACTGTCCTGAGCGCAAAGCAGCCTCACCTTTCGCACACCATGGTGAGCCAGACTCACTTTTCTTTGATATCCATCAATGTCGTGATCGATTCCTACAATATCCTATGAACTTCCAAGACAAAACCAAATCCTGTGTAAATGTTTCTTTCGTGGAATATAATAGCAAATGAGATCACGAGAAGATGTGCTACTAAACTGCACCGATAAACAAAGACGGTATCCACTGTAGTGCATGGTATTAGAGATGCTCTTTATAAACTCTCATCTAAATTATTTCTCATAGCTAGTGAGGCAAGATTGGGTCAATCGATTCGCAGATAGCATATATATCTCCAGTCCTATAGCATTCAACATCTAACGTTTCTGCGCCTGAATCATATCGGTCACAATCCAGAAAAGTTTCAGAAATTGTCCATTGCTGAAGAACAGCATGCGGATTTAGTTACTGAAATTCTTTCACTACATTGCAGAATCATCCACAAGCAATCAACCAAGCGTTGTAGTCATTGGCAGGTCGATTAGTAGGTAATCTGATGATCTAATATGGCGTATAATCTGGGTGGGACCATGAAAACTTCTCAAGAGAAGTAGTATAGTTGAAACATCAGAATAGACATGAGGAGAACATTACACTTTCATACATCAGACAACTACAACAATAGCTTGACTGAGTTAGTCAAGCACATGTTAAGTTTGTTGTTTTGACAGCAAGCCTACACAAAGAGTAAGAGGCGCAGGATCATAGTAGGCATGGTTATTAACAAAGCAGAAACAACATGATTTATTTAACCATAAATTGGAATTTTCACCACAACAGCTATATAATTTCTCCAACAGCATACATATAGCAAAGCTTTCACACCTATGAGACCTGGGACCACACTGTAAAACCTGACCAAGTACTGTGTTACCAGAAAAACCAAATCCCTGCCGTTGTCACACTTTTCAAACTTGTAAGATTGCTAACCTTTCGGGTTATTCCTCTGGTTGGATGCTAGTCAAATCTTCGATTGAAATTTTCCGCTAAGCTGAAAAACAACAGAAATAATATATAAAATACAATGTAGAGTTCCACAATATCTGAATCAACCTAGTGTGTGCTTGAAAGGGGGGTACATTTGAAAAATAAGGAAGCAACAACCAAGTGTTAAACTACAACCAATTTATCTCCAGACAAATAAATTAGTAAGCTCGGATTCATACAAAAAATTTATTGGCTATGTTCTGTAAGCTGTTTTCTGCCAAGAAAAAGTGTGAGAGTTTCAGCATTGTTTCAAAACTGTAATTGATCAGCGGCAAGTTCACTGCATAATTAGGATGCAGAGATGATGCTGATTAGTGCATGTCCGTACTGATTGTACCTGGCTACAGTACGTTGGTAGTACTAATGGATACCCATAATACCAATCATGGGTGGCATTGGATTCTGACTAATTGCTGAAGTTTGCCTGGAAGTGCAATGGAGTACTTTACCCAATTGATACAACATTTGGTTAAGCCTATCAGTATGAAAATTAATAGTGCATACCAAGCAGCAGTTCTAAATTCAGCAGTCAAAGAAAGTGTTTAGACATGCTAAATTAAGTATGCGCACTTTATTTCTTAGCGTACACGCTAATTAGACCGAAGCGCGCGTGTCGTGCAACATCCACCGTAACGATAACTGGTCCACGTGCTTCGCCAGGCCCTCGCTCCTCTGCGGAAAAATAATAGTAACATGTTACGGCCAGCACACACTAATTAACATAGCGCGACCATGCATGGGAACATCGCCCAGCCCGACTGTTAGTTCCTATCATCAGTAATTGTGCATGTAGGAAGTAGTAGTATGGTTTAGTTTAGCCCTTGTGTAGTAGCATGATTCAGTTTAGCCCTTGCCTATAGACCTAAATCAAATTTGGAACAGACAGGATAACAGATGTAAACTCGATCAAAGGGTCTATCGAATTTTCAGAGATGTGTTTTATCAGACAACAAACAAGCAGTCTGCAATAACTTTGCTAATCATGAAAATAAGAAATCTTATATATGTTCTTCATCGAGCTTCCTTTTGCATCAAGGTTTCTGCATGCCACAGTAGTAAAATCAGGTCAGGGCAAATTCTAAATATAAGAAACAGCAGAATATCCAGTGCTATTGTACTATTGACAAAACCATCAAAATTTCATAAGCCAGTTTATTCGAAGATTACTAATTTAGGCTGCTTGCACTTTGGTTGCTCACAAAATATGAACTGGCTCCACTGCCTTGTAAATTTCAAATTATTTTCAATATAAGCATAACATCCATGGTTCAGTTACCAAAGATAGTATATAGACCTGACCTAAATTTTTTTAAAAATATATCCAGTTTCTCATAGAGAACGCACCTACGTTCTTTTTGCAAGGCCATGTCCACATACAATTTCTCAAGCTTCTGAACCCCGAGTTTCCTGACTTGTAATTCTTTGTAGGTGGAAGCTGTTTTCTGACATACATATTGTGGCTAAATATTGATTAACCCTGGTTGAATACATAGTAATGATCCTAAGTCATTACAGAGAAAAAAAGTACGTAGAAAAATAAAGTTCAGTAGTAAAGAAAAAAAGAGATATACTTGTACTAATTGTACTTTGAGAGGATGAGTTTGATGATGAACACATGGGACTCACACATCGGATTAATCGAGCTCAAGGAGCGGGCGGGCCACCTCCTTAATCACCGCCGCCACCTTCGTCTTCAAGTCAGCCTCCATGGAGCCCACAAGCTCCACCCCCTTCCACCGCTGGCACCAGCGTAAACATTTCCGTCCCGCCGCGACGCACACAACCACCACTATCTTCCCCATAGCCGTGCCTAGATCCCAACCAAGGATTGATCAATCAGCCCCGAATTCTCACACGAATTTTGTTTTGGATCTGAGAGACCCGCTTGAATCGGTGGAGATCCTTGATAGAGGGCGGGATGGGGTAGGGCAGAGCTGACGGCAGCGAGGTAGGACGGAGGAGGCTGGGCAACCGCATACATGGGGCGGCGGCGTGGGGGCTGCGCATGATGGGAGAGAGGTGGCTAGAAGAGGAGGAGAACGTGACCCTGTCCTAAGGATGGCAGTTTTACCCATGGGTACGGGTACCCGCGGGTACCGTACCTGCATGGGTAGGGTATGGGTAGACTTTTATACCCATGGGTAGTACCCATACCCTACCCGTTAAGTCATGGGTAGGGTACGAGTATAGCCTTGTACCCGCGGGTATACCCATACCCTGCCTAGTTGTGAACTAATGTTAACATATTGTCAATTAGTCATGTGACTCATCTACTCCTATTGACTTATGAGTATGTTTGTGATTTTTATATTTTGAGAGTGGTCATGTACACATCTGCCTTGTTATTGAGCTGAGATAACTGATATTTTTGTCAAATGTGCTATCACTGAGTGTAAAATTGTGAACAGTTTATGTACTATTTGTTCTACCCGCTGGGTACCCAATGGGTACGGGTACCCGTCGGGTATGGGTATGGATAAAGTTTCATACCCATGGGTACGGGTATGGGCAGAATTTTTTACCTACTGACTATACGGGTATGGGTATGGCATTGCTCTACCCTGCCCATACCCTACCCATTGACATCCTTACCTTGTCACGTGTGCGTGCGGGATTGACGGCCCAATCACAGATTTCTCATCCCCAAATTAGTACCACCTCGTTTATATTACGATTTTGTCCATGCAAATTATAAAAGCTTATTATGACATGAGAAAAAACATATTCTCACGGTGAACCCGACAAAGTCAATCTGTGCTTTATTATTAGGGAGAGATTTGCAATGTTGGATTCCCATTAGGGGGAGTCCCAAGGGCCCCACAAGCTCACATGGCGCGTGATTGCTTGTATCTGCATTGGTATTTCCCCGAAGAGGAGAGGATGATGCAGCACAACAAAGGTAAGTATCTCTCTTAGTTATGAAATCAAGTTTATCAATCCAGTAGGATAACCAAGCAACACTATGTAAACAGCACCTGCAAACAGACCACAAAAACTTGCAACCCAACGCGTAAGAGGGGTTGTCAATCCCTCCTCAGTATTGAGATAGATTAAATTGTATGAGATTTGATAAATAGATCTAACTAAAACACAAAATAAAATAAATAAAGAAAAATTGCAGCAAGGTATTTTTGGATTTAATATGATAGGAAATAGACCTGGGGGCGTAGTTTTCACTAGAGGCTTCTCTCGAGAAAATAGCATACAATGGGTAAACAAATTATGGTTGGGCAATTGATAGAAAAGCGAATAATCATGACGATATCCAAGGCAATGATCATGTACATGGCATCACGTCCAATATTAGTAGACCGAAACGGTTCTACATCTATTACTATTACTCCACACATCGACTACTATCCAGCATGCATCTAGTGTATTCAGTTCGTGGAAAAATGGAGTAATGCAATAAGAACGATCACATGATGTAAACAAGATCTATTCATGTAGGAATAGGCCCTATCTTTTTATCCTTAATAGCAATGATACATGCGTGTCATGTCTCTTTCTATCACTGAGATTGAGCACCGCAAGATCGAACTCATCACAAAGCACCTCTTCCCATGGCAAGAAATATCAATCTAGTTGGCCGAACCAAACCAAAATTTTGGAGAAGAAATACGAGGCTATAACAATCATGCATAAAAGAGTTCGGCAAAGACTCAAATAATATTCATGGATAGAATTGATCATAAACGCACAATTCATCGAATCCCAACAAACACACTACAAAAAGTCATTACATCAAATAGATCTCCAAGAACATCAAGGAGAACATTGTATTGAAGATCAAAAAGAGAGAAGAAGCCATCGGCTACTAGCTACGGACCCATAGGTTTGTGGTAAACTACTCACGCATCATCCGAGGGAAACAAGGATGATGGAGAACTACTCAGTGATCGTTGACCCATCCGACAGAGTGCCGAAAAGGCCTCTAGATTAGATCTCATGGTTCTGGAACTTGCGGTGGCGGAAATTGTTTTCTCTCGACTCCCGTAGGGTGTTGGGATTTTAGAGTATTTATAGAGACAGAGGTCGCCATGCTTTAAAAAATCCTGTGGTGAGATATATTGGTATCCCTGTGAGTCAAACACATGCTTACTATACCAGTCTTTGTGTTACCGGTTTTGTTCTTTTTTCTCATTCTCGTATTTTGGCATCCACGTGAACAAATCATGTTGTGTCTAGCCAGACAATGATGGATACTGTCACACCTAGAGGGCCCTAAGACTATCTCTCCTCATTGTAGGAGCAAATCGCCTATTACACCTAGAGATATATCTAGTCCATCATCATAGGTTTTTCATAAACCTATAAGTTGTTGTTATGATCACCCTATTACAGTTGACGTTAGAACAACCGAAAAGTGCATCGACCAGTATGGAGTGACTCGATACTCTCATGGTCTAAGGAATTATGGATACATTAACTTCCCATGTTATGACTATAGACTTATGACAAAATCATCTCCTAGTACAAAATCCAACTTGGGTCAATTCAACACAAGTGTTCTTCTAACATCGTGCCCTCAATATTGCTGGCACGATCGTTTAGAAAAATAGAACCATCATGCAACACTTGAACTAGTCCTAGAGGCAAGACAAGGAATCTATTTTAACGTTTATATTTTTACACGTTCATATGAGTTTTCCTCTTAGCCTCTTAGTTATTGTAGACTCGAGAGCCATAGTAGTTATAGCACGGAACGTAAACATTTGTCATAAACTTGGAAATAAATAATACAATTATTATTGCCTCTAGGCTATTTTTTCAACATCATTATCAAGGCAAATACATATGCGATACAAACATAATCATTTGCAGACGGTCAAGGAAAAATGTCGTTCAAATAGTTAGCTTAAGTTCCGGGCTGCAGTTTGTCTGTGCGCCAATGGCGCAACAGGTCATCTAGTAGGAGTGATACTTCATGGATATTTCCTTAACATTTTCAAAAAGGAATGGACACTCGATGTGATTATCTATATATTCAATAAACATTCAATTAGGATAACATTAAATTAAAAAATTGGCAATATCTTGCTAAAATAGGAATGTCCTACTAGTAAAGATGCATGTAGAAACCTTCCATATATGTTCTCCTTCGATCTACAAGAAATTTCGTATTTATTGACGAAATCTACGGTTTTAGGAAGTAAATCTAAAATTTTAAATGGACACCAAATTTACAGCTGGCCACAATTAAGATCAGCCTCCAGATCTATCAGATCCTCCATTGGCATGGTTATAGCGTCCTCATCCTCGTAGATCCTCCACTATAAATCCACGCCACATACCTTCGTTTTCAACTCACCCAAACAAGCAATTTTCCTTCATTTGCAGATTTTTCCCTCACTTGACAATGGCTCGCAAGAAGGTGGCCCTTCGGTACATCCGCAATAACTCGGCGCGGCGCAATGCCTTGAAGAAGCACACTAAGATCCTGATGAAGAAGGCAGGCGAGGTGGCCGCCATGCCCGATGCTAAGGCATGTGTGGTCGTGTATGGCGAGGGCATGGCGGTGCCAGAGGTGTTCCCATCCCATGGCGAGGCAGTGGCTATCCTGAATCAGTTCAAGAGCATGCAAGAGGCGGCACGGCTAAAGAAGACGATGGACCAAGAGAGCATCCTCCGTGAGCGTATCGTACAGCTCCAAGAGCAGGTCCAGAAGGCTAGACGCGAGGAGCAGGACCAGCACACCAAGATTCTCCTGTATAAGGCCTTAAAAAGTGGCCACTTCCCAGACAACATCGAGGAGCTCACAGCCCTGGGCTCGAAGGTGGACTCTATCCTCAAGAGCCTGAGTGAATGCACCACAAAAATGAGTGGGCAGCCACCAGTCGACCAAGCCCAGGTACCATACGTCACCAATGGCAGGGGCATGGGGCCTCCAATTATGTATCAGGCACCACCACAGCAACAGGAGGGTTGTCTTAACACTATGAGGTTCGAAAGGGCCCCTACCACCGTGATCTACGATGGTGACAATACTTGTGGCTATGACGGCAACAACGATGTCTTCTCTCGTGGCCACATGAATATGTAAGCTGGTAGATGAACTCTACATGTAGCGCATGACTAGCTACATGGTCCTCATCTCTTTAATTTTAGTTTTGGCATGGCCAATAAGATGCATGGATGGCATCGTCAATAAGATGAGACATTTGGTCTCAATCTTGCTCTTTGAGCAAAGATAATTTTATTTTACTCTTTTAAATTTTTATTATGGATATCCCCCATGCTCTATTTGTTTTATCAGTTGGTTGCAACTTTTAGGTTGTACCTACTCTTTATGTCAACATATTTTGTCAAGCATGCTTTTGCTCGAGCAAAATGATTTTTTTCCTCTTAGTATTGCATCAAACGATCCAACCATGCATGAAGTGCTACCTCCCAGTTTTGGCATACCTTGATGCACATCGCCTATACAAAACCATAATGATTCTAGGAAAACTAGAGCACATTAATTGTTTGATGCAAAAAGTCTCATGTACTAAAAGATTTATGATGCTACATTTCATTTTAAGAAAATGTAGGTATGACATTGAGCGCCAGGATAATGGCTTCTACATCCTCAATATTTTTTGGCAAGTTTCAAAACCAGGTGATTGTGTCAACCAGTTTCATCATCAATCGGGTCTCGGGCCACCCCTGAGAGGGCATTGTGTTTGAACTATACTCAAGCTACTATGAGAACCCCGAACTCTATCGGGTGCATGTTGTGATAGAACATCGTACATATGAATCCACTCCGGGCATTGGTGTGATAACCCACAAGTATAGGAGATCAATTGTAGTTTTTTCGATAAATAAGAGTGTCAAACCCAAGGAGGAGCCAAAGGTAGAATTTATATTCCCTCCAAGTTCTATCGACCACCGATACAACTCTACACACACTTAACATTTGGTTTACGTAGAACAAGAAAAAAAATTAGTAGTACTTTGTAGTGTAAAGGGATAGGTTTACAAGATAATAAAGAACATGAAAATAAAAGTTAGGTGTTGTTTTACTAAAAGTACAATTAGGTTAGTATAGCGAGTGTGGAAAAGTGGTGGTAGGATTTGCGGAATTGTCCCTAAAGCAATTGGCTAAGTTACTAGACTGATAGCAAGTTTTTATGTGGGAGAGGCCACCGCTAGCATGTCATCCCTTACTTGGAATTCTATGCACTTATGATTGGAACAATTAGCAAGCATCCGCAACTACTAAAGTTCATTAAGGCAAAACCCAACCATAGCATTAAGATATATTGGTCCCCCTTCAGTCTTGCCCTCCAATGCATAGTCCTATCAACATACAACTAACCCTAAGGTCTGATCCACACGCGCGTTCATATGATGAGCACCAAAGGACAGCAACATAACCGCAAGCAAATTAAACCAATCATAGCAATTCACCAATTACCTCAATGGACAACAAAAATCTACTCAAACATCATAGGATGGCAACACGTCAATAGATAATAATATGAAGCATAAAGCACCATGTTAAAATACGGGTACCGCGGGTTGCGGGAGAGTGAACCGCTAAATATAGATGAGGGAAGGTGATGGAGGTGTTGATGAAGATGACGGGGTTGTTGCAGTAGATCGCTGTCACGCGAACACGATGATTGCCCCGGCGGTGTTCCGGTGCCGCTAGGAGAGAGGGGAGAGAGCCCCCCTACTTCTTCTTCTTCTTCTTTGCCCTCCCCCCTAGATGGGAGGAGGATTCCCCCTCTGGTCCTTGGCCTCCATGGCTCCCAGATGGCAGGAGCCCCCCTCCCCCCGAGATTGGATCTCTCTCTCTCCGCTCTCTTCTGTTTTTTCGTTCGTGTTTTCTGGCCCTTCGCCATTTCTTAAATTCCCGGAGATCCTTAACTCCGATGGGGCTGAAATGTTAACACAATTTTCTTCCAGATATTATCTTTCTTGCGGCAAAAGAAGGGCACCAACCACCTTATAGAGGGCCCACAAGCCTGCCAGGCACGCCCTAGGTAGGGGGGCATGCCCCATGGGCTTGTGGCCCCCTCGAGCATCATCTTGCATTGATTCTTTTCCCAAAAATCATATATATTCCAAAATAAATCTCGGCAAATTTTTATTATGCTTGGACTTCGTTTGATATGGATATTCTGCAAAACAAAAAAACATATAACAAACAGGCATTGGGCACTGGATTAATATATTAGTCCTAAAAATAATATAAAATATTGCCAAAAGTATATGAAAGTTGTAGAGTAATGGAATGAAACAATCAAAAATTATAGATACGACGGAGACGTATCATGGTGCACCTCAATGTGCAAGTCATTCCATGGAGGTACTTGCTAGAGAGGTGGGAAGAAGTAACAAGAACAAACATGGATGGCGTTGTGGACCTTCTCAGCTTTGGACTCCCCTCAAAAACTGAGGGTGTAATACACCAGGGTGCTCCATAGGGAGCTCGACAGCATAGCTACCACGAGGTCCGGAGGGCCTGCCAAGGAGTTAGTGACAGGAGGGAGCTCGGAGGGATGGATAGGCATTTAAAGGTTTTCTTGGCACCCAAGTCAACACGGTGATGGCCAAGATTGGATATGCCTCCTATAAAACCCTAACCACCACCGTGTATATAGGTGGAGGCTACGGGGCTCTCGATCCCATCTACCTCTGTATCCATCATCCCATCTCCCATTGTAATCCCTTGTACGAGGTATACCCACCCATGAATACAAACACAAAGAAGGATGTAGGGTGTTACTCCTTCCTGGAGGCCCGAACGTCGGTAAACTCTCTGTGTAACCTACGATCTAGTACTTCCGGACATGTTTGCTACCCTACCGTGGGTGTAGTTTGGACTATCCACTGTCAGTTGGCGCGCCAGGCATAGGCTACGTTGGTCGGAGAATGAACCCATATCGGCTAATTATACATGCCCGACGACTTCATGTTGAGCAAGACCTTCACCTTTGGCTCCTTCGAGCTTGAGGTCGGCGATTGAGGGTTGCTCTACGATGTGATGCCCCCTCCCGTCATCGACTACATCCACTTCGGGAACATCGAGTTCCTGTTCAACCAGCACGCCGACACCACAGCCATCCACGCCTCTCCATAAGTAGTTGCGAAAAGGCGCATGAAGCTAAGTCAGCCTCGAGGTGGCTGGACCTTCATGAACCCAACGGCCCACCCAAACAATTGATATCAACGTGATCTTCCCGGCCGTGGAAACGCACTGGCCTCAGAAGCTCTCCCGGCGCGGGGTCTACGTGACCGTGTTGACCCCAACCGACCTTAAGGAGTGGTCTGATGCCACAATCTCCTTCGATCGTGCTGATCATCCGACCTACGTCCCCGCCCTAGTAAGTTTTCCTTGGTGCTAGATCCGATCGACAGGGGCTTCTATCTCCCATGGGCCTGATGGATGGCAGCAACAGCCTCAACATCTTCTTCCTCGACACCCTGGCCAAGATGGGGAATTCCTTCTCTACCCTGCAGCCCTCACCCATCGGCTTCCACGGGTTCGTACCGAGATATACGCTCCAATATTTGTACTAATGACTCATGAATCCACAAGAAATTGGGCTATACATGGACTAAATCAAGCACATATATGGGCAAAGAGGAGATAAGAGGAGCCAAGTGGGAGGCACAACAAGTGCACCAGAGTGCAAGATGGCATCTCATATGACTGCACATGCTTGTATGTGCGGTTGTATGAGGTGTCCACGGCACCGTCTTGTCCAGCCCTACAACTATTATTAAAGGGCCAACACCAGAATCAGATTAGAACAACTCGCAATCATAGAGAGACGCCGCAACTCCATCTTCATCATCAGGAGTATCCATAAACCCTAGTCACCGCCATTTCCATCTCCATAGCCATAGCCACCTCCATCATCATCACAACAGCATTCATCCCCAAGTTTGCCACACCTTGTAATCGTGTATCGCATCGGGCAATTATTGTAATACCATATTATCAATCATTCATTCATGTTGATGTGTTCTTCAATGGTTTCTTCTTGCAATCTGATCGCTAAGTGTGAGTGATTCGGTAAGGTCATGGATTGAGGCATAGCCCTACAACCCTATGTAATTGTTGGAGGGGTCAATGGAAGTACTTTGAATTCAGGTCCCGTATGTGTGAAATAAACTTATCTTCTAATTATCTATTGTCTTGTCCGCGTTCTTCGTCCCTGCAGGTACCTAGAATCATAGAGATCGAGCAACGAAGGGGCTAAGGGAAGGAAGACCGTGAAGTGCTATTTTGAACACCCGGTGATAGGAGGGTTAGTATGGTAGCATGGATCATTTCACTGAGGATACAACATGTGTAGTCATTAAACGTCCAATGCTTTTGTCTGAGTCTATCTTAACTATCGAGGCAACCCCACGCGATGGATAGGACCTTTGGTTGGACAACTCACGCTTGATGCAGGGCGCGTTTCGGTCCAGACGTTATTTGGACACATCCTTTAATTGGATACGTCGCAAGCACATCTTGACGGGTATCTTCCAAGACACAAATTAATATCACAATGATCTCATTCGTCAATATACGGTGAATCAAGTCCTCATACCCATGTCTATTTTTGCTATAAGTTTCGCACCAAACTGACCATCGCGTACAAGTTTTATAGGACTGTCAGTGTATTTACCTCTTCCTAAAATCATGCAAAATAGTGAGTCCTCTCCCTAAGTTCGGCGAGAATCATTGGGGATTCTACCGCGAGCTGCACGAAGCCATCGGTTAGCACAACGTCCTTGAAATTCTGAATCATCGCAATGAAGCCGATACACCGTGCCTTGAGCTCGGCGCAGTTGTGCGTCTCGGCCAAGCGTAGCATGTCGACGACCGAGTCGACAGAGACACGGTGCTCAGCAGCCTATGGGTGCACTCGAGCTTGAGGCCGTCAAGCGCGAACCGGTCGGCCGCGGCGAGGAGACGTTCCAACACCTCCATGTTGGGGGGCTCGCCGTCGGCGTCGTCCGGCAGGGTGTCAGTGTAGATGAACCGGAGCATTGCTCCAAAGGTCTCGGGCTCGATGTCCTCCAGAGCGATGGGGAAGGAGGACGAGGAGGACTCGAGCATGCCGCCGAAGAGCTGCGCCTCTGCGCGGTGGGCGTGGAAGGTCTCGCCGGCGACCTCAAAGGTGACGTCGGTCCAGGCGCCACGGTCGAGCAGGCGGCCGAGCTGGTTCGACAAGGAAGCGTCTCGCGCAACCGTGACCCTCCACATGACAGTCATGTCGTTGACGTTGAATTGGGTGTCGGCGGGGATGAACTCAGGAAACCCGCGGGGACTCCTAAAACCGCGGTCGTCCGGCGAGTAGACGTGCACGCATTGACTGTGGTGGGACGGTGGCGACGATCCGTCGCCGTGCACGGCGAAGGCGTCGAAGGTGGCCATCACGGCATGCGTCGGATGGCTCACGAGCTCGAGGTAGATGGAGGCGAAGCGGGTGAGGGCGGGTACGCGTGGAGCGTCCCCGTACGGGTAGCAGGCCAGCCTCCAGCAGTGGCCGCCGACGGTGGCCATCGGCGAGTAGACGCGGACCAGGCCCTGGCCCATGGCTCGGTGGCTGTGTGCCTTGGAGCTGATCTCGAACGCCATGAAACCAGAGCTCGACATTGCCGATGGACGGATTGATGCGCTGCGCAGAACCGTGGTGCCTCCGTCGGAATAAATAGGTGGCTTAGCACGCTTGAAATCACAACCGGCTTGATGGAATTGATGGCAAAGACGAACCATTGATGGATTTCTAATCCGTACAGGGTTAGGTAGCTGTTTCTTCCAAGATGACTTATTGTTCCGAACCATTTACTGAGCCTCCTGGTTAAGTTTGCGTGTATATTAGGAAAAATGCAAATCCTATAATCAGGAGTTTCTCTGGCAAAAAATGAGCTCAACAGGCCATGCAAGTCCAACCTACATCGATCAGGTCATTCATGGGAAGAAACAGAAGGTAAAACGAACAGAAGACGTTTCAATCCAAAAAAACAGGTCATCCTGTGTGTTCGCTTGCTGGCTCTGTGCTCTTGACTGTGGGTTCCATGAGACCGCGCCCAGGTTATGTAAAACGGGACAGCACCGTTCTGTGCATTATTCAAGAACTCGACAAGAATAGGCTTCATCCTCCTAACTTTACAGGAACATTGTGGTCGGGTTCTCGATGTAGCCCTTGAACGCTTTCAGGAATTCCGCCCCAATTGCACCTACAGATAAACATCATTATTTGTTGATTTCCCACCCACATTTCAACTGACTCACGATTTATATTTCACAAAAGATTAAGAGGGTACCATCAATAACCCTGTGATCGCAGCTCATTGTTACTGACATGTAGGAACCAAACTCGTACTGACCATCCGCGCTGCCTGGTATCACCCTCTTCTCAGCTGCTCAAAAAAAAGTATCAGGTAAGCACTGAATAAATCCCTATGGGAGGACTAAGGACATCACAAAATGAATAATGGATCAAAGTAGCAGAAACTAGATCTAACTATGCTACAAAGTAGAATACAGAAACAAAAAGCACAGAACATTAGGACAATGTTCAAGTCCTGCCTACAGAACTAACTGAAGGTTACTCAGAAGTAAGAACGGACTAGGATATAGAATGCCAAAGTAAAGGATCATGCAATTGTCTAGGTCAATGTACTGGGCTTCCAATAGCAGGTTCTGGTAAAAGGTCGACAGGACTATGTTATCCATAACAATGGTAAAATACTGACAAATGCCAAACTGTTATGTACACAATGCAAACTAAGTAGCAACAACATTTTTGTGGCCAACGTATTGGCAGTACATGACGAAAGTGTAACACGGCTTCTTACCAGAACCAATGGCCAAGATTGCTGACTGAGGAGGATTTATAATAGCACAGAACTGTTTAATTCCAAAAGGACCTCCCAAGTTTGATACTGTGAACGTGCCACCCTGAAACAGAGAACGAAAATGGTCAATGAAAAATGTTGTTGATTTCATACTTATCATCTACTATGCGATAAATACCTCGTAATCTTGTGGTTTTAAGCTGTTATCCCTTGCTCTTTGAGCCAACTGCTTCACCTCCTCACCGATTGTACCAAGTCCCTTCTTGTCTGCATCCTGCACCACAAGTAATAAGTTAAGAGAACGGGGGAAAATGCACAAAACTGAACTAGCTAGCTTTGACTAGCTTACCCTAACTACTGGAACAAACAATCCATGCTCAGTTTGTACAGCTACATTTATGTTCACATTGTGGTATCTGCATGAGATGTACATTTGTCATATCACATTTCTTGCCAATATAATTTGAGTGACAGGTATAAATGCTCCGTAGGAACTCACTGGCGAATAAAATCATTCATCCAAGAACTGTTGCACTCAGGGACCTTTCGAAGAGCCAAGGCTGCAGCCTGCGCAGAACGTAGAGGTAAATTTAAAACTGGAGATCACAGAATCCACATGAGCCCAATACGACTTACAAGGCAACAACGTACGTATAAGAACCGGTGAGTACCTTTATAACAAGGTTGTTAATAGATATCTTCTTTCCACCAGATGCTTCCTGCAGTGGGTTCAGTTCCCCTCGTAACCTGTAGCACAACAAAATGAAAAACTCTTCTTTAGACAAAAGTTCGGTACTAAAATTATCCACTGCAAGTTTTACAAAATCAGGCCTGAAACATACTTGATAAGTTTGTCGACACGTGTGTCAACTGTCAAGTAGTAATGTGGGATGGTTTGATTAGAAGCTAGGAGGCGGTTTGCAGTAACCTGAAAAGAATAAGAGTTAAAACACTACAAGGCAGATAGGATCAACGAAAAAAAGTCTCAGCGGCATTTTTCAATGCTGAAACAGGGTAAAAATAGAAACTGGCACTGGGCTCTGGGTTAATAGGTTAGTCCCAAAAATGATATAAAAGTGTATAATAAAGCCCATAAACATTCAAAACAGTAGATAATATAGCATGGAGCAATCAAAAATTATAGATACGTTGGAGACGTATCACGCACCAGCCCATTAGGGGTTGGTTCCCACGCCACTTCAGCCCATGGGGCCCTCCGGGATAGGTGGCCCCACCCGGTGGACCCCCGGGACCCTTCTGGTGGTCCCGGTATAATACCGGTGACCCCCGAAACTCTCCCGGTGGCCGAAACTGGACTTCCTATATATAAATCTTTACCTCCGGGCCATTCCGGAACTCCTCGTGACGTCCCGGATCTCATCCGGGACTCCGAACAACTTTCAATTAACCGCATACTAATATCTCTACAACTCTAGTGTCACCGAACCTTAAGTGTGTAGACCCTACGGGTTCGGGAGACACGTAGACATGATCGAGATAACTCTCCGGTCAATAACCAACAGCGGGATCTGGATACCCATGTTGGCTCCCACATGCTCCACGATAATCTCATCGAATGAATCACGATGTCGAGGATTCAATCAATCCCGTATACAATTCCCTTTGTCTATCAGTATGATACTTGCCCGAGATTCGATCATCGGTATACCGATACCTTGTTCAATCTCGTTACGGCAAGTCTGTTTACTCGTTCCCGTAACACATCATCCCGTGAACAACTCCTTGTTCACATTGAGCTCATTATGATGATGTCCTACCGAGTGGGCCCAGAGATACCTCTCCGTCATACGGAGTGATAAATCTCAGTCTCGATTCGTGCCAACCCAACAGATACTTTCGGGGATACCCGTAGTGTACATTTATAGCCACCCAGTTATGTTGTGACGTTTGGCACACCCAAAGTACCCTTATGATATCCGAGAGTTGCACAATCTCATGGTCTAAGGAAAGGATACTCGACATTAGAAAAGCTTTAGCAGACGAACTACACGATCTTGTGCTATGCTTAGGATTGGGTCTTGTCCATCACATCATTATCCTAATGACCTGATCCCGTTATCAGTGACATCCTATGTCCATTGTTAGGAAACCGTAACCATCTATTGATCAACGAGCTAGTCAACTAGAGGCTCACTAGGGACATGTTGTGGTCTATGTATTTACACATGTATTACGATTTCTGGATAACACAATTATAGCATGAACAATAGACAATTATCATGAACAAGGAAATATAATAATAACCATTTTATTATTGCCTCTAGGGCATATTTCCAACAATCTCCCACTTGCACTAGAGTCAATAACCTAGTTACATTGTGATGAATCGAACACCCATAGAGTTCTGGTGTTGACCATGCTTTGCACGTGGAAGAGGTTTAGTCAACGGATCTGCGACATTCAGGTCCGTATGCACTTTACAAATCTCTATGTCTCCATCTTGAACATTATCATGAATGGAGTTGAAGCGACGCTTGATATGCCGGTCTTCTTGTGAAACCTGGGCTCCTTGGCAAGGGCAATAACTTCAGTGTTGTCACAAAAGAGAGTCATTGGGCCCGACGCATTGGGAATAACTCCTAGGTCGGTAATGAACTCCTTCATCCAGATTGCTTCATGTGCTGCCTTCGAGGCTGCCATGTACTCTGCTTCACATGTAGATCCCGCCATGACGCTTTGCTTGCAACTGCACCAGCTGACTGCCCCACCATTCAAAATATACACGTATCCGGTTTGTGACTTGGAGTCATCCAGATCTGTGTCCAAGCTAGCATCAACGTAACCCTTTATGACGAGATCTTCATCACCTCCATAAACGAGAAACATGCCGGGATTACTTTGGTACCTTCCCACCAAACTTACGGCAAGGTTTACATCAGGTCTGGTACACAACATGGCATACATAATAGACCCTATGGCCGAGGCATAGGGGATGACACTCATCTTTTCTCTATCTTCTGCCGTGGTCGGGCATTGAGCCGTGCTCAGTCTCACACCTTGCAATACAGGCAAGAACCCCTTCTTGGACTGATCCATATTGAACTTCTTCAATATCTTGTCAAGATACGTGCTTTGTGAAAGACCAATGAGGCGTCTCGATCTATCTCTATAGATCTTGATGCCTAATATGTAAGCAGCTTCTCCAAGGTCCTTCATTGAAAAACACTTATTCAAGTAGGCCTTTATGATTTCCAAGAGTTCTATATCATTTCCCATCAAAAGTATGTCATCCACATATAATATGAGAAATGTTGTAGAGCTCTCACTCACTTTCTTGTAAACACAGGCTTCTCCATAAATCTGCGTAAACCCAAACGCTTTGATCATCTCATCAAAAACAAATGTTCCAACTCCGAGATGCTTGCACCAGCCCATAGATCGAGCGTTGGATCTTGCATACCTTGCCAGGGTTCTTAGGATCGACAAAACCTTCCGGATGCATCATATACAATTCTTCCTTAAGGAAACCATGAAGGAATGTCGTTTTGACGTCCATTTGCCATATCTCATAATCATAGAATGTGGCAATTGCTAACATGATTCGGACAGACTTCAGCTTCGCTACGGGTGAGGTCTCATCGTAGTCAACCCCTTGAACTTGTCGATAACCCTTAGCGACAAGCCGAGCCTTATAGATGGTTACATTACCATCCGCGTCTGTCTTCTTCTTAAAGATCCATTTATTTTCTATGGCTCGCCGATCATCGGGCAAGTCAGTAAAAGTCCATACTTCGTTTTCATACATGGATCCTATCTCGGATTTCATGGCTTCAAGCCATTTGTCAGAATCCGGGCCTGCCATCGCTTCTTCATAGTTTGAAGGTTCACCATTGTCTAACAACATGATTTCCAGGACAGGGTTGCCGTACCACTCTGGTGCGGAACGTGTCCTTGTGGACCTACGAAGTTCAGTAGCAACTTGATCTGAAGTTTCATGATCATCATCATTAACTTCCTCTCTAGTCGGTGCAGGCACCATAGAAACATTTTCTTGAGCTGCGCTACTCTCCGGTTCAAGAGGCAATACTTCATCAAGTTCTACTTTCCTCCCACTTACTTCTTTCGAGAGAAACTCTTTCTCTAGAAAGGATCCATTCTTGGCAACAAAGATCTTGCCTTTGGATCTGAGGTAGAAGGTATACCCAATAGTTTCCTTAGGGTATCCTATGAAGACGCATTTTTCCGATTTGGGTTCGAGCTTTTCAGGTTGAAGTTTCTTGACATAAGCATCGCATCCCCAAACTTTCAGAAACGACAGCTTAGGTTTCTTCCCAAACCACAATTCATACGGTGTCGTCTCAACGGATTTCGACGGAGCCCTATTTAAAGTGAATGTGGCAGTCTCTATAGCATAACCCCAAAATGATAGCGGTAGATCGGTCAGAGACATCATAGATCGCACCATATCCAATAGAGTGCGATTACGACGTTCGGACACACCATTACGCTGAGGTGTTCCAGGCGGCGTGAGTTGTGAAACAATTCCACATTTCCTTAAGTGCGTGCCAAATTCGTGACTCAACTATTCCCCTCCATGATCTGATCGTAAGAACTTTATTTTCCTGTCACGTTGATTCTCAACCTCACTCTGAAATTCCTTGAACTTTTCAAAGGTCTCAGACTTGTGTTTCATCAAGTAGACATGTCAATATCTACTGAAGTCATCAGTGAGGGTGAGGACATAACGATAACCACCACGAGCCTCAACACTCATCGGACCGCACACATCGGTATGCATGATTTCCAATAAGTTGGTTGCTCGCTCCAGTGTTCCGGAGAACGGAGTCTTGGTCATTTTTCCCATGAGGCATGGTTCGCACGTGTCAAATGATTCATAATCAAGAGACTCCAAAAGTCCATCTGCATGGAGTTTCTTCATGCGTTTGAAACCAATGTAACCAAGGCAGCAGTGCCACAAGTATGTGGGACTATCATTATCAACCTTACATCTTTTGGCATTCACACTATGAATATGTGTAACATCACGCTCGAGATTAAATAAGAATAAACCATTAACCAGCGGGGCATGATCATAAAACATGTCTCTCATATAAATAGAACAACCATTATTCTCAGATTTAAATGAGTAGCCATCTCACATTAAACGAGATCCAGATACAATGTTCATGCTCAAAGCTGGTACTAAATAACAATTATTGAGGTTTAAAACTAATCCCATAGGTAAATGTAGAGGTAGTGTGCCAACGGCGATCACATCGACATTGGAACCATTCGCGACGCGCATCGTCACCTCGTCCTTCACCAGTCTCCGCTTATTCCGCAGCTCCTGTTTTGAGTTACAAATATGAGCAACTGCACCGGTATCAAATACCCAGGAGCTACTACGAGCGCTGGTTAGGTACACATCAATAACATGTATATCACATATACGTTTGGTATTGCCGGCCTTCTTATGCGCTAAGTACTTGGGGTAGTTCCGCTTCCAGTGACCGTTTCCCTTGCAATAAAAGCACTCAGTCTCAGGCTTGGGTCTATGCTTTGGCTTCTTCCCGGTAACTGGCTTACCGGGCGCGGCAACTCCCTTGTTGTCCTTCTTGAAGTTCTTCTTACCCTTGCCTTTCTTGACCATAGTGGTTTTATTCACCATCAACACTTGATGTTCCTTTTTTATCTCCACCTCCGCTGATTTCAGTATTGAATATACCTCGGGAATGGTCTTTTCCATCCCCTGCATATTGAAGTTCATCACAAAGCTCTTGTAGCTAGGTGGGAGCGACTGAAGGATTCTGTCAACGACCGCATCATCCGGGAGATTAACTGCCAGCTGAGATAAGCGGTTGTGCAACCCAGACATTTTGAGTATGTGCTCGCTGACAGAACTATTCTCCTCCATCTTACAACTATAGAACTTGTTGGAGACTTCATATCTCTCGACCCGGGCATGAGCTTGGAAAACCATTTTCAGCTCTTGGAACATCTCATATGCTCCGTGCTGCTCAAAACGCTTTTGGAGCCCCGGTTCTAAGTTGTAAAGCATGCCGCACTGAACCAAGGAGTAATCATCACTATGCGACTGCCAGGCGTTCATAACGTCTTGAGTTGCTGGGAAAACAGGTGCATCACCTAGCGGTGCTTCAAGGACATATGCTTTCTTGGCAGCTATGAGGATAATCCTCAGGTTACGGACCCAGACCGTGTAGTTGCTACCATCGTCTTTCAGCTAGGTTTTCTCTAGGAACGCGTTGAAGTTGAGGGCAACATTAGCATGGGCCATTTGATCTACAAGACATATTGCAAAGTTTTAGACTATGTTCATGATAATTAAGTTTATCTAATCAAATTATTTAATGAACTCCCACTCAGATAGACATCCCTCTAGTCCTCTAAGTGATACATGATCCGAGTCAACTAGGCCGTGTCCGATCATCACGTGAGACGGACTAGTCATCATCGGTGAACATCTTCATGTTGATCGTATCTTCTATATGACTCATGTTCAACCTTTTGGTCTTCCGTGTTCCGAGGCCATTTCTATACATGCTAGGCTCGTCAAGTCAACCTAAGTGTATTGCGTGTGTAAATCTGGCTTACGCCCGTTGTATGCGAATGTTAGAACCTATCACACCCGATCATCACGTGGTGCTTCGGAACAACGGACCTTAGCAACGGTGCACAGTTAGGGGAAACACAATTCTTGATATTTTAATGAGGGATCATCTTATTTATGCTACCGTCATTCTAAGAAAATAAGATGTAAAAACATGATAAACATCACATGCAATCAAATAGTGACATGATATGCCCAATATCATTTTGCTCCTTTTGATCTCCATCTTCGGGGCGCCATGATTATCATCGTCACTGGCATGACACCATGATCTCCGTCATCATGATCTCCACCATTGTGTCTTCATGAAGTTGTCTCGCCAACTATTACTTCTACTACTATAGCTAACAGTTAGCAATAAAGTAAAGTAATTACATGGCGTTTTCATTGACATGCGGGTCATACAATAAATTAAGACAACTCCTATGGCTCCTGCCGGTTGTCATACTCATCGACATGCAAGTCGTGATTCCTATTAGAAGAACATGATCAATCTCACACATCACATATATCATTCATCACATCCTTTTGGCCATATCACATCACACGGCATATGCTGCAAGAACAAGTTAGACGTCCTCTAATTGTTGTTGCAAATTTTTACGTGGCTGCTATAGGTTTCTAGCAAGAACGTTTCTTACCTACACCAAAACCACAACGTGATATGCCAATTTCTATTTACCCTTCAAAAGGACCCTTTTCATCGAATCCGATCTGACTAAAGTGGGAGAGACAGACACCCGCTAGCCATCTTATGCAACTAGTGCTTGTCAGTCGGTGGAACCTATCTCACGTAAGTGTACGTGTAAGGTCGGTCCGGGCCGCTTCATCCCACGATGTCGCCGAATCAAGATAAGACTAGTAACGCCAAGTAAATTGACAAAATCGACGCCCACAACAACTTGTGTTCTACTCGTGCATAGAAACTACGCATAGACCTAGCTCATGATGCCACTGTTGGGGATCGTAGCAGAACTTAAAATTTTCTACGCATCACCAAGATCAATCTATGGAGTCATCTAGCAACGAGAGAGAGAGAGGAGTGCATCTACATACCCTTATAGATCGCGAGCGGAAGCGTTCAAGAGAACGGGGTTGATGGAGTCGTACTCGTCGTGATCCAAATCACCGATGATCCTAGCGCCGAACGGACGGCACCTCCGCGTTCAACACACGTACGGAGCAGAGACGTCTCCTCCTTCTTGATCCGGCAAGGGGGGAGGAGAAGTTGATGAAGATCCAGCAGCACGGCGGCGTGGTGGTGGAAGCAGCAGGATTCTAGCAGGACTTCGCCAAGCGCTACTGGGAGGAAGAGGTGCCGCGGGAGGGAGAGGGCGAAGCCAGGGCTTAGGGTGCGGCTGCCCTCCCTCCCCTCCACTATATATAGGGGCTAGGGGGCACATGCCCCCTTGGAGATCCCATTTACAGGGGGGGCCCTCGGGGCGGCGGCCCCCTTAGGGTTTCCAACCAGGGGGCGCATGCCCCCTCGGGGGCAATGGCCCCCTAGGGTTTCCAACCCTAGGCTCCTTGGGCCCTTGGGTGGGGCGCACCAGCCCACCAGGAGCTGGTTCCCACGCCACTTCAGCCCATGGGGCCCTCCGGGATAGGTGGCCCCACCCAGTGGACCCCCGGGACCACAACTCTCCCGGTGGCCGAAACTGGACTTCCTATATATAAATATTTACCTCCGGACCATTCCGGAACTCCTCGTGACGTCCGGGATCTCATCCGGGACTCCGAACAACTTTCTGTTAACCGCATACTAATATCTCTACAACTCTAGCGTCACCGAACCTTAAGTGTGTAGACCCTACGGGTTCGGGAGACACGTAGACATGACCGAGACAACTCTCCAGTCAACAACCAACAACGGGATCTGGATACCCATGTTGGCTCCCACATGCTCCACGATAATATCATCGAATGAACCACGATGTCAAGGATTCAATCAATCATGTATACAATTCCCTTTGTCTATGGTATGATACTTGCCCGAGATTCGATCATCGGTATACCGATACCTTGTTCAATCTCGTTACGGCAAGTCTCTTTACTCGTTCCCATAACACATCATCCCGTGAACAAATCCTTGATCACATTGAGCTCATTATGTTGATGTCCTACCGAGTGGGCCCAGAGATACCTCTCCGTCATAAGGAGTGACAAATCCCAGTCTCGATTCGTGCCAACCCAACAGATACTTTCGGGGATACCCGTAGTGTACCTTTATAGCCACCAAATTACGTTGTGACGTTTGGCACACCCAAAGTACCCTTACGGTATCCGGGAGTTGCACAATCTCATGGTCTAAGGAAAGGATACTTAGGATTGGGTCTTGTCCATCACATCATTACCCTAATGATGTGATCCCGTTATCAGTGACATCGTATGTCCATGGTTAGGAAACCGTAACCATCTATTGATCAACGAGCTAGTCAACTAGAGGCTCACTAGGGACATGTTGTGGTCTATGTATTCACACATGTATTACGATTTCCGGATAACACAATTATAGCATGAACAATAGACATTATGTTGTAACTCAAGACGTAAATGACTCGCTCACAATTAATATTTTTTGGGAGTTTCTGTATTTATAGGAATAGAGGCTCGCGACGGCAGAGTAAAAGTTCTAGATTACTTTTCGAGGGGGGGCTGTATTTATAGGAACTAGCACAAATGCCCGTGCGTTGCAACGGGAGAAACAAACTCACACGCCGAACATGACTCAAAGACCCATGCAGGCCCACATCCTCTACCCCAGCCATGTAGTTGCTTATCGTCCTTCCACCCTCAGTGGTCGTGGTATCCACCTGATCACAATGCACCCGAACATATGCCAAGGCGATGAGTTCAAGCATTACACGACACACTTGTCATTGAACCGCGCTAGCATAGTGAAATGTTTAAAACTAATCTCGTTGACCTAGACATGAGGGCCGCCTTGCGCGAGCTACACCATGCACCTGGTCCATATGTACACCGACCCTCATATGCCCTCTCGCTTCTGAATCAATGTTACAGACTCGCCCTCTCGCTTCTGAATCAATGTTACAGACTTGTTTCATTGGAGGGGGTGGGGGATGGTCCGCACGTGTCCATGCATCCTTCAAGGAAAGGTCATGTGCTTCACTGTGGAGCAAACACCACATTCTGAGTCCTCATACGTCGGATAGCCGTGGATGATCACATGTCACCACCAAGCAGCATGAGAGGTAGACGGTGAGGGTTAACCCTTTCCAGCCGCCACCATCGATCCACATCTAGCTACTCATCCGATCCGATTCGTCGCAACCTGATTGAACAGCAATAATAATAACAAAATGGTTAAAGCGTTCAAAGCAGTAAACCCAAGGGATGGAGAGGTGCACGGTCAGGGTTAGCCATTTCTTCGCTTTCAATTCGACTTTGATTCCGACTTGATGTGTATAGTATTGTACGTACACACTGATAACATATTTTCATTTTGCTCTTGAGAATTAAGAAAAATACTAAACCAAAACATTAATTTTTACAGGTACGCATACACATCTACGTACAGATACCAAGCCAGTGGCAGTGATACAAATCAAAGAGTTCCTAATCAACTGTCCTGAGCGCAAAGCAGCCTCACCTTTCGCACACCATGGTGAGCCAGACTCACTTTTCTTTGATATCCATCAATGTCGTGATCGATTCCTACAATATCCTATGAACTTCCAAGACAAAACCAAATCCTGTGTAAATGTTTCTTTCATGGAATATAATAGCAAATGAGATCACGAGAAGATGTGCTACTAAACTGCACCGATAAACAAAGACGGTATCCACTGTAGTGCATGGTATTAGACATGCTCTTTATAAACTCTCATCTAAATTATTTCTCATAGCTAGTGAGGCAAGATTGGGTCAATCGATTCGCAGATAGCATATATATCTCCAGTCCTATAGCATTCAACATCTAACGTTTCTGCGCCTGAATCATATCGGTCACAATCCAGAAAAGTTTCAGAAATTGTCCATTGCTGAAGAACAGCATGCGGATTTAGTTACTGAAATTCTTTCACTACATTGCAGAATCATCCACAAGCAATCAACCAAGCGTTGTAGTCATTGGCAGGTCGATTAGTAGGTAATCTGATGATCTAATATGGCGTATAATCTGGGTGGGACCATGAAAACTTCTCAAGAGAAGTAGTATAGTTGAAACATCAGAATAGACATGAGGAGAACATTACACTTTCATACATCAGACAACTACAACAATAGCTTGACTGAGTTAGTCAAGCACATGTTAAGTTTGTTGTTTTGACAGCAAGCCTACACAAAGAGTAAGAGGCGCAGGATCATAGTAGGCATGGTTATTAACAAAGCAGAAACAACATGATTTATTTAACCATAAATTGGAATTTTCACCACAACAGCTATATAATTTCTCCAACAGCATACATATAGCAAAGCTTTCACACCTATGAGACCTGGGACCACACTGTAAAACCTGACCAAGTACTGTGTTACCAGAAAAACCAAATCCCTGCCGTTGTCACACTTTTCAAACTTGTAAGATTGCTAACCTTTCGGGTTATTCCTCTGGTTGGATGCTAGTCAAATCTTCGATTGAAATTTTCCGCTAAGCTGAAAAACAACAGAAATAATATATAAAATACAATGTAGAGTTCCACAATATCTGAATCAACCTAGTGTGTGCTTGAAAGGGAGGTACATTTGAAAAATAAGGAAGCAACAACCAAGTGTTAAACTACAACCAATTTATCTCCAGACAAATAAATTAGTAAGCTCGGATTCATACAAAAAATTTATTGGCTATGTTCTGTAAGCTGTTTTCTGCCAAGAAAAAGTGTGAGAGTTTCAGCATTGTTTCAAAACTGTAATTGATCAGCGGCAAGTTCACTGCATAATTAGGATGCAGAGATGATGTTGATTAGTGCATGTCCGTACTGATTGTACCTGGCTACAGTACGTTGGTAGTACTAATGGATACCCATAATACCAATCATGGGTGGCATTGGATTCTGACTCATTGCTGAAGTTTGCCTGGAAGTGCAATGGAGTACTTTACCCAATTGATACAACATTTGGTTAAGCCTATCAGTATGAAAATTAATAGTGCATACCAAGCAGCAGTTCTAAATTCAGCAGTCAAAGAAAGTGTTTAGACATGCTAAATTAAGTATGCACACTTTATTTCTTAGCGTACACGCTAATTAGACCGAAGCGCGCGTGTCGTGCAACATCCACCGTAACGATAACTGGTCCACGTGCTTCGCCAGGCCCTCGCTCCTCTGCGGAAAAATAATAGTAACATGTTACGGCCAGCACACACTAATTAACATAGCGCGACCATGCATGGGAACATCGCCCAGCCCGACTGTTAGTTCCTATCATCAGTAATTGTGCATGTAGGAAGTAGTAGTATGGTTTAGTTTAGCCCTTGTGTAGTAGCATGATTCAGTTTAGCCCTTGCCTATAGACCTAAATCAAATTTGGAACAGACAGGATAACAGATGTAAACTCGATCAAAGGGTCTATCGAATTTTCAGAGATGTGTTTTATCAGACAACAAACAAGCAGTCTGCAATAACTTTGCTAATCATGAAAATAAGAAATCTTATATATGTTCTTCATCGAGCTTCCTTTTGCATCAAGGTTTCTGCATGCCACAGTAGTAAAATCAGGTCAGGGCAAATTCTAAATATAAGAAACAGCAGAATATCCAGTGCTATTGTACTATTGACAAAACCAGCAAAATTTCATAAGCCAGTTTATTCGAAGATTACTAATTTAGGCTGCTTGCACTTTGGTTGCTCACAAAATATGAACTGGCTCCACTGCCTTGTAAATTTCAAATTATTTTCAATATAAGCATAACATCCATGGTTCAGTTACCAAAGATAGTATATAGACCTGACCTAAATTTTTTTAAAAATATATCCAGTTTCTCATAGAGAACGCACCTAAGTTCTTTTTGCAAGGCCATGTCCACATACAATTTCTCAAGCTTCTGAACCCCGAGTTTCCTGACTTGTAATTCTTTGTAGGTGGAAGCTGTTTTCTGACATACATATTGTGGCTAAATATTGATTAACCCTGGTTGAATACATAGTAATGATCCTAAGTCATTACAGAGAAAAAAAAGTATGTAGAAAAATAAAGTTCAGTAGTAAAGAAAAAAAGAGATATACTTGTACTAATTGTACTTTGAGAGGATGAGTTTGATGATGAACACATGTGACTCACAAATCGGATTAATCGAGCTCAAGGAGCGGGCGGGCCACCTCCTTAATCACCGCCGCCACCTTCGTCTTCAAGTCAGCCTCCGTGGAGCCCACAAGCTCCACCCCCTTCCACCGCTGGCACCAGCGTAAACATTTCCGTCCCGCCGCGACGCACACAACCACCACTATCTTCCCCATAGCCGTGCCTAGATCCCAACCAAGGATTGATCAATCAGCCCCGAATTCTCACACGAATTTTGTTTTGGATCTGAGAGACCCACTTGAATCGGTGGAGATCCTTGATAGAGGGCGGGATGGGGTAGGGCAGAGCTGACGGCAGCGAGGTAGGACGGAGGAGGCTGGGCAACCGCATACATGGGGCGGCGGCGTGGGGGCTGCGCATGATGGGAGAGAGGTGGCTAGAAGAGGAGGAGAACGTGACCCTGTCCTAAGGATGGCAGTTTTACCCATGGGTACGGGTACCCGCGGGTACCGTACCTGCATGGGTAGGGTATGGGTAGACTTTTATACCCATGGGTAGTACCCATACCCTACCCGTTAAGTCATGGGTAGGGTACGAGTATAGCCTTGTACCCGCGGGTATACCCATACCCTGCCCAGTTGTGAACTAATGTTAACATATTGTCAATTAGTCATGTGACTCATCTACTCCTATTGACTTATGAGTATGTTTGTGATTTTTATATTTTGAGAGTGGTCATGTACACATCTGCCTTGTTATTGAGCTGAGATAACTGATATTTTTGTCAAATGTGCTATCACTGAGTGTAAAATTGTGAACAGTTTATGTACTATTTGTTCTACCCGCTGGGTACCCAATGGGTACGGGTACCCGTCGGGTATGGGTATGGATAAAGTTTCATACCCATGGGTACGGGTATGGGCAGAATTTTTTACCTACTGACTATACGGGTATGGGTATGGCATTGCTCTACCCTGCCCATACCCTACCCATTGACATCCTTACCTTGTCACGTGTGCGTGCGGGATCGACGGCCCAATGACAGATTTCTCATCCCCAAATTAGTACCACCTCGTTTATATTACGATTTTGTCCATGCAAATTATAAAAGCTTATTATGACATGAGAAAAAACATATTCTCACGGTGAACCCGACAAAGTCAATCTGTGCTTTATTATTAGGGAGAGATTTGCAATGTTGGATTCCCATTAGGGGGAGTCCCAAGGGCCCCACAAGCTCACATGGCGCGTGATTGCTTGTATCTGCATTGGTATTTCCCCGAAGAGGAGAGGATGATGCAGCACAACAAAGGTAAGTATCTCTCTTAGTTATGAAATCAAGTTTATCAATCCAGTAGGATAACCAAGCAACACTATGTAAACAGCACCTGCAAACAGACCACAAAAACTTGCAACCCAACGCGTAAGAGGGGTTGTCAATCCCTCCTCAGTATTGAGATAGATTAAATTGTATGAGATTTGATAAATAGATCTAACTAAAACACAAAATAAAATAAATAAATAAAAATTGCAGCAAGGTATTTTTGGATTTAATATGATAGGAAATAGACCTGGGGGCGTAGTTTTCACTAGAGGCTTCTCTCGAGAAAATAGCATACAATGGGTAAACAAATTATGGTTGGGCAATTGATAGAAAAGCGAATAATCATGACGATATCCAAGGCAATGATCATGTACATGGCATCACGTCCAATATTAGTAGACCGAAACGGTTCTACATCTATTACTATTACTCCACACATCGACTACTATCCAGCATGCATCTAGTGTATTCAGTTCGTGGAAAAATGGAGTAATGCAATAAGAACGATCACATGATGTAAACAAGATCTATTCATGTAGGAATAGGCCCTATCTTTTTATCCTTAATAGCAATGATACATGCGTGTCATGTCTCTTTCTATCACTGAGATTGAGCACCGCAAGATCGAACTCATCACAAAGCACCTCTTCCCATGGCAAGAAATATCAATCTAGTTGGCCGAACCAAACCAAAATTTCGGAGAAGAAATACGAGGCTATAACAATCATGCATAAAAGAGTTCGGCAAAGACTCAAATAATATTCATGGATAGAATTGATCATAAACGCAAAATTCATCGAATCCCAACAAACACACTACAAAAAGTCATTACATCAAATAGATCTCCAAGAACATCAAGGAGAACATTGTATTGAAGATCAAAAAGAGAGAAGAAGCCATCGGCTACTAGCTACGGACCCATAGGTTTGTGGTAAACTACTCACGCATCATCCCAGGGAAACAAGGATGATGGAGAACTCCTCAGTGATCGTTGACCCATCCGACAGAGTGCCGAAAAGGCCTCTAGATTAGATCTCATGGTTCTGGAACTTGCGGTGGCGGAAATTGTTTTCTCTCGACTCCCTTAGCGTTTTGGGATTTTAGAGTATTTATAGAGACAGAGGTCGGTGGAGTGGGTGCCTGTGGGCTCCACTACCCACCAGGCCGTGCCCTGGTGCCTAGTGGGCCCCATAGGCCCCCTTTGGTGCACTTCTTGGGCCTCCTGGGTGTCTTCTGGGCAGAAAAAATTCTCCAAAAAGTTTTGTGGCATTTGGACTCCGTTTGGTATTGATATTCTGCGAAGTAAAAAAATAGCAAAAAACAGCATGTGGCTCTGGGCACTATGTCAATAGGTTGGTCCCAAAAAAAATATAGAACACTTGATGTATGTCTTGCATGTGCTTATCTGTGGTGACAATGGGATATTCACGTGACCTACTTGATGTATGTGTTGGTCCCAAAAAAATATAAAGTTGCTAGTAAATGAATATAAAACATCCAAAGTTGATAATATAACAGCATGAAACAATAAAAAATCATAGATGACTTTCAAGACGTATAAGCGTGCCCTAGGGTGGCACGCCCCCTGAGCTTGTGGGCCCCCTAGGCACCTTCTGGCTCCCCCTTGAAGCTTCCTGGGTCTCTTTCTGTCGGTTGAGAACGACACCTATGGGATCACAGAATCCCTACTACGGTTAGCGGGGCGCGGGGTCATGAGAAGAGCGGATCTAACAGGTAGCACACGGTTCGTTTATCCAGGTTCGGGCCGCGAGGATGCGTAAAACCCTACTCCTGCTTTGGTGGATTGTATATTTGTGTTCTTGAGCTAGCTATGGGGCGTGAGGAGCTCCAAAAACCCGAATCCTCCTTCTGGTCGCCTCGGGCCTCCTTTTATAGAAAAAGGGGTTGACACAGTGGCATACAGGAGGTGGAAAGGGTACAGCCATGCGAGGTTATCCCTCGCATTACATGACAAGGCGCATTTAATGCGTCTTGCTTAGGTGTCCTTGCTTTATCGGGGACGGGGGGAGAGATCTGTCTCGTCCGTCGCCGCTCCTTCTTGTGTCGACACGCGCCCTGGCCAGCGACGCCTGCGATGCCACGTAGGTAGGCAGGCAGGTGAAGTGGCGCGGTGGTGGGTCTTCACGAAGATCTGCATGCCGCCACGCAGGTGCCTGCCCAGCTGGTTGGGTCGGCAGCTGCATGCATGCGGTGGTGGAGGTTTAGTCGGCGTGGGCCTGATGGTGGCCCTGCGGGTGTCCTCGGTAAGGGCCTTGCCGGGGCCCCGGCAAGGGGCTTGCCGGGGCGCCCGCTGTCATCCCCGGCGAGGCGCTTGCCGGGGGCCTTGTGGTCTTCCTCAGCTGGGATCCCGCCAAGGGTTGTCGTCTCCTTAGTGCGTATCTGATCTTGAATTTCTTCACAAAGATCTGCATGCCGCCACGGGGGTGTCTCCCGAATCCTTGCCCTTTGGGGGCAGTGGACTCAAGGGTGATTTGCTCCGTAGGCGCGGGACGAGTCGCCGCGGCAAGGGTCTTGCCAGGGCTGCTAGAACTGTCTCCTGGCAAGGATCTTGCCGGGGGAGTCTGCTTCGTCCCCTTTGCTCTTTGTGGTCTTGGCCTTGGCGTCGTAGTTCTCTTGAGCTTCGGTCTTACCCTGGCTCACCTCCCTTGCCTTGCTTGGTGTGGCGGTGCCCGTGGCTCAGACTGCCCGTGCACAGTTATAGGGGTACAAAAAGTGTACCCCTCTTTTTGTACACCGACAGTTTCCTTCCATAAAAAATAGTCGTAAATTTTTATTGTGGTTGACTTTGTTTGGTATGCTTTTTCTGCCAAATGAAAAATATTTTTAAAAATAGGAACTTGCACTGGGCACTATATTAATATGTTAGTCCATAAAAATGTTATAAAAGTGCATCAAAACCATACAAGATTGATGTAGATATAGAATGAATACTTCATAAATTATAGATACATTCGAGACGTGTCAATTCCCATGTGCAATTCCTTTTGCTTCGCCATGCTTTAAAAAATCCTGTGGTGAGATATATTGGTATCCCTGTGAGTCAAACACATGCTTACTATACCAGTCTTTGTGTTACCGGTTTTGTTCTTTTTTCTCATTCTCGTATTTTGGCATCCACGTGAACAAATCATGTTGTGTCTAGCCAGACAATGATGGATACTGTCACACCTAGAGGGCCCTAAGACTATCTCTCCTCATTGTAGGAGCAAATCGCCTATTACACCTAGAGATATATCTAGTCCATCATCATAGGTTTTTCATAAACCTATAAGTTGTTGTTATGATCACCCTATTACAGTTGACGTTAGAACAACCGAAAAGTGCATCAACCAGTATGGAGTGACTCGATACTCTCATGGTCTAAGGAATTATGGATACATTAACTTCCCATGTTATGACTATAGACTTATGACAAAATCATCTCCTAGTACAAAATCCAACTTGGGTCAATTCAACACAAGTGTTCTTCTAACATCGTGCCCTCAATATTGCTGGCACGATCGTTTAGAAAAATAGAACCATCATGCAACACTTGAACTAGTCCTAGAGGCAAGACAAGGAATCTATTTTAACGTTTATATTTTTACACGTTCATATGAGTTTTCCTCTTAGCCTCTTAGTTATTGTAGACTCGAGAGCCATAGTAGTTATAGCACGGAACGTAAACATTTGTCATAAACTTGGAAATAAATAATACAATTATTATTGCCTCTAGGCTATTTTTTCAACATCATTATCAAGGCAAATACATATGCGATACAAACATAATCATTTGCAGACGGTCAAGGAAAAATGTCCTTCAAATAGTTAGCTTAAGTTCCGGGCTGCAGTTTGTCTGTGCGCCAATGGCGCAATAGGTCATCTAGTAAGAGTGATACTTCATGGATATTTCCTTAACATTTTCAAAAAGGAATGGACACTCGATGTGATTATCTATATTTTCAATAAACATTCAACTTAGGATAACATTAAATTAAAAAATTGGCAATATCTTGCTAAAATAGGAATGTCCTACTAGTAAAGATGCATGTAGAAACCTTCCATATATGTTCTCCTTCGATCTACAAGAAATTTCGTATTGATTGACGAAATCTACGGTTTTAGGAAGTAAATCTAAAATTTTAAATGGACACCAAATTTACAGCTGGCCACAATTAAGATCAGCCTCCAGATCTATCAGATCCTCCATTGGCATGGTTATAGCGTCCTCATCCTCGTAGATCCTCCACTATAAATCCACGCCACATACCTTCGTTTTCAACTCACCCAAACAAGCAATTTTCCTTCATTTGCAGATTTTTCCCTCACTTGACAATGGCTCGCAAGAAGGTGGCCCTTCGGTACATCCGCAATAACTCGGCGTGGCGCAATGCCTTGAAGAAGCACACTAAGATCCTGATGAAGAAGGCAGGCGAGGTGGCCGCCATGCCCGATGCTAAGGCATGTGTGGTCGTGTATGGCGAGGGCATGGCGGTGCCAGAGGTGTTCCCATCCCATGGCGAGGCAGTGGCTATCCTGAATCAGTTCAAGAGCATGCAAGAGGCGGCACGGCTAAAGAAGACGATGGACCAAGAGAGCATCCTCCGTGAGCGTATCGTACAGCTCCAAGAGCAGGTCCAGAAGGCTAGACGCGAGGAGCAGGACAAGCACACCAAGATTCTCCTATATAAGGCCTTAAAAAGTGGCCACTTCCCAGACAACATCGAGGAGCTCACAGCCCTGGGCTCGAAGGTGGACTCTATCCTCAAGAGCCTGAGTGAATGCACCACAAAAATGAGTGGGCAGCCACCAGTCGACCAAGCCCAGGTACCATACGTCACCAATGGCAGGGGCATGGGGCCTCCAATTATGTATCAGGCACCACCACAGCAACAGGAGGGTTGTCTTAACACTATGAGGTTCGAAAGGGCCCCTACCACCGTGATCTACGATGGTGACCATACTTGTGGCTATGACGGCAACAACGATGTCTTCTCTCGTGGCCACATGAATATGTAAGCTGGTAGACGAACTCTACATGTAGCGCATGACTAGCTACATAGTCATCATCTCTTTAATTTTAGTTTTGGCATGGCCAATAAGATGCATGGATGGCATCGTCAATAAGATGAGACATTTGGTCTCAATCTTGCTCTTTGAGCAAAGACAATTTTATTTTACTCTTTTAAATTTTTATTATGGATATCCCCCATGCTCTATTTGTTTTATCAGTTGGTTGCAACTTTTAGGTTGTACCTACTCTTTATGTCAACATATTTTGTCAAGCATGCTTTTGCTCGAGAAAAATGATTTTTTTTCCTCTTAGTATTGCATCAAACGATCCAACCATGCATGAAGTGCTACCTCCCAGTTTTGGCATACCTTGGTGCACATCGCCTATACAAAACCATAATGATTCTAGGAAAACTAGAGCACATTAATTGTTTGATGCAAAAAGTCTCATGTACTAAAAGATTTATGATGCTACATTTCATTTTAAGAAAATGTAGGTATGACATTGAGCGCCAGGATAATGGCTTCTATCGGGTGCATGTTGTGATAGAACATCGTACATATGAATCCACTCCGGGCATTGGTGTGATAACCCACAAGTATAGGAGATCAATTGTAGTTTTTTCGATAAATAAGAGTGTCAAACCCAAGGAGGAGCCAAAGGTAGAATTTATATTCTCTCCAAGTTCTATCGACCACCGATACAACTCTACACACACTTAACATTTGGTTTACATAGAACAAGAAAAAAAACTAGTAGTACTTTCTAGTGTAAAGGGATAGGTTTACAAGATAATAAAGAATGTGAAAATAAAAGTTAGGTGTTGTTTTACTAAAAGTACAATTAGGTTAGTATAGCGAGTGTGGAAAAGTGGTGGTAGGATTTGCGGAATTGTCCCTAAAGCAATTGGCTAAGTTACTAGACTGATAGCAAGTTTTTATGTGGGAGAGGCCACCGCTAGCATGTCATCCCTTACTTGGAATTCTATGCACTTATGATTGGAACAATTAGCAAGCATCCGCAACTACTAAAGTTCATTAAGGCAAAACCCAACCATAGCATTAAGATATATTGGTCCCCCTTCAGTCTTGCCCTCCAATGCATAGTCCTATCAACATACAACTAACCCTAAGGTCTGATCCACACGCGCGTTCATATGATGAGCACCAAAGGACAGCAACATAACCACAAGCAAATTAAACCAATCATAGCAATTCACCAATTAACTCAATGGACAACAAAAATCTACTCAAACATCATAGGATGGCAACACGTCAATAGATAATAATATGAAGCATAAAGCACCATGTTCAAATACGGGTACCGCGGGTTGCGGGAGAGTGGACCGCTAAATATAGATGAGGGAAGGTGATGGAGGTGTTGATGAAGATGACGGGGTTGTTGGAGTAGATCGCTGTCACACGAACACGATGATTGCCCCGGCGGTGTTCCGGTGCCGCTGGGAGAGAGGGGAGAGAGCCCCCCTCGTTCTTCTTCTTCTTCTTTGCCCTCCCCCCTAGATGGGAGGAGGATTCCCCCTCTGGTCCTTGGCCTCCATGGCTCCCAGATGGCAGGAGCCCCCCTCCCCCCGAGATTGGATCTCTCTCTCTCCGCTCTCTTCTGTTTTTCGTTCGTGTTTTCTGGCCCTTCGCCATTTCTTAAATTCCCGGAGATCCTTAACTCCGATTGGGCTGAAATGTTAACACAATTTTCTTCCAGATATTATCTTTCTTGCGGCAAAAGAAGGGCACCAACCACCTTATAGAGGGCCCACAAGCCTGCCAGGCACGCCCTAGGTAGGGGGGCATGCCCCATGGGCTTGTGGCCCCCTCGAGCATCATCTTGCATTGATTCTTTTCCCATATATCATATATATTCCAAAATAAATCTCGGCAAATTTTTATTATGCTTGGACTTCGTTTGATATGGATATTCTGCAAAACAAAAAAACATATAACAAACAGGCATTGGGCATTGGATTAATATATTAGTCCTAAAAATAATATAAAATATTGCCAAAAGTATATGAAAGTTGTAGAGTAATGGAATGAAACAATCAAAAATTATAGATACGACGGAGACGTATCATGGTGCACCTCAATGTGCAAGTCATTCCATGGAGCTACTTGCTAGAGAGGTGGGAAGAAGTAACAAGAACAAACATGGATGGCGTTGTGGACCTTCTCAGCTTTGGACTCCCCTCAGAAACTGAGGGTGTAATACACCAGGGTGCTCCATAGGGAGCTCGACAGCATAGCTACCACGAGGTCCGGAGGGCCTGCCAAGGAGTTAGTGACAGGAGGGAGCTCGGAGGGCTGGATAGGCATTTAAAGGTTTTCTTGGCACCCAAGTCAACACGGTGATGGCCAAGATTGGATATGCCTCCTATAAAACCCTAACCACCACCGTGTATATAGGTGGAGGCTACGGGGCTCTCGATCCCATCTACCTCTGTATCCATCATCCCATCTCCCATTGTAATCCCTTGTACGAGGTATACCCACCCATGAATACAAACACAAAGAAGGATGTAGGGTGTTACTCCTTCCTGGAGGCCCGAACGTCGGTAAACTCTCTGTGTAACCTACGATCTAGTACTTCCGGACATGTTTGCTACCCTACCGTGTGTGTAGTTTGGACTATCCACTGTCAGTTGGCGCGCCAGGCATAGGCTACGTTGGTCGGAGAATGAACCCATATCGGCTAATTATACATGCCCGACGACTTCATGTTGAGCAAGACCTTCACCTTTGGCTCCTTCGAGCTTGAGGTCGGCGATTGAGGGTTGCTCTACGATGTGATGCCCCCTCCCGTCATCGACTACATCCACTTCGGGAACATCGAGTTCCTGTTCAACCAGCACGCCGACACCACAGCCATCCACGCCTCTCCATAAGTAGTTGCGAAAAGGCGCATGAAGCTAAGTCAGCCTCGAGGTGGCTGGACCTTCATGAACCCAACGGCCCACCCAAACAATTGATATCAACGTGATCTTCCCGGCTGTGGAAACGCACTGGCCTCAGAAGCTCTCCCGGCGCGGGGTCTACGTGACTGTGTTGACCCCAACCGACCTTAAGGAGTGGTCTGATGCCACAATCTCCTTCGATCGTGCTGATCATCTGACCTACGTCCCCGCCCTAGTAAGTTTGCCTTGGTGCTAGATCCGATCGACAGGGGCTTCTATCTCCCATGGGCCTGATGGATGGCAGCAGCAGCCTCAACATCTTCTTCCTCGACACCCTGGCCAAGATGGGGAATTCCTTCTCTACCCTGCAGCCCTCACCCATCGGCTTCATCGGGTTCGTACCGAGATATACGCTCCAATATTTGTACTAATGACTCATGAATCCACAAGAAATTGGGCTATACATGGACTGAATCAAGCACATATATGGGCAAAGAGGAGATAAGAGGAGCCAAGTGGGAGGCACAACAAGTGCACCAGAGTGCAAGATGGCATCTCATATGACTGCAAATGCTTGTATGTGCGGTTGTATGAGGTGTCCACGGCACCGTCTTGTCTAGCCCTACAACTATTATTAAAGGGCCAACACCAGAATCAGATTAGAACAACTCGCAATCATAGAGAGACGCCGCAACTCCATCTTCATCATCAGGAGTATCCATAAACCCTAGTCACCGCCATTTCCATCTCCATAGCCATAGCCACCTCCATCATCATCACAACAGCATTCATCCCCAAGTTCGCCACACCTTGTAATCGTGTATCGCATCGGGCAATTATTGTAATACCATATTATCAATCATTCATTCATGTTGATGTGTTCTTCAATGGTTTCTTCTTGCAATCTGATCGCTAAGTGCGAGTGATTCGGTAAGGTCATGGATTGAGGCATAGCCCTACAATCCTATGTAATTATTGGAGGGGTCAATGGAAGTACTTTGAATTCAGGTCCCGTATGTGTGAAATAAACTTATCTTCTAATTATCTATTGTCTTGTCCGCGTTCTTCGTCCCTGCAGGTACCTAGAATCATAGAGATCGAGCAACGAAGGGGCTAAGGGAAGGAAGACCGTGAAGTGCTATTTTGAACACCCGGTGATAGGAGGGTTAGTATGGTAGCATGGATCATTTCACTGAGGATACAACATGTGTAGTCATTAAACGTCCAATGCTTTTGTCTGAGTCTATCTTAACTATCGAGGCAACCCCACGCGATGGATAGGACCTTTGGTTGGACAACTCACTCTTGATGCAGGGCGCGTTTCGGTCCAGACGTTATTTGGACACATCCTTCAATTGGATACGTCGCAAGCACATCTTGACGGGTATCTTCCAAGACACAAATTAATATCACAATGATCTCATTCGTCAATATACGGTGAATCAAGTCCTCATACCCATGTCTATTTTTGCTATAAGTTTCGCACCAAACTGACCATCGCGTACAAGTTTTATAGGACTGTCAGTGTATTTACCTCTTCCTAAAATCATGCAAAATAGTGAGTCCTCTCCCTAAGTTCGGCGAGAATCATTGGGGATTCTACCGCGAGCTGCACGAAGCCATCGGTTAGCACAACGTCCTTGAAATTCTGAATCATCGCAATGAAGCCGATACACCGTGCCTTGAGCTCGGCGCAGTTGTGCGTCTCGACCAAGCGTAGCATGTCGACGACCGAGTCGACAGAGACACGGTGCTCAGCAGCCTATAGGTGCACTCGAGCTTGAGGCCGTCAAGCGCGAACCGGTCGGCCGCGGCGAGGAGACGTTCCAACACCTCCATGTTGGGGGGCTCGCCGTCGGCGTCGTCCGGCAGGGTGTCGGTGTAGATGAACCGGAGCATTGCTCCAAAGGTCTCGGGCTCGATGTCCTCCAGGGCGATGGGGAAGGAGGACAAGGAGGACTCGAGCATGCCGCCGAAGAGCTGCGCCTCTGCGCGGTGGGCGCGGAAGGTCTCGCCGGCGACCTCAAAGGCGACGTCGGTCCAGGCGCCACGGTCGAGCAGGCGGCCGAGCTGGTTCGACAAGGAAGCGTCTCGCGCAACCGTGACCCTCCACATGACAGTCATGTCGTTGACGTTCAATTGGGTGTCGGCGGGGATGAACTCAGGAAACCCGCGGGGACTCCTAAAACCGCGGTCGTCCGGCGAGTAGACGTGCACGCATTGGTTGTGGTGGGACGGTGGCGACGATCCGTCGCCGTGCACGGCGAAGGCGTCGAAGGTGGCCATCACGGCATGCGTCGGATGGCTCACGAGCTCGAGGTAGATGGAGGCGAAGCGGGTACGCGTGGAGCGTCCCCGTACGGGTAGCCAGCAGTGGCCGCCGACGGTGGCCATCGGCGAGTAGAGGCGGACCAGGCCCTGCCCCATGGCTCGGTGGCTGTGTGCCTTGGAGCTGATCTCGAACGCCATGAAACCAGAGCTCGACATTGCCGATGGACGGATTGATGCGCTGCGCAGAACCGTGGTGCCTCCGTCGGAATAAATAGGTGGCTTAGCACGCTTGAAATCACAACCGGCTTGATGGAATTTGGAAACACAATAGCACGCCGGTTCAGCATGATTATGGCAAAGACGAACCATTGATGGATTTCTAATCCGTACAGGGTTAGGTAGCTGTTTCTTCCAAGATGACTTATTGTTCCGAACCATTTACTGAGCCTCCTGGTTAAGTTTGCGTGTATATTAGGAAAAATGCAAATCCTATAATCAGGAGTTTCTCTGGCAAAAAATGAGCTCAACAGGCCATGCAAGTCCAACCTACATCGATCAGGTCATTCATGGGAAGAAACAGAAGGTAAAACGAACAGAAGACGTTTCAATCCAAAAAAACAGGTCATCCTGTGTGTTCGCTTGCTGGCTCTGTGCTCTTGACTGTGGGTTCCATGAGACCGCGCCCAGGTTATGTAAAACGGGACAGCACCGTTCTGTGCATTATTCAAGAACTCGACAAGAATAGGCTTCATCCTCCTAACTTTACAGCAACATTGTGGTCGGGTTCTCGATGTAGCCCTTGAACGCTTTCAGGAATTCCGCCCCAATTGCACCTATAGATAAACATCATTATTTGTTGAGTTCCCGCCCACATTTCAACTGACTCACAATTTATATTTCACAAAAGATTAAGAGCGTACCATCAATAACCCTGTGATCGCAGCTCATTGTTACTGACATGTAGGAACCAAACTCGTACTGACCATCCGCGCTGCCTGGTATCACCCTCTTCTCAGCTGCTCAAAAAAAAGTATCAGGTAAGCACTGAATAAATCCCTATGGGAGGACTAAGGACATCACAAAATGAATAATGGATCAAAGTAGCAGAAACTAGATCTAACTATGCTACAAAGTAGAATACAGAAACAAAAAGCACAGAACATTAGGACAATGTTCAAGTCCTGCCTACAGAACTAACTGAAGGTTACTTAGAAGTAAGAACGGACTAGGATATAGAATGCCAAAGTAAAGGATCATGCAATTGTCTAGGTCAATGTACTGGGCTTCCAATAGCAGGTTCTGGTAAAAGGTCGACAGGACTATGTTATCCATAACAATGGTAAAATACTGACAAATGCCAAACTGTTATGTACACAATGCAAACTAAGTAGCAACAGCATTTTTGTGGCCAACGTATTGGCAGTATATGACGAAAGTGTAACACGGCTTCTTACCAGAACCAATGGCCAAGATTGCTGACTGAGGAGGATTTATAATAGCACAGAACTGTTTAATTCCAAAAGGACCTCCCAAGTTTGATACTGTGAACGTGCCACCCTGAAACAGAGAACGAAAATGGTCAATGAAAAATGTTGTTGATTTCATACTTATCATCTACTATGCGATAAATACCTCGTAATCTTGTGGTTTTAAGCTGTTATCCCTTGCTCTTTGAGCCAACTGCTTCACCTCCTCACCGATTGTACCAAGTCCCTTCTTGTCTGCATCCTGCACCACAAGTAATAAGTTAAGAGAACGGGGGAAAATGCACAAAACCGAACTAGCTAGCTTTGACTAGCTTACCCTAACTACTGGAACAAACAATCCATGCTCAGTTTGTACAGCTACATTTATGTTCACATTGTGGTATCTGCATGAGATGTACATTTGCCATATCACATTTCTTGCCAATATAATTTGAGTGACAGGTATAAATGCTCCGTAGGAACTCACTGGCGAATAAAATCATTCATCCAAGAACTGTTGCACTCAGGGACCTTTCGAAGAGCCAAGGCTGCAGCCTGCGCAGAACGTAGAGGTAAATTTAAAACTGGAGATCACAGAATCCACATGAGCCCAATACGACTTACAAGGCAACAATGTACGTATAAGAACCGGTGAGTACCTTTATAACAAGGTCGTTAATAGATATCTTCTTTCCACCAGATGCTTCCTGCAGTGGGTTCAGTTCCCCTCGTAACCTGTAGCACAACAAAATGAAAAACTCTTCTTTAGACAAAAGTTCGGTACTAAAATTATCCATTGCAAGTTTTACAAAATCAGGCCTGAAACATACTTGATAAGTTTGTCGACACGTGTGTCAACTGTCAAGTAGTAATGTGGGATGGTTTGTTTAGAAGATAGGAGGCGGTTTGCAGTAACCTGAAAAGAATAAGAGTTAAAACACTACAAGGCAGATAGGATCAACGAAAAAAAGTCTCAGCGGCATTTTTCAATGCTGAAACAGGGTAAAAATAGAAACTGGCACTGGGCTCTGGGTTAATAGGTTAGTCTCAAAAATGATATAAAAGTGTATAATAAAGCCAATAAACATTCAAAACAGTAGATAATATAGCATGGAGCAATCAAAAATTATAGATATGTTGGAGACGTATCACGCACCAGCCCATCAGGGGTTGGTTCCCACGCCACTTCAGCCCATGGGGCCCTCCGGGATAGGTGGCCCCACCCGGTGGACCCCCGGGACCCTTCTGGTGGTCCCGGTACAATACCGGTGACCCCCGAAACTCTCCCGGTGGCCGAAACTGGACTTCCTATATATAAATCTTTACCTCCGGGCCATTCCGGAACTCCTCGTGACGTCCCGGATCTCATCCGGGACTCCGAACAACTTTCAGTTAACCGCATACTAATATCTCTACAACTCTTGTGTCACCGAACCTTAAGTGTGTAGACCCTACGGGTTCTGGAGACACGTAGACATGATCGAGATAACTCTCCGGTCAATAACCAACAGCGGGATCTGGATACCCATGTTGGCTCCCACATGCTCCACGATAATCTCATCGAATGAATCACGATGTCGAGGATTCAATCAATCCCGTATACAATTCCCTTTGTCTATCAGTATGATACTTGCCCGAGATTCGATCATCGGTATACCGATACCTTGTTCAATCTCGTTACGGCAAGTCTGTTTACTCGTTCCCGTAACACATCATCCCGTGAACAACTCCTTGTTCACATTGAGCTCATTATGATGATGTCCTACCGAGTGGGCCCAGAGATACCTCTCCGTCATACGGAGTGATAAATCCCAGTCTCGATTCGTGCCAACCCAACAGATACTTTCGGGGATACCCGTAGTGTACATTTATAGCCACCCAGTTATGTTGTGACGTTTGGCACACCCAAAGTACCCTTACGATATCCGAGAGTTGCACAATCTCATGGTCTAAGGAAAGGATACTCGACATTAGAAAAGCTTTAGCAGACGAACTACACGATCTTGTGCTATGCTTAGGATTGGGTCTTGTCCATCACATCATTATCCTAATGATGTGATCCCGTTATCAGTGACATCCTATGTCCATGGTTAGGAAACCGTAACCATCTATTGATCAACGAGCTAGTCAACTAGAGGTTCACTAGGGACATGTTGTGGTCTATGTATTTACACATGTATTACGATTTCTGGATAACACAATTATAGCATGAACAATAGACAATTATCATGAACAAGGAAATATAATAATAACCATTTTATTATTGCCTCTAGGGCATATTTCCAACAGTCTCCCACTTGCACTAGAGTCAATAACCTAGTTACATTGTGATGAATCGAACACCCATAGAGTTCTGGTGTTGACCATGCTTTGCACGTGGAAGAGGTTTAGTCAACGGATCTGCGACATTCAGGTCCATATGCACTTTACAAATCTCTATGTCTCCATCTTGAACATTATCATGAATGGAGTTGAAGCGACGCTTGATATGCCGGTCTTCTTGTGAAACCTGGGCTCCTTGGCAAGGGCAATAACTCCAGTGTTGTCACAAAAGAGAGTCATTGGGCCCGACGCATTGGGAATAACTCCTAGGTCGGTAATGAACTCCTTCATCCAGATTGCTTCATGTGCTGCCTTCGAGGCTGCCATGTACTCTGCTTCACATGTAGATCCCGCCATGACGCTTTGCTTGCAACTGCACCAGCTGACTGCCCCACCATTCAAAATATACACGTATCCGGTTTGTGACTTGGAGTCATCCAGATCTGTGTCGAAGCTAGCATCAACGTAACCCTTTACGACGAGCTCTTCGTCACCTCCACAAACGAGAAACATATCCTTAGTCCTTTTCAGGTACTTCAGAATATTCTTGACCGTTGTCCAGTGTTCCATGCCGGGATTACTTTGGTACCTTCCCACCAAACTTACGGCAAGATTTACATCAGGTCTGGTACACAACATGGCATACATAATAGACCCTATGGCCGAGGCATAGGGGATGACACTCATCTTTTCTCTATCTTCTGCCGTGGTCGGGCATTGAGCCGTGCTCAGTCTCACACCTTGCAATACAGGCAAGAACCCCTTCTTGGACTGATCCATATTGAACTTCTTCAATATCTTGTCAAGGTACGTGCTTTGTGAAAGACCAATGAGGCGTCTCGATCTATCTCTATAGATCTTGATGCCTAATATGTAAGCAGCTTCTCCAAGGTCCTTCATTGAAAAAGACTTATTCAAGTAGGCCTTTATGATTTCCAAGAGTTCTATATCATTTCCCATCAAAAGTATGTCATCCACATATAATATGAGAAATGTTGTAGAGCTCTCACTCACTTTCTTGTAAACACAGGCTTCTCCATAAATCTGCGTAAACCCAAACGCTTTGATCATCTCATCAAAACAAATGTTCCAACTCCGAGATGCTTGCACCAGCCCATAGATCGAGCGTTGGAGCTTGCATACCTTGCCAGGGTTCTTAGGATCGACAAAACCTTCCGGATGCATCATATACAATTCTTCCTTAAGGAAACCATGAAGGAATGTCGTTTTGACGTCCATTTGCCATATCTCATAATCATAGAATGTGGCAATTGCTAACATGATTCGGACAGACTTCAGCTTCGCTACGGGTGAGGTCTCATCGTAGTCAACCCCTTGAACTTGTCGATAACCCTTAGCGACAAGCCGAGCCTTATAGATGGTTACATTACCATCCGCGTCTGTCTTCTTCTTAAAGATCCATTTATTTTCTATGGCTCGCCGATCATCGGGCAAGTCAGTCAAAGTCCATACTTTGTTTTCATACATGGATCCTATCTCGGATTTCATGGCTTCAAGCCATTTGTCAGAATCCGGGCCTGCCATCGCTTCTTCATAGTTTGAAGGTTCACCATTGTCTAACAACATGATTTCCAGGACAGGGTTGCCGTACCACTCTGGTGCGGAACGTGTCCTTGTGGACCTACGAAGTTCAGTAGCAACTTGATCTGAAGTTTCATGATCATCATCATTAACTTCCTCTCTAGTCGGTGCAGGCACCATAGAAACATTTTCTTGAGCTGCGCTACTCTCCGGTTCAAGAGGCAATACTTCATCAAGTTCTACTTTCCTCCCACTTACTTCTTTCGAGAGAAACTCTTTCTCTAGAAAGGATCCATTCTTGGCAACAAAGATCTTGCCTTCGGATCTGAGGTAGAAGGTATACCCAATAGTTTCCTTAGGGTATCCTATGAAGACGCATTTTTCCGATTTGGGTTCGAGCTTTTCAGGTTGAAGTTTCTTGACATAAGCATCGCATCCCCAAACTTTCAGAAACGACAGCTTAGGTTTCGTCCCAAACCACAATTCATACGGTGTCGTCTCAACGGATTTCGACGGAGCCCTATTTAAAGTGAATGTGGCAGTCTCTATAGCATAACCCCAAAATGATAGCGGTAGATCGGTCAGAGACATCATAGATCGCACCATATCCAATAGAGTGCGATTACGATGTTCGGACACACCATTACGCTGAGGTGTTCCAGGCGGCGTGAGTTGTGAAACAATTCCACATTTCCTTAAGTGCGTGCCAAATTCGTGACTCAAATATTCCCCTCCATGATCTGATCGTTAGAACTTTTTTTTCCTGTCACGTTGATTCTGAACCTCACTCTGAAATTCCTTGAACTTTTCAAAGGTCTCAGACTTGTGTTTCATCAAGTAGACATGCCCATATCTACTTAAGTCATCAGTGAGGGTGAGGACATAACAATAACCACCACGAGCCTCAACACTCATCGGACCGCACACATCGGTATGTATGATTTCCAATAAGTTGGTTGCTCGCTCCATTGTTCCGGAGAACGGAGTCTTGGTCATTTTTCCCATGAGGCATGGTTCGCACGTGTCAAATGGTTCATAATCAAGAGAGTCCAAAAGTCCATCTGCATGGAGTTTCTTCATGCGTTTGAAACCAATGTAACCAAGGCAGCAGTGCCACAAGTATGTGGGACTATCATTATCAACCTTACATCTTTTGGCATTCACACTATGAATATGTGTAACATCACACTCGAGATTAAATAAGAATAAACCATTAACCAGCGGGGCATGATCATAAAACATGTCTCTCATATAAATAGAACAACCATTATTCTCAGATTTAAATGAGTAGCCATCTCACATTAAACGAGATCCAGATACAATGTTCATGCTCAAAGCTGGTACTAAATAACAATTATTGAGGTTTAAAACTAATCCCATAGGTAAATGTAGAGGTAGTGTGCCAACGGCGATCACATCGACATTGGAACCATTCGCGACGCGCATCGTCACCTCGTCCTTCACCAGTCTCCGCTTATTCCGCAGCTCCTGTTTTGAGTTACAAATATGAGCAACTGCACTAGTATCAAATACCCAGGAGCTACTACGAGCGCTGGTTAGGTACACATCAATAACATGTATATCACATATACGTTTGGTATTGCCGGCCTTCTTATGCGCTAAGTACTTGGGGCAGTTCCGCTTCCAGTGACCGTTTCCCTTGCAATAAAAGCACTCAGTCTCAGGCTTGGGTCCATGCTTTGGCTTCTTCCCAGTAACTGGCTTACCGGGCGCGGCAACTCCCTTGTTGTCCTTCTTGAAGTTCTTCTTACCCTTGCCTTTCTTGACCTTAGTGGTTTTATTCACCATCAACACTTGATGTTCCTTTTTGATCTCCACCTCCGCTGATTTCAGTATTGAATATACCTCAGGAATGGTCTTTTCCATCTCCTGCATATTGAAGTTCATCACAAAGCTCTTGTAGCTAGGTGGGAGCGACTGAAGGATTCTGTCAACGACCGCATCATCCGGGAGATTAACTGCCAGCTGAGATAAGCGGTTGTGCAACCCAGACATTTTGAGTATGTGCTCGCTGACAGAACTATTCTCCTCCATCTTACAACTATAAAACTTGTTGGAGACTTCATATCTCTCGACCCGGGCATGAGCTTGGAAAACCACTTTCAGCTCTTGGAACATCTCATATGCTCCGTGCTGCTCAAAACACTTTTGGAGCCCCGGTTCTAAGCTGTAAAGCATGCTGCACTGAACCAAGGAGTAATCATCACGATGCGACTGCCAGGCGTTCATAACGTCTTGAGTTGCTGGGAAAACAGGTGCATCACCTAGCGGTGCTTCAAGGACATATGCTTTCTTGGCAGCTATGAGGATAATCCTCAGGTTACGGACCCAGACCGTGTAGTTGCTACCATCGTCTTTCATCTTGGTTTTCTCTAGGAACGCGTTGAAGTTGAGGGCAACATTAGCATGGGCCATTTGATCTACAAGACATATTGCAAAGTTTTAGACTATGTTCATGATAATTAAGTTTATCTAATCAAATTATTTAATGAACTCCCACTCAGATAGACATCCCTCTAGTCCTCTAAGTGATACATGATCCGAGTCAACTAGGCCGTGTCCGATCATCACGTGAGACGGACTAGTCATCATCGGTGAACATCTTCATGTTGATCGTATCTTCTATATGACTCATGTTCAACCTTTCGGTCTTCCGTGTTCCGAGGCCATGTCTGTACATGCTAGGCTCGTCAAGTCAACCTAAGTGTATTGCGTGTGTAAATCTGGCTTACGCCCGTTGTATGCGAACGTTAGAACCTATCACACCCGATCATCACGTGGTGCTTCGGAACAACAGACCTTAGCAACGGTGCACAGTTAGGGGGAACACAATTCTTGATATTTTAATGAGGGATCATCTTATTTATGCTACCGTCATTCTAAGCAAATAAGATGTAAAAACATGATAAACATCACATGCAATCAAATAGTGACATGATATGGCCAATATCATTTTGCTCCTTTTGATCTCCATCTTCGGGGCGCCATGATTATCATCGTCACCGGCATGACACCATGATCTCCGTCATCATGATCTTCATCATTGTGTCTTCATGAAGTTGTCTCGCCAACTATTACTTCTACTACTATAGCTAACAGTTAGCAATAAAGTAAAGTAATTACATGGCGTTTTCATTGACACGCAGGTCATACAATAAATTAAGACAACTCCTATGGCTCCTGCCGGTTGTCATACTCATCGACATGCAAGTCGTGATTCCTATTAGAAGAACATGATCAATCTCATACATCACATATATCATTCATCACATCCTTTTGGCCATATCACATCACACGGCATATGCTGCAAGAGCAAGTTAGACGTCCTCTAATTCTTGTTCAAATTTTTACGTGGCTGCTATAGGTTTCTAGGAAGAACGTTTCTTACCTACACCAAAACCACAACGTGATATGCCAATTTCTATTTACCCTTCAAAAGGACCCTTTTCATCGAACCCGATCCGACTAAAGTGGGAGAGACAGACACCCGCTAGCCATCTTATGCAACTAGTGCATGTCAGTCGGTGGAACCTGTCTCACGTAAGTGTACGTGTAAGGTCGGTCCGGGCCGCTTCATCCCACGATGCCGCCGAATCAAGATAAGACTAGTAACGGCAAGTAAATTGACAAAATCGACGCCCACAACAACTTGTGTTCTACTCGTGCATAGAAACTACGCATAGACCTAGCTCATGATGCCACTGTTGGGGATCGTAGCAGAATTTAAAATTTTCTACGCATCACCAAGATCAATCTATGGAGTCATCTAGCAACGAGAGAGAGAGGAGTGCATCTACATACCCTTGTAGATCGCGAGTGGAAGCGTTCAAGAGAACGGGGTTGATGGAGTCGTACTCGTCGTGATCCAAATCACCGATGATCCTAGCGCCGAACGGACGGCACCTCCGCGTTCAACACACGTACGGAGCAGAGACGTCTCCTCCTTCTTGATCAGGCAAGGGGGGAGGAGAAGTTGATGAAGATCCAGCAGCACGGCGGCATGGTGGTGGAAGCAGCGGGATTCTAGCAGGACTTCACCAAGCGCTACTGGGAGGAAGAGGTGCCACGGGAGGGAGAGGGAGGCGCCAGGGCTTAGGGTGCGGCTGCCCTCCCTCCCCTCCACTATATATAGGGGCTAGGGGGCACATGCCCCCATGGAGATCCCATCTACAGGGGGGGCCCTCGGGGCGGCGGCCCCCTTAGGGTTTCCAACCAGGGGGCGCATGCCACCTCGGGGGCAATGGCCCCCTAGGGTTTCCAACCCTAGGCTCCTTGGGCCCTTGGGTGGGGCGCACCAGCCCACCAGGGGCTGGTTCCCATGCCACTTCAGCCCATGGGGCCCTCCGGGATAGGTGGCCCCACCCAGTGGACCCCCGGGACCACAACTCTCCCGGTGGCCGAAACTGGACTTCCTATATATAAATATTTACCTCCGGACCATTCCAGAACTCCTCGTGACGTCCGGGATCTCATCCGGGACTCCGAACAACTTTCTGTTAACCGCATACTAATATCTCTACAACTCTAGCGTCACTGAACCTTAAGTGTGTAGACCCTACGGGTTCGGGAGACACGTAGACATGACCGAGACAACTCTCCAGTCAATAACCAACAGCGGGATCTGGATATCCATGTTGGCTCCCACATGCTCCACGATAATATCATCGAATGAACCACGATGTCAAGGATTCAATCAATCCTGTATACAATTCCCTTTGTCTATCGGTATGATACTTGCCCGAGATTCGATCGTCTGTATACCGATACCTTGTTCAATCTCGTTACGGCAAGTCTCTTTACTCGTTCCCATAACACATCATCCCGTGAACAAATCCTTGATCACATTGAGCTCATTATGTTTATGTCCTACCGAGTGGGCCCAGAGATATCTCTCCGTCATACGGAGTGACAAATCCCAGTCTCGATTCGTGCCAACACAACAGATACTTTCGGGGATACCCGTAGTGTACCTTTATAGCCACCAAATTACGTTGTGACGTTTGGCACACCCAAAGTACCCTTACGGTATCCGGGAGTTGCACAATCTCATGGTCTAAGGAAAGGATACTTAGGATTGGGTCTTGTCCATCACATCATTACCCTAATGATGTGATCCCGTTATCAGTGACATCGTATGTCCATGGTTAGGAAACCATAACCATCTATTGATCAACGAGCTAGTCAACTAGAGGCTCACTAGGGACATGTTGTGGTCTATGTATTCACACATGTATTACGATTTCCGGATAACACAATTATAGCATGAACAATAGACATTATGTTGTAACTCAAGACGTAAATGACTCGCTCACAATTAATATTTTTTGGGAGTTTCTGTATTTATAGGAATAGAGGCTCGCGACGGTAGAGTAAAAGTTCTAGATTACTTTTTGAGGGGGGGGGCTGTATTTATAGGAACTAGCACAAATGCCCGTACGTTGCAACGGGAGAAACAAACTCACACGCCGAACATGACTCAAAGACCCATGCAGGCCCACATCCTCTACCCCAGCCATGTAATTGCTTATCGTCCTTCCACCCTCAGTGGTCGTGGTATTCACCTGATCACAATGCACCCGAACATATGCCAAGGTGATGAGTTCAAGCATTACACGACACACTTGTCATTGAACCGCGCTAGCATAGTGAAATGTTTAAAACTAATCTCGTTGACCTAGACATGAGGGCCGCCTTGCGCGAGCTACACCATGCACCTGGTCCATATGTACACCGACCCTCATATGCCCTCTCGCTTCTGAATCAATGTTACAGACTCGCCCTCTCGCTTCTGAATCAATGTTACAGACTTGTTTCATTGGAGGGGGTGGGGGATGGTCCACACGTGTCCATGCATCCTTCAAGGAAAGGTCATGTGCTTCACTGTGGAGCAAACACCACATTCTGAGTCCTCATACGTCGGATAGCCGTGGATGATCACATGTCACCACCAAGCAGCATGAGAGGTAGACGGTGAGGGTTAACCCTTTCCAGCCGCCACCATCGATCCACATCTAGCTACTCATCCGATCCGATTCGTCGCAACCTGATTGAACAGCAATAATAATAACAAAATGGTTAAAGCGTTCAAAGCAGTAAACCCAAGGGATGGAGAGGTGCACGGTCAGGGTTAGCCATTTCTTTGCTTTCAATTCGACTTTGATTCCGACTTGATGTGTATAGTATTGTACATACACACTGATAACGTATTTTCTTTTTGCTCTTGAGAATTAAGAAAAATACTAAACCAAAACATTAATTTTTACAGGTACGCATACACATCTACGTACAGATACCAAGCCAGTGGCAGTGATACAAATCAAAGAGTTCCTAATCAACTGTCCTGAGCGCAAAGCAGCCTCACCTTTCGCACACCATGGTGAACCAGACTCACTTTTCTTTGATATCCATCAATGTCGTGATCGATTCCTACAATATCCTATGAACTTCCAAGACAAAACAAACCCTGTGTAAATGTTTCTTTCGTGGAATATAATAGCAAATGAGATCACGAGAAGATGTGCTACTAAACTGCACCGATAAACAAAGACGGTATCCACTGTAGTGCATGGTATTAGACATGCTCTTTATAAACTCTCATCTAAATTATTTCTCATAGCTAGTGAGGCAAGATTGGGTCAATCGATTCGCAGATAGCATATATATCTCCAGTCCTATAGCATTCAACATCTAACGTTTCTGCGCCTGAATCATATCGGTCACAATCCAGAAAAGTTTCAGAAATTGTCCATTGCTGAAGAACAGCATGCGGATTTAGTTACTGAAATTCTTTCACTACATTGCAGAATCATCCACAAGCAATCAACCAAGCGTTGTAGTCATTGGCAGGTCGATTAGTAGGTAATCTGATGATCTAATATGGCGTATAATCTGGGTGGGACCATGAAAACTTCTCAAGAGAAGTAGTATAGTTGAAACATCAGAATAGACATGAGGAGAACATTACACTTTCATACATCAGACAACTACAACAATAGCTTGACTGAGTTAGTCAAGCACATGTTAAGTTTGTTGTTTTGACAGCAAGCCTACACAAAGAGTAAGAGGCGCAGGATCATAGTAGGCATGGTTATTAACAAAGCAGAAACAACATGATTTATTTAACCATAAATTGGAATTTTCACCACAACAGCTATATAATTTCTCCAACAGCATACATATAGCAAAGCTTTCACACCTATGAGACCTGGGACCACACTGTAAAACCTGACCAAGTACTGTGTTACCAGAAAAACAAAATCCCTGCCGTTGTCACACTTTTCAAACTTGTAAGATTGCTAACCTTTCGGGTTATTCCTCTGGTTGGATGCGAGTCAAATCTTCGATTGAAATTTTCCGCTAAGCTGAAAAACAACAGAAATAATATATAAAATACAATGTAGAGTTCCACAATATCTGAATCAACCTAGTGTGTGCTTGAAAGGGGGGTACATTTGAAAAATAAGGAAGCAACAACCAAGTGTTAAACTACAACCAATTTATCTCCAGACAAATAAATTAGTAAGCTCGGATTCATACAAAAAAATTATTGGCTATGTTCTGTAAGCTGTTTTCTGCCAAGAAAAAGTGTGAGAGTTTCAGCATTGTTTCAAAACTGTAATTGATCAGCGGCAAGTTCACTGCATAATTAGGATGCAGAGATGATGCTGATTAGTGCATGTCCGTACTGATTGTACCTGGCTACAGTATGTTGGTAGTACTAATGGATACCCATAATACCAATCATGGGTGACACTGGATTCTGACTAATTGCTGAAGTTTGCCTGGAAGTGCAATGGAGTACTTTACCCAATTGATACAACATTTGGTTAAGCCTATCAGTATGAAAATTAATAGTGCATACCAAGCAGCAGTTCTAAATTCAGCAGTCAAAGAAAGTGTTTAGACATGCTAAATTAAGTATGCGCACTTTATTTCTTAGCGTACACGCTAATTAGACCGAAGCGCGCGCGTCGTGCAACATCCACCGTAACGATAACTGGTCCACGTGCTTCGCCAGGCCCTCGCTCCTCTCCGGAAAAATAATAGTAACATGTTATGGCCAGCACACACTAATTAACATAGCGCGACCATGCATGGGAACATCGCCCAGCCCGACTGTTAGTTCCTATCATCAGTAATTGGGCATGTAGGAAGTAGTAGTATGGTTTAGTTTAGCCCTTGTGTAGTAGCATGATTCAGTTTAGCCCTTGCCTATAGACCTAAATCAAAATTGGAACAGACAGGATAACAGATGTAAACTCGATCAAAGGGTCTATCGAATTTTCAGAGATGTGTTTTATCAGACAACAAACAAGCAGTCTGCAATAACTTTGCTAATCATGAAAATAAGAAATCTTATATATGTTCTTCATCGAGCTTCCTTTTGCATCAAGGTTTCTGCATGCCACAGTAGTAAAATCAGGTCAGGGCAAATTCTAAATATAAGAAACAGCAGATTATCCAGTGCTATTGTACTATTGACAAAACCATCAAAATTTCATAAGCCAGTTTATTCGAAGATTACTAATTTAGGCTGCTTGCACTTTGGTTGCTCACAAAATATGAACTGGCTCCACTGCCTTGTAAAATTCAAATTATTTTCAATATAAGCATAACAGCCATGGTTCAGTTACCAAAGATAGTATATAGACCTGACCTAAATTTTTTTTAAAAATATATCCAGTTTCTCATGGAACTCCGCCTATGTTGTCTCAACATAGCCGGTCCCAAGCCCGGGTAAAGGAGGAGGGTTGTGATAGGCAAGGGCCGGGCCGTCACCCCCCAAGTGGCGCGCCGTATCTTGATCCGGATACGGTGGCAAGTGAGCGAGGATCGGGTCGTCGCATCCTTAGTGGCGCGCTACATCGGCGCCCGGATGTAGTGGAAAATGAGCAAGGGTCTTCGCATTTGACTCGACGAGTGCGAAGGGTAAGGAAGCTAGCCGAGCCTAGGAGGATTCACTTAGGTAGCTGGAACATAGGGTCTCTGACAGGGAAGCTTCGGGAGCTAGTTGATGCAGCAGTAAGGAGAGGTGTTGATACTTTGCGTCCAAGAAACCAAATGGAGAGGACAGAAGGCGAAGGAGGTGGAGGATACCGGCTTCAAGCTGTGGTACACGGGGACGGCTGCAAACAGAAATGGCGTAGGCATCTTGATCAACAAGAGCCTCAAGTATGGAGTGGTAGACGTCAGGAGACGTGGGGACCGGATTATCCTGGTCAAGCTGGTAGCTGAGGACTTGGTTCTCAATGTTATCAGCGCATATGCCCCGCAAGTAGGCCACAATGAGAACACCAAGAGGGAGTTCTGGGAAGGCTTGGAGGACATGGTTAGGAGTGTACCGATTGGTGAGAAGCTCTTCATAGGAGGAGACCTCAATGGCCACGTGGGTACATCTAACACAGGTTTTGAAGGGGCGCATGGGGGCTTTGGCTATGGCATCAGGAATCAAGAAGGAGAAGATGTCTTAAGCTTTGCTCTAGCCTACAACATGATTGTAGCTAACACCCTCTTTAGAAAGAGAGAATCACATCTGGTGACTTTTAGTAGTGGCCAACACTCTAGCCAGATTGATTTCATCCTCTCGAGAAGAGAAGATAGGCGTGCGTGCCTAGACTGTAAGGTGATACCTGGGGAGAGTGTTGTACCCCAGCATAAGCTGGTGGTTGCTGACTTCCACTTTCGGATTCGTGTCCAGCGGGATAAGCGTGCCAAGGTCGCTAGAACGAAGTGGTGGAAGCTCAAGGGGGAGGTAGCTCAGGTGTTCAAGGAGAGGGTATTTAAGGAGGGCCCTTGGGAGGAAGGAGGGGATGCGGACAATGTGTGGATGAAGATGGCGACTTGCATTCGTAAGGTGGCCTCGGAGGAGTTTGGAGTGTCCAGGGGAAGGAGAAGCGAAGATAAGGATACCTGGTGGTGGAATGATGATGTCCAGAAGGCGCTTAAAGAGAAGAAAGATTGCTTCAGACACCTATACCTGGATAGGAGTGCAGACAACATAGAGAAGTACAAGATGGCGAAGAAGGCCGCAAAGCGAGCTGTTGGTGAAGCAAGGGGTCGGGCATATGAGGACCTCTACCAACGGTTAGGCACGAAGGAAGGTGAAAGGGACATCTATAAGATGGCTAAGATCCGGGAGAGGAAGACGAGGGATATTGGCCAAGTCAAATGCATCAAGGACGGAGCAGGCCAACTCTTGGTGAAGGACGAAGAGATTAAGCATAGATGGCGGGAGTACTTCGACAAGCTGTTCAATGGGGAGAATGAGAGTTCTACCATTGAACTGAATGACTCCTTTGATGAGACCAGCATGCGTTTTGTGCGGCGCATCCAGGAGTCTAAGGTGAAGGAGGCTTTAAAAAGGATGAAAGGAGGCAAGGCGATGGGCCCTGATTGTATCCCCATTGAGGTGTGGAAAGGTCTCGGGGACGTAGCGATAGTATGGCTAACCAAGCTTTTCAACCTCATTTTTCGGGCAAACAAGATGCCAGAAGAATGGAGACGGAGTATATTAGTACCAATCTTCAAGAACAAGGGGGATGTTCAGAGTTGTACTAATTACCGTGGAATTAAGCTGATGAGCCATACAATGAAGCTATGGGAGAGAGTCATTGAGCACCGCTTAAGAAGAATGACAAGCGTGACCAAAAATCAGTTTGGTTTCATGCCTGGGAGGTCGACCATGGAAGCCATTTTCTTGGTACGACAACTTATGGAGAGATATAGGGAGCATAAGAAGGACTTGCATATGGTGTTCATTGACTTGGAGAAGGCCTATGATAAGATACCGCGAAATGTCATGTGGTGGGCCTTGGAGAAACACAAAGTCCCAGCAAAGTACATTACCCTCATCAAGGACATGTACAATAATGTTGTGACAAGTGTTCGAACAAGTGATGTCGACACCGATGACTTCCCGATTAAGATAGGACTGCATCAGGGGTCAGCTTTGAGCCCTTATCTTTTTGCATTGGTGATGGATGAGGTCACAAGGGGTATACAAGGAGATATCCCATGGTGTATGCTCTTTGCGGATGATGTGGTGCTAGTTGACGATAGTCAGATGGGGGTAAATAGGAAGTTAGAGTTATGAAGACAAACCTTGGAATCGAAAGGGTTTAGGCTTAGTAGAACTAAAACCGAGTACATGATGTGCGGTTTCAGTACTACTAGCTGTGAGGAGGAGGAGGTTAGCCTTGATGGTCAGGTGGTACCTCGGAAGGACACCTTTCGGTATTTGGGGTCAATGTTGCAGGAGGATGGGGGTATTGATGAAGATGTGAACCATCGAATCAAAGCCGGATGGATGAAGTGGCGCCAAGCTTCTGGCATTCTCTGTGACAAGAGAGTGCCACAAAAGCTAAAAGGCAAGCTCTACAGGACGGCGGTTCGACCCGCAATGTTGTATGGCGCGGAGTGTTGGCGACTAAAAGGCGACGTGTTCAACAGTTAGGTGTGGCGGAGATGCGTATGTTGAGATGGATGTGTGGCCACACGAGGAAGGATCGAGTCCGGAATGATGATATACGAGATAGAGTTGGGGTAGCACCAATTGAGGAGAAGCTTGTCCAACATCGTTTGAGATGGTTTGGGCATATTCAGCGCAGGCCTCCAGAAGCTCCAGTGCATAGCGGACGGCTAAAGCGTGCGAAGAATGTCAAGAGAGGGCGGGGTCGACCGATTTTGACATGGGAGGAGTCCGTTAAGAGAGACCTGAAGGATTGGAGTATCGACAAAGAGCTAGCTATGGACATGGGTGCGTGGAAGCTTGCTTTCCATGTGCCAGAGCCATGAGTTGGTTGCGAGATCTTATGGGTTTCACCTCTAGCCTACCCCAACTTGTTTGGGACTAAAGGCTTTGTTGTTGTTGTTGTTGTATCCAGTTTCTCATGGAGAACGCACCTAAGTTCTTTTTGCAAGGCCATGTCCACATACAATTTCTCAAGCTTCTGAACCCCGAGTTTCCTGTCTTGTAATTCTTTGTAGGTGGAAGCTGTTTTCTGACATACATATTGTGGCTAAATATTGATTAACCCTGGTTGAATACATAGTAATGATCCTAAGTCATTACAGAGAAAAAAAAGTATGTAGAAAAATAAAGTTCAGTAGTAAAGAAAAAAAGAGATAAACTTGTACTAATTGTACTTTGAGAGGATGAGTTTGATGATGAACACATGGGACTCACACATCGGATTAATCGAGCTCAACGAGCGGGCGGGCCACCTCCTTAATCACCGCCGCCACCTTCGTCTTCAAGTCAGCCTCCACGGAGCCCACAAGCTCCACCCCCTTCCACCGCTGGCACCAGCGTAAACATTTCCGTCCCGCCGCGACGCACACAACCACCACTATCTTCCCCATAGCCGTGCCTAGATCCCAACCAAGGATTGATCAATCAGCCCCAAATCTCTCACACAAATTTTGTTTTGGATCTGAGAGACCCGCTTGAATCGGTGGAGATCCTTGATAGAGGGCGGGATGGGGTAGGGCAGAGCTGACGGCAGCGAGGTAGGATGGAGGAGGCTGGGCAACCGCATACATGGGGCGGCGGCGTGGGGGCTGCGCATGATGGGAGAGAGGTGGCTAGAAGAGGAGGAGAACGTGACCCTGTCCTAAGGATGGCAGTTTTACCCATGGGTACGGGTACCCGCGGGTACCGTACCCGCATGGGTAGGGTATGGGTAGACTTTTATACCCATGGGTAGTACCCATACCCTACCCGTTAAGTCATGGGTAGGGTACGAGTATAGCCTTGTACCCGCGCGTATACCCATACCCTGCCCAGTTGTGAACTAATGTTAACATATTGTCAATTAGTCATGTGACTCATCTACTCCTATTGACTTATGAGTATGTTTGTGATTTTTATATTTTGAGAGTGGTCATGTACACATCTGCCTTGTTATTGAGCTGAGATAACTGATATTTTTGTCAAATGTGCTATCACTGAGTGTAAAATTGTGAACAGTTTATGTACTATTTGTTCTACCCGCTGGGTACCCAATGGGTACGGGTACCCGTCGGGTATGGGTATGGATAAAGTTTCATACCCATGGGTACGGGTATGGGTAGAATTTTGTACCTACTGACTATACGGGTATGGGTATGGCATTGCTCTACCCTGCCCATACCCTACCCATTGACATCCTTACCTTGTCACGTGTGCGTGCGGGATCGACGGCCCAATCACAGATTTCTCATCCCCAAATTAGTACCACCTAGTATCTCTCTTAGTTATGAAATCAAGTTTATCAATCCAGTAGGATAACCAAGCAACACTATGTAAACAGCACCTGCACACAAACCACAAAAACTTGCAACCCAACGCGTAAGAGGGGTTGAGATAGATTAAATTGTATGAGATTTGATAAATAGATCTAACTAAAACACAAAATAAAATAAATAAATAAAAATTGCAGCAAGGTATTTTTGGATTTAATATGATAGGAAATAGACCTGGGGGCGTAGTTTTCACTAGAGGCTTCTCTCGAGAAAATAGCATACAATGGGTAAACAAATTATTGTTGGGCAATTGATAGAAAAGCGAATAATCATGACGATATCCAAGGCAATGATCATGTACATGGCATCACGTCCAATATTAGTAGACCGAAACGGTTCTACATCTATTACTATTACTCCACACATCGACTACTAGCCAGCATGCATCTAGTGTATTCAGTTCGTGGAAAAATGGAGTAATGCAATAAGAACGATCACATGATGTAAACAAGATCTATTCATGTAGGAATAGGCCCTATCTTTTTATCCTTAATAGCAATGATACATGCGTGTCATGTCTCTTTCTATCACTGAGATTGAGCACCGCAAGATCGAACTCATCACAAAGCACCTCTTCCCATGGAAGAAAAATCAATCTAGTTGGCCGAACCAAACCAAAATTTCGGAGAAGAAATACGAGGCTATAACAATCATGCATAAAAGAGTTTAGCAAAGACTCAAATAATATTCATGGATAGAATTGATCATAAACGCACAATTCATCGAATCCCAACAAACACACTACAAACAGTCATTACATCAAATAGATCTCCAAGAACATCAAGGAGAACATTGTATTGAAGATCAAAAAGAGAGAAGAAGCCATCGGCTACTAGCTACAGACCCATAGGTTTGTGGTGAACTACTCACGCATCATCCGAGGGAAACAAGGATGATGGAGAACTCCTCAGTGATCGTTGACCCATCCGACAGAGTGCCGAAAAGGCCTCTAGATTAGATCTCATGGTTCTGGAACTTGCGGTGGCGGAAATTGTTTTCTCTCGACTCCCGTAGGGTTTTGGGATTTTAGAGTATTTATAGAGACAGAGCTCGGTGGAGTGCGTGCCTGTGGGCTCCACTACCCACCAGGCCGTACCCTGGTGCCTAGTGGGCCCCATAGGCCCCCTCTGGTGCACATCTTAGGCCTCCTGGGTGTCTTCTGGGCAGAAAAAATTCTCCAAAAAGTTTTGTGGCATTTGGACTTCGTTTGGTATTGATATTCTGTGAAGTAAAAAAAAGCAAAAAAACAGCAAGTGGCACTGGGCACTATGTCAATAGGTTGGTCCCAAAAAAATATAAAGTTGCTAGTAAATGAATATAAAACATCCAAAGTTGATAATATAACAGCATGAAACAATAAAAAATCATAGATACATTCAAGACGTATAAGCATGCCCTAGGGTGGCGTGCCCCCTGAGCTTGTGGGCCCCCTAGGCACCTTCTGGCTCCCCCTTGAAGCTTCCTGGGTCTCTTTCTGTCGGTTGAGAACGACACCTATGGGATCACAAGAATCCCTACTACGGTTAGCGGGGCGCGGGGTCATGAGAAAATCGGATCTAACAGGTAGCACACGGTTCGTTTATCCAGGTTCGGGCCGCGAGGATGCGTAAAACCCTACTCCTGCTTTGGTGGATTGTATATTTGTGTTCTTGAGCTAGCTATGGGGTGTGAGGAGCTCCAAAAAGCCGAATCCTCCTTCTGGTCGCCTCGGGCCTCCTTTTATAGAAAAAGGGGTTGCCACAGTGGCACACAGGAGGTGGAAAGGGTACAGCGATGCGAGGTTATCCCTCGCATTACATGACAAGGCGCATTTAATGCGTCTTGCTTAGGTGTCCTTGCTTTATCGGGGACGGGGGGAGAGATCTGTCTCGTCCGTCGCCGCTCCTTCTTGTGTCGACACGCGCCCTGGCCAGCGACGCCTGCGATGCCACGTAGGTAGGCAAGCAGGTGAAGTGGCGCAGTGGTGGGTCTTCACGAAGATCTGCATGCCTCCACGCAGGTGCCTGCCCAGCTGGTTGGGTCGGCAGCTGCATGCATGCGGTGGTGGAGGTTTAGTCGGCGTGGGCCTGATGGTGGCCCTGCGGGTGTCCTTGGTAAGGGCCTTGCCGGGGCCCCGGCAAGGGTCTTGCCGGGGCGCCCGCTGTCATCCCCGGCGAGGCGCTTGCCGGGGGCCTTGTGGTCTTCCTCGGCTGGGATCCCGCCAAGGGTTGTCGTCTCCTTAGTGCGTATCTGATCTTGAATGTCTTTACAAAGATCTGCATGCCGCCACAGGGGTGTCTCCCGAATCCTTACCCTTTGGGGGCAGTGGACTCAAGGGTGATTTGCTCCGTAGGCGCGGGACGAGTCGCCGCGGCAAGGGTCTTGCCAGGGCTGCTAGAACTGTCTCCTGGCAAGGATCTTGCCGGGGGAGTCTGTTTCGTCCCCTTTGCTCTTTGCGGTCTTGGCCTTGGCGTCGTAGTTCTCTTGAGCTTCGGTCTTACCCTGGCTCACCTCCCTTGCCTTGCTTGGTGTGGCGGTGCCCGTGGCTCAGACTGCCCGTGCACAGTTATAGGGGTACAAAAAGTGTACCCCTCTTTTTGTACACCGACAGTTTCCTTCCATAAAAAATAGTCGTAAATTTTTATTGTGGTTGACTTTGTTTGGTATGCTTTTTCTGCCAAATGAAAAATATTTTTAAAAATAGGAACTTGCACTGGGCACTATATTAATATGTTAGTCCATAAAAATGTTATAAAAGTGCATCAAAACCATACAAGATTGATGTAGATATAGAATGAATACTTCATAAATTATAGATACATTCGAGACGTGTCAATTCCCATGTGCAATTCCTTTTGCTTCGCCATGCTTTAAAAAATCCTGTGGTGAGATATATTGGTATCCCTGTGAGTCAAACACATGCTTACTATACCAGTCTTTGTGTTACCGGTTTTGTTCTTTTTTCTCATTCTCGTATTTTGGCATCCACGTGAACAAATCATGTTGTGTCTAGCCAGACAATGATGGATACTGTCACACCTAGAGGGCCCTAAGACTATCTCTCCTCATTGTAGGAGCAAATCGCCTATTACACCTAGAGATATATCTAGTCCATCATCATAGGTTTTTCATAAACCTATAAGTTGTTGTTATGATCACCCTATTACAGTTGACGTTAGAACAAACGAAAAGTGCATCGACCAGTATGGAGTGACTCGATACTCTCATGGTCTAAGGAATTATGGATACATTAACTTCCCATGTTATGACTATAGACTTATGACAAAATCATCTCCTAGTACAAAATCCAACTTGGGTCAATTCAACACAAGTGTTCTTCTAACATCGTGCCCTCAATATTGCTGGCACGATCGTTTAGAAAAATAGAACCATCATGCAACACTTGAACTAGTCCTAGAGGCAAGACAAGGAATCTATTTTAACGTTTATATTTTTACACGTTCATATGAGTTTTCCTCTTAGCCTCTTAGTTATTGTAGACTCGAGAGCCATAGTAGTTATAGCACGGAACGTAAACATTTGTCATAAACTTGGAAATAAATAATACAATTATTATTGCCCCTAGGCTATTTTTTCAACATCATTATCAAGGCAAATACATATGCGATACAAACATAATCATTTGCAGACGGTCAAGGAAAAATGTCCTTCAAATAGTTAGCTTAAGTTCCGGGCTGCAGTTTGTCTGTGCGCCAATGGCGCAACAGGTCATCTAGTACGAGTGATACTTCATGGATATTTCCTTAACATTTTCAAAAAGGAATGGACACTCGATGTGATTATCTATATTTTCAATAAACATTCAACTTAGGATAACATTAAATTAAAAAATTGGAAATATCTTGCTAAAATAGGAATGTCCTACTAGTAAAGATGCATGTAGAAACCTTCCATATATGTTCTCCTTCGATCTACAAGAAATTTCGTATTGATTGACGAAATCTACGGTTTTAGGAAGTAAATCTAAAATTTTAAATGGACACCAAATTTACAGCTGGCCACAATTAAGATCAGCCTCCAGATCTATCAGATCCTCCATTGGCATGGTTATAGCGTCCTCATCCTCGTAGATCCTCCACTATAAATCCACGCCACATACCTTCGTTTTCAACTCACCCAAACAAGCAATTTTCCTTCATTTGCAGATTTTTCCCTCACTTGACAATGGCTCGCAAGAAGGTGGCCCTTCGGTACATCCGCAATAACTCGGCGCGGCGCAATGCCTTGAAGAAGCACACTAAGATCCTGATGAAGAAGGCAGGCGAGGTGGCCGCCATGCCCGATGCTAAGGCATGTGTGGTCATGTATGGCGAGGGCATGGCAGTGCCAGAGGTGTTCCCATCCCATGGCGAGGCAGTGGCTATCCTGAATCAGTTCAAGAGCATGCAAGAGGCGGCACGGCTAAAGAAGACGATGGACCAAGAGAGCATCCTCCGTGAGCGTATCGTACAGCTCCAAGAGCAGGTCCAGAAGGCTAGACGCGAGGAGCAGGACCAGCACACCAAGATTCTCCTGTATAAGGCCTTAAAAAGTGGCCACTTCCCAGACAACATCGAGGAGCTCACAGCCCTGGGCTCGAAGGTGGACTCTATCCTCAAGAGCCTGAGTGAATGCACCACAAAAATGAGTGGGCAGCCACCAGTCGACCAAGCCCAGGTACCATACGTCACCAATGGCAGGGGCATGGGGCCTCCAATTATGTATCAGGCACCACCACAGCAACAGGAGGGTTGTCTTAACACTATGAGGTTCGAAAGGGCCCCTACCACCGTGATCTACGATGGTGACAATACTTGTGGCTATGACGGCAACAACGATGTCTTCTCTCGTGGCCACATGAATATGTAAGCTGGTAGATGAACTCTACATGTAGCGCATGACTAGCTACATGGTCCTCATCTCTTTAATTTAGTTTTGGCATGGCCAATAAGATGCATGGATGGCATCGTCAATAAGATGAGACATTTGGTCTCAATCTTGCTCTTTGAGCAAAGACAATTTTATTTTACTCTTTTAAATTTTTATTATGGATATCCCCCATGCTCTATTTGTTTTATCAGTTGGTTGCAACTTTTAGGTTGTACCTACTCTTTATGTCCACATATTTTGTCAAGCATGCTTTTGCTCGAGCAAAATGATTTTTTTTCCTCTTAGTATTGCATCAAACGATCCAACCATGCATGAAGTGCTACCTCCCAGTTTTGGCATACCTTGATGCACATCGCCTATACAAAACCATAATGATTCTAGGAAAACTAGAGCACATTAATTGTTTGATGCAAAAAGTCTCATGTACTAAAAGATTTATGATGCTACATTTCATTTTAAGAAAATGTAGGTATGACATTGAGCGCCAGGATAATGGCTTCTACATCCTCAATATTTTTTGGCAAGTTTCAAAACCAGGTGATTGTGTCAACCAGTTTCATCATCAATCGGGTCTCGGGCCACCCCTGAGAGGGCATTGTGTTTGATCTATACTCAAGCTACTATGAGAACCCCGAACTCTATCGGGTGCATGTTGTGATAGAACATCGTACATATGAATCCACTCCGGGCATTGGTGTGATAACCCACAAGTATAGGAGATCAATTGTAGTTTTTTCGATAAATAAGAGTGTCAAACCCAAGGAGGAGCCAAAGGTAGAATTTATATTCCCTCCAAGTTCTATCGACCACCGATACAACTCTACACACACTTAACATTTGGTTTACGTAGAACAAGAAAAAAAACTAGTAGTACTTTGTAGTGTAAAGGGATAGGTTTACAAGATAATAAAGAACATGAAAATAAAAGTTAGGTGTTGTTTTACTAAAAGTACAATTAGGTTAGTATAGCGAGTGTGGAAAAGTGGTGGTAGGATTTGCGGAATTGTCCCTAAAGCAATTGGCTAAGTTACTAGACTGATAGCAAGTTTTTATGTGGGAGAGGCCACCGCTAGCATGTCATCCCTTACTTGGAATTCTATGCACTTATGATTGGAACAATTAGCAAGCATCCGCAACTACTAAAGTTCATTAAGGCAAAACCCAACCATAGCATTAAGATATATTGGTCCCCCTTCAGTCTTGTATTTTCTATGGTAGGAAGAAGCTTCTGTCACTCTTGCCCTCCAATGCATAGTCCTATCAACATACAACTAACCCTAAGGTCTGATCCACACTCGCGTTCATATGATGAGCACCAAAGGACAGCAACATAACCACAAGCAAATTAAACCAATCATGGCAATTCACCAATTACCTCAATGGACAACAAAAATCTACTCAAACATCATAGGATGGCAACACGTCATTAGATAATAATATGAAGCATAGAGCACCATGTTCAAATACGGGTACCACGGGTTGCGGGAGAGTGGACCGCTGAATATAGATGAGGGAAGGTGATGAAGGTGTTGATGAAGATGACGGGGTTGTTGGAGTGGATCGCTGTCACGCGAACACGATGATTGCCCCGGCGGTGTTCCGGTGCCGCTGGGAGAGAGGGGAGAGAGCCCCCCTCCTTCTTCTTCTTCTTCTTTGCCCTCCCCCTAGATGGGAGCAGGATTCCCCCTCTGGTCCTTGGCCTCCATGGCTCCCAGATGGCAGGAGCCCCCCTCCCCCCGAGATTGGATCTCTCTCTCTCCGCTCTCTTCTGTTTTTCGTTCGTGTTTTCTGGCCCTTCGCCATTTCTTAAATTCCTGGAGATCCTTAACTCCGATTGGGCTGAAATGTTAACACAATTTTCTTCCAGATATTATCTTTCTTGCGGCAAAAGAAGGGCACCAACCACCTTATAGAGGGCCCACAAGCCTGCCAGGCACGCCTTAGGTAGGGGGGCATGCCCCATGGGCTTGTGGCCCCCTCGAGCATCATCTTGCATTGATTCTTTTTCCCAAAAATCATATATATTCCAAAATAAATCTCGGCAAATTTTTATTATGCTTGGACTTCGTTTGATATGGATATTCTGCAAAACAAAAAAACATATAACAAACAGGCATTGGGCACTGGATTAATATGTTAGTCCTAAAAATAATATAAAATATTGCCAAAAGTATATGAAAGTTGTAGAGTAATGGAATGAAACAATCAAAAATTATAGATACGACGGAGACTTATCATGGTGCACCTCAATGTGCAAGTCATTCCATGGAGGTACTTGCTAGAGAGGTGGGAAGAAGTAACAAGAACAAACATGGATGGCGTTGTGGACCTTCTTAGCTTTGGACTCCCCTCAGAAACTGAGGGTGTAATACACCAGGGTGCTCCATAGGGAGCTCGACAGCATAGCTACCACGAGGTCCGGAGGGCCTGCCAAGGAGTTAGTGACAGGAGGGAGCTCGGAGGGCAGGATAGGCATTTAAAGGTTTTCTTGGCACCCAAGTCAACACGGTGATGGCCAAGATTGGATATGCCTCCTATAAAACCCTAACCACCACCGTGTATATAGGTGGAGGCTACGGGGCTCTCGATCCCATCTACCTCTGTATCCATCATCCCATCTCCCATTGTAATCCCTTGTACGAGGTATACCCACCCATGAATAAAAACACAAAGAAGGATGTAGGGTGTTACTCCTTCCTGGAGGCCCGAACGTCGGTAAACTCTCTGTGTAACCTACGATCTAGTACTTCCGGACATGTTTGCTACCCTACCGTGGGTGTAGTCTGGACTATCCACTGTCAGTTGGCGCGCCAGGCATAGGCTACGTTGGTCGGAGAATGAACCCATATCGGCTAATTATACATGCCCGACGACTTCATGTTGAGCAAGACCTTCACCTTTGGCTCCTTCGAGCTTGAGGTCGGCGATTGAGGGTTGCTCTACGATGTGATGCCCCCTCCCGTCATCGACTACATCCACTTCGGGAACATCGAGTTCCTGTTCAACCAGCACACCGACACCACAGCCATCCACGCCTCTCCATAAGTAGTTGTGAAAAGGCGCATGAAGCTAAGTCAGCCTCGAGGGTGGCTGGACCTTCATGAACCCAACGGCCCACCCAAACAATTGATATCAACGTGATCTTCCCGGCTGTGGAAATGCACTGGCCTCAAAAGCTCTCTCGGCGCGGGGTCTACGTGACCGTGTTGACCCCAACCGACCTTAAGGAGTGGTCTGATGCCACAATCTCCTTCGATCGTGCTGATCATCCGACCTACGTCCCCGCCCTAGTAAGTTGCCTTGGTGCTAGATCCGATCGACAGGGGCTTCTATCTCCCATGGGCCTGATGGATGGCAGCAGCAGCCTCAACATCTTCTTCCTCGACACCCTGGCCAAGATGGGGAATTCCTTCTCTACCCTGCAGCCCTCACCCATCGGCTTCCACGGGTTCGTACCGAGATATACGCTCCAATATTTGTACTAATGACTCATGAATCCACAAGAAATTGGGCTATACATGGACTAAATCAAGCACATATATGGGCAAAGAGGAGATAAGAGGAGCCAAGTGGGAGGCACAACAAGTGCACCAGAGTGCAAGATGGCATCTCATATGACTGCACATGCTTGTATGTGCGGTTGTATGAGGTGTCCACGGCACCGTCTTGTCCAGCCCTACAACTATTATTAAAGGGCCAACACCAGAATCAGATTAGAACAACTCGCAATCATAGAGAGACGCCGCAACTCCATCTTCATCATCAGGAGTATCCATAAACCCTAGTCACCGCCATTTCCATCTCCATAGCCATAGCCACCTCCATCATCATCACAACAGCCTTCATCCCCAAGTTCGCCACACCTTGTAATCGTGTATCGCATCGGGCAATTATTGTAATACCATATTATCAATCATTCATTCATGTTGATGTGTTCTTCAATGGTTTCTTCTTGCAATCTGATCGCTAAGTGTGAGTGATTCGGTAAGGTCATGGGTTGAGGCATAGCCCTACAACCCTATGTAATTGTTGGAGGGGTCAATGGAAGTACTTTGAATTCAGGTCCCGTATGTGTGAAATAAACTTATCTTCTAATTATCTATTGTCTTGTCCGCGTTCTTCGTCCCTGCAGGTACCTAGAATCATAGAGATCGAGCAACGAAGGGGCTAAGGGAAGGAAGACCGTGCAGTGCTATTTTGAACACCCGGTGATAGGAGGGTTAGTATGGTAGCATGGATCATTTCACTGAGGATACAACATGTGTAGTCATTAAACGTCCAATGCTTTTGTCTGAGTCTATCTTAATTATCAAGGCAACCCCACGCGATGGATAGGACCTTTGGTTGGACAACTCACTCTTGATGCAGGGCACGTTTCGGTCCAGACGTTATTTGGACACATCCTTCAATTGGATACGTCGCAAGCACATCTTGACGGGTATCTTCCAAGACACAAATTAATATCACAATGATCTCATTCGTCAATATACGGTGAATCAAGTCCTCATACCCATGTCTATTTTTGCTATAAGTTTCGCACCAAACTGACCATCGCGTACAAATTTTATAGGACTGTCGGTGTATTTACCTCTTCCTAAAATCATGCAAAATAGTGAGTCCTCTCCCTAAGTTCCGCGAGAACCATTGGGGATTCTACCGCGAGCTGCACGAAGCCATCGGTTAGCACAACGTCCTTGAAATTCTGAATCATCGCAATGAAGCCGATACACCGTGCCTTGAGCTCGGCGCAGTTGTGCGTCTCGGCCAAGCGTAGCATGTCGACGACCGAGTCGACAGAGACACGGTGCTCAGCAGCCTATGGGTGCACTCGAGCTTGAGGCCGTCAAGCGCGAACCGGTCGGCCGCGGCGAGGAGACGTTCCAACACCTCCATGTTGGGGGGCTCGCCGTCGGCGTCGTCCGGCAGGGTGTCGGTGTAGATGAACCGGAGCATTGCTCCAAAGGTCTTGGGCTCGATGTCCTCCAGAGCGATGGGGAAGGAGGACGAGGAGGACTCGAGCATGCCGCCGAAGAGCTGCGCCTCTGCGCGGTGGGCGCGGAAGGTCTCGCGGGCGACCTCAAAGGCGACGTCGGTCCAGGCGCCACGGTCGAGCAGGCGGCTGAGCTGGTTCGACAAGGAAGCGTCTCGCGCAACCGTGCCCTCCACATGACAGTCATGTCGTTGACGTTGAATTGGGTGTCGGCGGGGATGAACTCAGGAAACCCGCGGGGACTCCTAAAACCGCGGTCGTCCGGCGAGTAGACGTGCACGCATTGGTTGTGGTGGGACGGTGGCGACGATCCGTCGCCGTGCACGGCGAAGGCGTCGAAGGTGGCCATCACGGCATGCGTCGGATGGCTCACGAGCTCGAGGTAGATGGAGGCGAAGCGGGTACGCGTGGAGCGTCCCCGTACGGGTAGCCAGCAGTGGCCGCCGACGGTGGCCATCGGCGAGTAGACGCGGACCAGGCCCTGGCCCATGGCTCGGTGGCTGTGTGCCTTGGAGCTGATCTTGAACGCCATGAAACCAGAGCTCGACATTGCCGATGGACGGATTGATGCGCTGCGCAGAACCGTGGTGCCTCCGTCGGAATAAATAGGTGGCTTAGCACGCTTGAAATCACAACCGGCTTGATGGAATTTGGAAACACAATAGCACGCCGGTTCAGCATGATTATGGCAAAGACGAACCATTGATGGATTTCTAATCCGTACAGGGTTAGGTAGCTGTTTCTTCCAAGATGACTTATTGTTCCGAACCATTTACTGAGCCTCCTGGTTAAGTTTGCGTGTATATTAGGAAAAATGCAAATCCTATAATCAGGAGTTTCTCTGGCAAAAAATGAGCTCAACAGGCCATGCAAGTCCAACCTACATCGATCAGGTCATTCATGGGAAGAAACAGAAGGTAAAACGAACAGAAGACGTTTCAATCCAAAAAAACAGGTCATCCTGTGTGTTCGCTTGCTGGCTCTGTGCTCTTGACTGTGGGTTCCATGAGACCGCGCCCAGGTTATGTAAAACGGGACAGCACCGTTCTGTGCATTATTCAAGAACTCGACAAGAATAGGCTTCATCCTCCTAACTTTACAGCAACATTGTGGTCGGGTTCTCGATGTAGCCCTTGAACGCTTTCAGGAATTCCCCCCCAATTGCACCTACAGATAAACATCATTATTTGTTGAGTTCCCGCCCACATTTCAACTGGCTCACGATTTATATTTCACAAAAGATTAAAAGCGTACCATCAATAACCCTGTGATCGCAGCTCATTGTTACTGACATGTAGGAACCAAACTCGTACTGACCATCCGCACTGCCTGGTATCACCCTCTTCTCAGCTGCCCAAAAAAAAGTATCATGTAAGCACTGAATAAATCCCTATGGGAGGACTAAGGACATCACAAAATGAATAATGGATCAAAGTAGCAGAAACTAGATCTAACTATGCTACAAAGTAGAATACAGAAACAAAAAGCACAGAACATTAGGACAATGTTCAAGTCCTGCCTACAGAACTAACTGAAGGTTACTCAGAAGTAAGAACGGACTAGGATATAGAAAGCCAAAGTAAAGGATCATGCAATTGTCTAGGTCAATGTACTGGGCTTCCAATAGCAGGTTCTGGTAAAAAGTCGACAGGACTATGTTATCCATAACAATGGTAAAATACTGACAAATGCCAAACTGTTATGTACACAATGCAAACTAAGTAGCAACAGCATTTTTGTGGCCAACGTATTGGCAGTACATGACGAAAGTGTAACACGGCTTCTTACCAGAACCAATGGCCAAGATTGCTGACTGAGGAGGATTTATAATAGCACAGAACTGTTTAATTCCAAAAGGACCTCCCAAGTTTGATACTGTGAACGTGCCACCCTGAAACAGAGAACGAAAATGGTCAATGAAAAATGTTGTTGATTTCATACTTATCATCTACTATGCGATAAATACCTCGTAATCTTGTGGTTTTAAGCTGTTATCCCTTGCTCTTTGAGCTAACTGCTTCACCTCCTCACCGATTGTACCAAGTCCCTTCTTGTCTGCATCCTGCACCAAAAGTAATAAGTTAAGAGAACGGGGGAAAATGCACAAAACCGAACTAGCTAGCTTTGACTAGCTTACCCTAACTACTGGAACAAACAATCCATGCTCAGTTTGTACAGCAACATTTATGTTCACATTGTGGTATCTGCATGAGATGTACATTTGTCATATCACATTTCTTGCCAATATAATTTGAGTGACAGGTATAAATGCTCCGTAGGAACTCACTGGCGAATAAAATCATTCATCCAAGAACTGTTGCACTCAGGGACCTTTCGAAGAGCCAAGGCTGCAGCCTGCGCAGAACGTAGAGGTAAATTTAAAACTGGAGATCACAGAATCCACATGAGCCCAATACGACTTACAAGGCAACAATGTACGTATAAGAACCGGTGAGTACCTTTATAACAAGGTCGTTAATAGATATCTTCTTTCCACCAGATGCTTCCTGCAGTGGGTTCAGTTCCCCTCGTAACCTGTAGCACAACAAAATGAAAAACTCTTCTTTAGACAAAAGTTCGGTACTAAAATTATCCACTGCAAGTTTTACAAAATTAGGCCTGAAACATACTTGATAAGTTTGTCGACACGTGTGTCAACTGTCAAGTAGTAATGTGGGATGGTTTGTTTAGAAGCTAGGAGGCGGTTTGCAGTAACCTGAAAAGAATAAGAGTTAAAACACTACAAGGTAGATAGGATCAACGAAAAAAAGTCTCAGCGGCATTTTTCAATGCTGAAACAGGGTAAAAATAGAAACTGGCACTGGGCTCTGGATTAATAGGTTAGTCCCAAAAATGATATAAAAGTGTATAATGAAGCCCATAAACATTCAAAACAGTAGGTAATATAGCATGGAGCAATCAAAAATTATAGATACGTTGGAGACGTATCACGCACCAGCCCATCAGGGGTTGGTTCCCACGCCACTTCAGCCCAAGGGGCCCTCCGGGATAGGTGGCCCCACCCGGTGGACCCCCGGGACCCTTCTAGTGGTCCCGGTACAATACCGGTGACCCCCGAAACTCTCCCGGTGGCCGAAACTGGACTTCCTATATATAAATCTTTACCTCCGGGCCATTCCGGAACTCCTCGTGACGTCCCGGATCTCATCCGGGACTCCGAACAACTTTCAGTTAACCGCATACTAATATCTCTACAACTCTAGTGTCACCGAACCTTAAGTGTGTAGACCCTACGGGTTCGGGAGACACGTAGACATGATCGAGATAACTCTCCGGTCAATAACCAACAGCGGCATCTGGATACCCATGTTGGCTCCCACATGCTCCACGATAATCTCATCGAATGAATCACGATGTCAAGGATTCAATCAATCCCGTATACAATTCCCTTTGTCTATCAGTACGATACTTGCCCGAGATTCGATCATCGGTATACCGATACCTTGTTCAATCTCGTTACGGCAAGTCTGTTTACTCATTCCCGTAACACATCATCCCGTGAACAACTCCTTGTTCACATTGAGCTCATTATGATGATGTCCTACCGAGTGGGCCCAGAGATACCTCTCCGTCATACGGAGTGACAAATCCCAGTCTCAATTCATGCCAACCCAACAGATACTTTCGGGGATACCCGTAGTGTACATTTATAGCCACCCAGTTATGTTGTGACGTTTGGCACACCCAAAGTACCCTTACGATATCCGAGAGTTGCACAATCTCATGGTCTAAGGAAAGGATACTCGACATTAGAAAAGCTTTAGCAGACGAACTACACGATCTTGTGCTATGCTTAGGATTGGGTCTTGTCCATCACATCATTATCCTAATGATGTGATCCCGTTATCAGTGACATCATATGTCCATGGTTAGGAAACCGTAACCATCTATTGATCAACGAGCTAGTCAACTGGAGGCTCACTAGGGATATGTTGTGGTCTATGTATTTACACATGTATTACGATTTCTGGATAACACAATTATAGCATGAACAATAGACAATTATCATGAACAAGGAAATATAATAATAACCATTTTATTACTGCCTCTAGGGCATATTTCCAACAGTCTCCCACTTGCACTAGAGTCAATAACCTAGTTACATTGTGATGAATCGAACACCCATAGAGTTCTGGTGTTGACCATGCTTTGCACGTGGAAGAGGTTTAGTCAACGGATCTGCGACATTCAGGTCCGTATGCACTTTACAAATCTCTATGTCTCCATCTTGAACATTATCATGAATGGAGTTGAAGCGACGCTTGATATGCCGGTCTTCTTGTGAATCCTGGGCTCCTTGGCAAGGGCAATAACTCCAGTGTTGTCACAAAAGAGAGTCATTGGGCTCGACGCATTGGGAATAACTCCTAGGTCGGTAATGAACTCCTTCATCCAGATTGCTTCATGTGCTGCCTTCGAGGCTGCCATGTACTCTGCTTCACATGTAGATCCCGCCATGACGCTTTGCTTGCAACTGCACCAGCTGACTGCCCCACCATTCAAAATATACACGTATCCGGTTTGTGACTTGGAGTCATCCAGATCTGTGTCGAAGCTAGCATCAACGTAACCCTTTACGACGAGCTCTTCGTCACCTCCACAAACGAGAAACATATCCTTAGTCCTTTTCAGGTACTTCAGAATATTCTTGACCGTTGTCCAGTGTTCCATGCCGGGATTACTTTGGTACCTTCCCACCAAACTTACGGCAAGATTTACATCAGGTCTGGTACACAACATGGCATACATAATAGACCCTATGGCCGAGGCATAGGGGATGACACTCATCTTTTCTCTATCTTCTGCCGTGGTCGGGCATTGAGCCGTGCTCAGTCTCACACCTTGCAATACAGGCGAGAACCCCTTCTTGGACTGATCCATATTGAACTTCTTCAATATCTTGTCAAGGTACATGCTTTGTGAAAGACCAATGAGGCATCTCGATCTATCTCTATAGATCTTGATGCCTAATATGTAAGCAGCTTCTCCAAGGTCCTTCATTGAAAAACACTTATTCAAGTAGGCCTTTATGCTTTCCAAGAGTTTTATATCATTTCCCATCAAAAGTATGTCATCCACATATAATATGAGAAATGTTGTAGAGCTCTCACTCACTTTCTTGTAAACACAGGCTTCTCCATAAATCTGCGTAAACCCAAACGCTTTGATCATCTCATCAAAATGAATGTTCCAACTCCGAGATGCTTGCACCAGCCCATAGATCGAGCGTTGGAGCTTGCATACCTTGTCAGGGTTCTTAGGATCGACAAAACCTTCCGGATGCATCATATACAATTCTTCCTTAAGGAAACCATGAAGGAATGCCGTTTTGACGTCCATTTGCCATATCTCATAATCATAGAATGTGGCAATTTCTAACATGATTCGGACAGACTTCAGCTTCGCTACGGGTGAGGTCTCATCGTAGTCAACCCCTTGAACTTGTCGATAACCCTTAGCGACAAGCCGAGCCTTATAGATGGTTACATTACCATCCGCGTCTGTCTTCTTCTTAAAGATCCATTTATTTTCTATGGCTCGCCGATCATCGGGCAAGTCAGTCAAAGTCCATACTTCGTTTTCATACATGGATCCTATCTCGGATTTCATGGCTTCAAGCCATTTGTTAGAATCCAGGCCTGCCATCGCTTCTTCATAGTTTGAAGGTTCACCATTGTCTAACAACATGATTTCCAGGACAGGGTTGCCGTACCACTCTGGTGCGGAACGTGTCCTTGTGGACCTACGAAGTTCAGTAGCAACTTGATCTGAAGTTTCATGATCATCATCATTAACTTCCTCTCTAGTCGGTGCAGGCACCATAGAAACATTTTCTTGAGCTGCGCTACTCTCCGGTTCAAGAGGCAATACTTCATCAAGTTCTACTTTCCTCCCACTTACTTCTTTCGAGAGAAACTCTTTCTCTAGAAAGGATCCATTCTTGGCAACAAAGATCTTGCCTTCGGATCTGAGGTAGAAGGTATACCCAATAGTTTCCTTAGGGTATCCTATGAAGACGCATTTTTCCGATTTGGGTTCGAGCTTTTCAGGTTGAAGTTTCTTGACATAAGCATCGCATCCCCAAACTTTCAGAAACGACAGCTTAGGTTTCGTCCCAAACCACAATTCATACGGTGTCGTCTCAACGGATTTCGACGGAGCCCTATTTAAAGTGAATGTGGCAGTCTTTATAGCATAACCCCAAAATGATAGCGGTAGATCGGTCAGAGACATCATAGATCGCACCATATCCAATAGAGTGCGATTACGATGTTCGGACACACCATTACGCTGAGGTGTTCCAGGCGGCGTGAGTTGTGAAACAATTCCACATTTCCTTAAGTGCGTGCCAAATTCGTGACTCAAATATTCCCCTCCATGATCTGATCGTTAGAACTTTATTTTCCTGTCACGTTGATTCTCAACCTTACTCTGAAATTCCTTGAACTTTTCAAAGGTCTCAGACTTGTGTTTCATCAAGTAGACATGCCCATATCTACTTAAGTCATCAGTGAGGGTGAGGACATAACGATAACCACCACGAGCCTCAACACTCATCGGACCACACACATCGGTATGTATGATTTCCAATAAGTTGGTTGCTCGCTCCATTGTTCCGGAGAACGGAGTCTTGGTCATTTTTCCCATGAGGCATGGTTCGCACGTGTCAAATGGTTCATAATCAAGAGACTCCAAAAGTCCATCTGCATGGAGTTTCTTCATGCGTTTGAAACCAATGTAACCAAGGCAGCAGTGCCACAAGTATGTGGGACTATCATTATCAACCTTACATCTTTTGGCATTCACACTATGAATATGTGTAACATCATGCTCGAGATTAAATAAGAATAAACCATTAACCAGCGGGGCATGATCATAAAACAAGTCTCTCATATAAATAGAACAACCATTATTCTCAGATTTAAATGAGTAGCCATCTCACATTAAACGAGATCCAGATACAATGTTCATGCTCAAAGCTGGTACTAAATAACAATTATTGAGGTTTAAAACTAATCCCATAGGTAAATGTAGAGGTAGTGTGCCAACGGCGATCACATCGACATTGGAACCATTCGCGTCGCGCATCGTCACCTCGTCCTTCACCAGTCTCCGCTTATTCCGCAGCTCCTGTTTTGAGTTACAAATATGAGCAACTGCACTGGTATCAAATACCCAGGAGCTACTACGAGCGCTGGTTAGGTACACATCAATAACATGTATATCACATATACGTTTGGTATTGCCGGCCTTCTTATGCGCTAAGTACTTGGGGCAGTTCCGCTTCCAGTGACCGTTTCCCTTGCAATAAAAGCACTCAGTCTCAGGCTTGGGTCCATGCTTTGGCTTCTTCCCAGTAACTGGCTTACCGGGCGCGGCAACTCCCTTGTTGTCCTTCTTGAAGTTCTTCTTACCCTTGCCTTTCTTGACCTTAGTGGTTTTATTCACCATCAACACTTGATGTTCCTTTTTGATCTCCACCTCCGCTGATTTCAGTATTGAATATACCTCAGGAATGGTCTTTTCCATCTCCTGCATATTGAAGTTCATCACAAAGCTCTTGTAGCTAGGTGGGAGCGACTGAAGGATTCTGTCAACGACCGCATCATCCGGGAGATTAACTGCCAGCTGAGATAAGCGGTTGTGCAACCTAGACATTTTGAGTATGTGCTCGCTGACAGAACTATTCTCCTCCATCTTACAACTATAAAACTTGTTGGAGACTTCATATCTCTCGACCCAGGCATGAGCTTGGAAAACCATTTCAGCTCTTGGAACATCTCATATGCTCCGTGCTGCTCAAAACACTTTTGGAGCCCCGGTTCTAAGCTGTAAAGCATGCCGCACTGAACCAAGGAGTAATCATCATGATGCGACTGTCAGGCGTTCATAACGTCTTGAGTTGCTGGGAAAACAGGTGCATCACCTAGCGGTGCTTCAAGGACATATGCTTTCTTGGCAGCTATGAGGATAATCCTCAGGTTACGGACCCAGACCGTGTAGTTGCTACCATCGTCTTTCATCTTGGTTTTCTCTAGGAACGCGTTGAAGTTGAGGGCAACATTAGCATGGGCCATTTGATCTACAAGACATATTGCAAAGTTTTAGACTATGTTCATGATAATTAAGTTTATCTAATCAAATTATTTAATGAACTCCCACTCAGATAGACATCCCTCTAGTCCTCTAAGTGATACATGATCCGAGTCAACTAGGCCGTGTCCGATCATCACGTGAGACGGACTAGTCATCATCGGTGAACATCTTCATGTTGATCGTATCTTCTATATGACTCATGTTCAACCTTTCGGTCTTCTGTGTTCCGAGTCCATGTCTGTACATGCTAGGCTCGTCAAGTCAACCTAAGTGTATTGCGTGTGTAAATCTGGCTTACGCCCGTTGTATGCGAACGTTAGAACCTATCACACCCGATCATCACGTGGTGCTTCGGAACAACAGACCTTAGCAACGGTGCACAGTTAGGGGGAACACAATTCTTGATATTTTAATGAGGGATCATCTTATTTATGCTACCGTCATTCTAAGCAAATAAGATGTAAAAACATGATAAACATCACATGCAATCAAATAGTGACATGATATTGCCAATATCATTTTGCTCCTTTTGATCTCCATCTTCGGGGCGCCATGATTATCATCGTCACCGGCATGACACCATGATCTCCGTCATCATGATCTTCATCATTGTGTCTTCATGAAGTTGTCTCGCCAACTATTACTTCTACTACTATAGCTAACAGTTAGCAATAAAGTAAAGTAATTACATGGCGTTTTCATTGACACGCAGGTCATACAATAAATTAAGACAACTCCTATGGCTCCTGCCGGTTGTCATACTCATCGACATGCAAGTCGTGATTCCTATTAGAAGAACATGATCAATCTCATACATCACATATATCATTCATCACATCCTTTTGTCCATATCACATCACACGGCATATTCTGCAAGAACAAGTTAGACGTCCTCTAATTGTTGTTGCAAATTTTTACGTGGCTGCTATAGGTTTCTAGGAAGAACGTTTCTTACCTACACCAAAACCACAACGTGATATGCCAATTTCTATTTACCCTTCAAAAGGACCCTTTTCATCGAATCCGATCCGACTAAAGTGGGAGAGACAGACACCCGCTAGCCATATTATGCAACTAGTGCATGTCAGTCGGTGGAACCTGTCTCACGTAAGTGTACGTGTAAGGTCGGTCCGGGCCGCTTCATCCCACGATGCCGCCGAATCAAGATAAGACTAGTAACGGCAAGTAAATTGACAAAATCGACGCCCACAACAACTTGTGTTCTACTCGTGCATAGAAACTACGCATAGACCTAGCTCATGATGCCACTGTTGGGGATCGTAGCAGAATTTAAAATTTTCTACGCATCACCAAGATCAATCTATGGAGTCATCTAGCAACGAGAGAGAGAGGAGTGCATCTACATACCCTTGTAGATCGCGAGTGGAAGCGTTCAAGAGAACGGGGTTGATGGAGTCGTACTCGTCGTGATCCAAATCACCGATGATCCTAGCGCCGAACGGACGGCACCTCCGCGTTCAACACACGTACGGAGCAGAGACGTCTCCTCCTTCTTGATCAGGCAAGGGGGGAGGAGAAGTTGATGAAGATCCAGTAGCACGGCGGCATGGTGGTGGAAGCAGCGGGATTCTAGCAGGACTTCGCCAAGCGCTACTGGGAGGAAGAGGTGCCACGGGAGGGAGAGGGAAGCGCCAGGGCTTAGGGTGCGGCTGCCCTCCCTCCCCTCCACTATATATAGGGGCTAGGGGGCACATGCCCCCTTGGAGATCCCATCTACAGGGGGGGCCCTCGGGGCGGCGGCCCCCTTAGGGTTTCCAACCAGGGGGCGCATGCCCCCTCGGGGGCAATGGCCCCCTAGGGTTTCCAACCCTAGGCTCCTTGGGCCCTTGGGTGGGGCGCACCAGCCCACCAGGGGCTGGTTCCCACGCCACTTCAGCCCATGGGGCCCTCCGGGATAGGTGGCCCCACCCAGTGGACCCCCGGGACCACAACTCTCCCGGTGGCCGAAACTGGACTTCCTATATATAAATATTTACCTCCGGACCATTCCAGAACTCCTCGTGACGTCCGGGATCTCATCCGGGACTCCGAACAACTTTCTGTTAACCGCATACTAATATCTCTACAACTCTAGCGTCACTGAACCTTAAGTGTGTATACCCTACGGGTTCGGGAGACACGTAGACATGACCGAGACAACTCTTCAGTCAATAACCAACAGCGGGATCTGGATACCCATGTTGGCTCCCACGTGCTCCACTATAATATCATCGAATGAACCACGATGTCAACGATTCAATCAATCCTGTATACAATTCCCTTTGTCTATCGGTATGATACTTGCCCGAGATTCGATCGTCTGTATACCGATACCTTGATCAATCTCGTTACGGCAAGTCTCTTTACTCGTTCCCATAACACATCATCCCGTGAACAAATCCTTGATCACATTGAGCTCATTATGTTTATGTCCTACCGAGTGGGCCCAGAGATACCTCTCCGTCATACGGAGTGACAAATCCCAGTCTCGATTCGTGCCAACACAACAGATACTTTCGGGGATACCCATAGTGTACCTTTATAGCCACCAAATTACGTTGTGACGTTTGGCACACCCAAAGTACCCTTACGGTATCCGGGAGTTGCACAATCTCATGGTCTAAGGAAAGGATACTTAGGATTGGGTCTTGTCCATCACATCATTACCCTAATGATGTGATCCCATTATCAGTGACATCGTATGTCCATGGTTAGGAAACCGTAACCATCTATTGATCAACGAGCTAGTCAACTAGAGGCTCACTAGGGACATGTTGTGGTCTATGTATTCACACATGTATTACGATTTCCGGATAACACAATTATAGCATGAACAATAGACATTATGTTGTAACTCAAGACGTAAATGACTCGCTCACAATTAATATTTTTTGGGAGTTTCTGTATTTATAGGAATAGAGGCTCGCGACGGTAGAGTAAAAGTTCTAGATTACTTTTTGAGGGGGGGGCTGTATTTATAGGAACTAGCACAAATGCCCGTGCATTGCAACGGGAGAAACAAACTCACACGCCGAACATGACTCAAAGACCCATGCAGGCCCACATCCTCTACCCCAGCCATGTAATTGCTTATCGTCCTTCCACCCTCAGTGGTCGTGGTATCCACCTGATCACAATGCACCCGAACATATGCCAAGGCGATGAGTTCAAGCATTACACGACACACTTGTCATTGAACCGCGCTAGCATAGTGAAATGTTTAAAACTAATCTCGTTGACCTAGACATGAGGGCCGCCTTGCGCGAGCTACACCATGCACCTGGTCCATATGTACACCGACCCTCATATGCCCTCTCGCTTCTGAATCAATGTTACAGACTCGCCCTCTCGCTTCTGAATCAATGTTACAGACTTATTTCATTGGAGGGGGTGGGGGATGGTCCGCACGTGTCCATGCATCCTTCAAGGAAAGGTCATGTGCTTCACTGTGGAGCAAACGCCACATTCTGAGTCCTCATATGTCGGATAGCCGTGGATGATCACATGTCACCACCAAGCAGCATGAGAGGTAGACGGTGAGGGTTAACCCTTTCCAGCCGCCACCATCGATCCACATCTAGCTACTCATCCGATCCGATTCGTCGCAACCTGATTGAACAGCAATAATAATAACAAAATGGTTAAAGCGTTCAAAGCAGTAAACCCAAGGGATGGAGAGGTGCACGGTCAGGGTTAGCCATTTCTTTGCTTTCAATTCGACTTTGATTCCGACTTGATGTGTATAGTATTGTACATACACACTGATAACGTATTTTCTTTTTGCTCTTGAGAATTAAGAAAAATACTAAACCAAAACATTAATTTTTACAGGTACGCATACACATCTACGTACAGATACCAAGCCAGTGGCAGTGATACAAATCAAAGAGTTCCTAATCAACTGTCCTGAGCGCAAAGCAGCCTCACCTTTCGCACACCATGGTGAACCAGACTCACTTTTCTTTGATATCCATCAATGTCGTGATCGATTCCTACAATATCCTAGGAACTTCCAAGACAAAACAAACCCTGTGTAAATGTTTCTTTCGTGGAATATAATAGCAAATGAGATCACGAGAAGATGTGCTACTAAACTGCACCGATAAACAAAGACGGTATCCACTGTAGTGCATGGTATTAGACATGCTCTTTATAAACTCTCATCTAAATTATTTCTCATAGCTAGTGAGGCAAGATTGGGTCAATCGATTCGCAGATAGCATATATATCTCCAGTCCTATAGCATTCAACATCTAACGTTTCTGCGCCTGAATCATATCGGTCACAATCCAGAAAAGTTTCAGAAATTGTCCATTGCTGAAGAACAGCATGCGGATTTAGTTACTGAAATTCTTTCACTACATTGCAGAATCATCCACAAGCAATCAACCAAGCGTTGTAGTCATTGGCAGGTCGATTAGTAGGTAATCTGATGATCTAATATGGCGTATAATCTGGGTGGGACCATGAAAACTTCTCAAGAGAAGTAGTATAGTTGAAACATCAGAATAGACATGAGGAGAACATTACACTTTCATACATCAGACAACTACAACAATAGCTTGACTGAGTTAGTCAAGCACATGTTAAGTTTGTTGTTTTGACAGCAAGCCTACACAAAGAGTAAGAGGCGCAGGATCATAGTAGGCATGGTTATTAACAAAGCAGAAACAACATGATTTATTTAACCATAAATTGGAATTTTCACCACAACAGCTATATAATTTCTCCAACAGCATACATATAGCAAAGCTTTCACACCTATGAGACCTGGGACCACACTGTAAAACCTGACCAAGTACTGTGTTACCAGAAAAACAAAATCCCTGCCGTTGTCACACTTTTCAAACTTGTAAGATTGCTAACCTTTCGGGTTATTCCTCTGGTTGGATGC
>NC_041390.1:10440420-10478855 GCF_002162155.2 Triticum dicoccoides
AGTCAAATCTTCGATTGAAATTTTCCGCTAAGCTGAAAAACAACAGAAATAATATATAAAATACAATGTAGAGTTCCACAATATCTGAATCAACCTAGTGTGTGCTTGAAAGGGGGGTACATTTGAAAAATAAGGAAGCAACAACCAAGTGTTAAACTACAACCAATTTATCTCCAGACAAATAAATTAGTAAGCTCGGATTCATACAAAAAAATTATTGGCTATGTTCTGTAAGCTGTTTTCTGCCAAGAAAAAGTGTGAGAGTTTCAGCATTGTTTCAAAACTGTAATTGATCAGCGGCAAGTTCACTGCATAATTAGGATGCAGAGATGATGCTGATTAGTGCATGTCCGTACTGATTGTACCTGGCTACAGTATGTTGGTAGTACTAATGGATACCCATAATACCAATCATGGGTGACACTGGATTCTGACTAATTGCTGAAGTTTGCCTGGAAGTGCAATGGAGTACTTTACCCAATTGATACAACCTTTGGTTAAGCCTATCAGTATGAAAATTAATAGTGCATACCAAGCAGCAGTTCTAAATTCAGCAGTCAAAGAAAGTGTTTAGACATGCTAAATTAAGTATGCGCACTTTATTTCTTAGCGTACACGCTCATTAGACCGAAGCGCGCGCGTCGTGCAACATCCACCGTAACGATAACTGGTCCACGTGCTTCGCCAGGCCCTCGCTCCTCTACGGAAAAATAATAGTAACATGTTATGGCCAGCACACACTAATTAACATAGCGCGACCATGCATGGGAACATCGCCCAGCCCGACTGTTAGTTCCTATCATCAGTAATTGGGCATGTAGGAAGTAGTAGTATGGTTTAGTTTAGCCCTTGTGTAGTAGCATGATTCAGTTTAGCCCTTGCCTATAGACCTAAATCAAATTTGGAACAGACAGGATAACAGATGTAAACTCGATCAAAGGGTCTATCGAATTTTCAGAGATGTGTTTTATCAGACAACAAACAAGCAGTCTGCAATAACTTTGCTAATCATGAAAATAAGAAATCTTATATATGTTCTTCGTCGAGCTTCCTTTTGCATCAAGGTTTCTGCATGCCACAGTAGTAAAATCAGGTCAGGGCAAATTCTAAATATAAGAAACAGCAGAATATCCAGTGCTATTGTACTATTGACAAAACCATCAAAATTTCATAAGCCAGTTTATTCGAAGATTACTAATTTAGGCTGCTTGCACTTTGGTTGCTCACAAAATATGAACTGGCTCCACTGCCTTGTAAAATTCAAATTATTTTCAATATAAGCATAACATCCATGGTTCAGTTACCAAAGATAGTATATAGACCTGACCTAATTTTTTTTTAAAATATATCCAGTTTCTCATGGAGAACGCACCTAAGTTCTTTTTGCAAGGCCATGTCCACATACAATTTCTCAAGCTTCTGAACCCCGAGTTTCCTGTCTTGTAATTCTTTGTAGGTGGAAGCTGTTTTCTGACATACATATTGTGGCTAAATATTGATTAACCCTGGTTGAATACATAGTAATGATCCTAAGTCATTACAGAGAAAAAAAAGTATGTAGAAAAATAAAGTTCAGTAGTAAAGAAAAAAAGAGATAAACTTGTACTAATTGTACTTTGAGAGGATGAGTTTGATGATGAACACATGGGACTCACACATCGGATTAATCGAGCTCAAGGAGCGGGCGGGCCACCTCCTTAATCACCGCCGCCACCTTCGTCTTCAAGTCAGCCTCCACGGAGCCCACAAGCTCCACCCCCTTCCACCGCTGGCACCAGCGTAAACATTTCCGTCCCGCCGCGACGCACACAACCACCACTATCTTCCCCATAGCCGTGCCTAGATCCCAACCAAGGATTGATCAATCAGCCCCAAATCTCTCACACAAATTTTGTTTTGGATCTGAGAGACCCGCTTGAATCGGTGGAGATCCTTGATAGAGGGCGGGATGGGGTAGGGCAGAGCTGACGGCAGCGAGGTAGGATGGAGGAGGCTGGGCAACCGCATACATGGTGCGGCGGCGTGGGGGCTGCGCATGATGGGAGAGAGGTGGCTAGAAGAGGAGGAGAACGTGACCCTGTCCTAAGGATGGCAGTTTTACCCATGGGTACGGGTACCCGCGGGTACCGTACCCGCATGGGTAGGGTATGGGTAGACTTTTATACCCATGGGTAGTACCCATACCCTACCCGTTAAGTCATGGGTAGGGTACGAGTATAGCCTTGTACCCGCGCGTATACCCATACCCTGCCCAGTTGTGAACTAATGTTAACATATTGTCAATTAGTCATGTGACTCATCTACTCCTATTGACTTATGAGTATGTTTGTGATTTTTATATTTTGAGAGTGGTCATGTAGACATCTGCCTTGTTATTGAGCTGAGATAACTGATATTTTTGTCAAATGTGCTATCACTGAGTGTAAAATTGTGAACAGTTTATGTACTATTTGTTCTACCCGCTGGGTACCCAATGGGTACGGGTACCCGTCGGGTATGGATATGGATAAAGTTTCATACCCATGGGTACGGGTATGGGTAGAATTTTGTACCTACTGACTATACGGGTATGGGTATGGCATTGCTCTACCCTGCCCATACCCTACCCATTGACATCCTTACCTTGTCACATGTGCGTGCGGGATTGACGGCCCAATCACAGATTTCTCATCCCCAAATTAGTACCACCTCGTTTATATTACGATTTTGTCCATGCAAATTATAAAAGCTTATTATGACATGAGAAAAAACATATTCTCACGGTGAACCCGACAAAGTCAATCTATGCTTTATTATTAGGGAGAGATTTGCAATGTTGGATTCCCATTAGGGGGAGTCCCAAGGGCCCCACAAGCTCACATGGCGCGTGATTGCTTGTATCTGCATTGGTATTTCCCCGAAGAGGAGAGGATGATGCAGCATAACAAAGGTAAGTATCTCTCTTAGTTATGAAATCAAGTTTATCAATCCAGTAGGATAACCAAGCAACACTATGTAAACAGCACCTGCACACAGACCACAAAAACTTGCAACCCAACGCGTAAGAGGGGTTGTCAATCCCTCCTCGGTATTGAGATAGATTAAATTGTATGAGATTTGATAAATAGATCTAACTAAAACACAAAATAAAATAAATAAACAAAAAATGCAGCAAGGTATTTTTGGATTTAATATGATAGGAAATAGACCTGGGGGCGTAGTTTTCACTAGAGGCTTCTCTCAAGAAAATAGCATACAATGGGTAAACAAATTATTGTTGGGCAATTGATAGAAAAGCGAATAATCATGACGATATCCAAGGCAATGATCATGTACATGGCATCACGTCCAATATTAGTAGACCGAAACGGTTCTACATCTATTACTATTACTCCACACATCGACTACTAGCCAGCATGCATCTAGTGTATTCAGTTCGTGGAAAAATGGAGTAATGCAATAAGAACGATCACATGATGTAAACAAGATCTATTCATGTAGGAATAGGCCCTATCTTTTTATCCTTAATAGCAATGATACATGCGTGTCATGTCTCTTTCTATCACTGAGATTGAGCACCGCAAGATCGAACTCATCACAAAGCACCTCTTCCCATGGCAAGAAAAATCAATCTAGTTGGCCGAACCAAACCAAAATTTCGGAGAAGAAATACGAGGCTATAACAATCATGCATAAAAGAGTTTAGCAAAGACTCAAATAATATTCATGGATAGAATTGATCATAAACGCACAATTCATCGAATCCCAACAAACACACTACAAAAAGTCATTACATCAAATAGATCTCCAAGAACATCAAGGAGAACATTGTATTGAAGATCAAAAAGAGAGAAGAAGCCATCGGCTACTAGCTACAGACCCATAGGTTTGTGGTAAACTACTCACGCATCATCCGAGGGAAACAAGGATGATGGAGAACTCCTCAGTGATCGTTGACCCATCCGACAGAGTGCCGAAAAGGCCTCTAGATTAGATCTCATGGTTCTGGAACTTGCGGTGGCGGAAATTGTTTTCTCTCGACTCCCGTAGGGTTTTGGGATTTTAGAGTATTTATAGAGCAGAGGTCGGTGGAGTGGGTGCCTGTGGGCTCCACTACCCACCAGGCCGTGCCCTGGTGCCTAGTGGGCCCCATAGGCCCCCTCTGGTGCACTTCTTAGGCCTCCTGGGTGTCTTCTGGGCAGAAAAAATTCTCCAAAAAGTTTTGTGGCATTTGGACTTCGTTTGGTATTGATATTCTGTGAAGTAAAAAAAGCAAAAAACAGCAAGTGGCACTGGGCACTATGTCAATAGGTTGGTCCCAAAAAAATATAAAATTGCTAGTAAATGAATATAAAACATCCAAAGTTGATAATATAACAGCATGAAACAATAAAAAATCATAGATACATTCAAGACGTATAAGCGTGCCCTAGGGTGGCGTGCCCCCTGAGCTTGTGGGCCCCCTAGGCACCTTCTGGCTCCCCCTTGAAGCTTCCTGGGTCTCTTTCTGTCGGTTGAGAACGACACCTATGGGATCACAAGAATCCCTACTACGGTTAGCGGGGCGCGGGGTCATGAGAAAAGCGGATCTAACAGGTAGCACACGGTTCGTTTATCCAGGTTCGGGCCGCGAGGATGCGTAAAACCCTACTCCTGCTTTGGTGGATTGTATATTTGTGTTCTTGAGCTAGCTATGGGGTGTGAGGAGCTCCAAAAAGCCGAATCCTCCTTCTGGTCGCCTCGGGCCTCCTTTTATAGAAAAAGGGGTTGCCACAGTGGCACACATGAGGTGGAAAGGGTACAGCGATGCAAGGTTATCTCTCGCATTACATGACAAGGCGCATTTAATGCGTCTTGCTTAGGTGTCCTTGCTTTATCGGGGACGGGGGGAGAGATCTGTCTCGTCCGTCGCCGCTCCTTCTTGTGTCGACACGCGCCCTGGCCAGCGACGCCTGCGATGCCACGTAGGTAGGCAGGCAGGTGAAGTGGCGCAGTGATGGGTCTTCACGAAGATCTGCATGCCGCCACGCAGGTGCCTGCCCAGCTGGTTGGGTCGGCAGCTGCATGCATGCGGTGGTGGAGGTTTAGTCGACGTGGGCCTGATGGTGGCCCTGCGGGTGTCCTTGGTAAGGGCCTTGCCGGGGCCCCGGCAAGGGTCTTGCCGGGGCGCCCGCTGTCATCCCCGGCGAGGCGCTTGCCGGGGGCCTTGTGGTCTTCCTCGGCTGGGATCCCGCCAAGGGTTGTCGTCTCCTTAGTGCGTATCTGATCTTGAATGTCTTCACAAAGATCTGCATGCCGCCACAGGGGTGTCTCCCGAATCCTTACCCTTTGGGGGCAGTGGACTCAAGGGTGATTTGCTCCGTAGGCGCAGGACGAGTGGCCGCGGCAAGGGTCTTGCCAGGGCTGCTAGAACTGTCTCCTGGCAAGGATCTTGCCGGGGGAGTCTGCTTCGTCCCCTTTGCTCTTTGTGGTCTTGGCCTTGGCGTCGTAGTTCTCTTGAGCTTCGGTCTTACCCTGGCTCACCTTCCTTGCCTTGCTTGGTGTGGCGGTGCCCGTGGCTCAGACTGCCCGTGCACAGTTATAGGGGTACAAAAAGTGTACCCCTCTTTTTGTACACCGACAGTTTCCTTCCATAAAAAATAGTCGTAAATTTTTATTGTGGTTGACTTTGTTTGGTATGCTTTTTCTGCCAAATGAAAAATATTTTTAAAAATAGGAACTTGCACTGGGCACTATATTAATATGTTAGTCCATAAAAATGTTATAAAAGTGCATCAAACCCATACAAGATTGATGTAGATATAGAATGAATACTTCATAAATTATAGATACATTCGAGACGTGTCAATTCCCATGTGCAATTCCTTTTGCTTCGCCATGCTTTAAAAAATCCTGTGGTGAGATATATTGGTATCCCTGTGAGTCAAACACATGCTTACTATACCAGTCTTTGTGTTACCGGTTTTGTTCTTTTTTCTCATTCTCGTATTTTGGCATCCACGTGAACAAATCATGTTGTGTCTAGCCAGACAATGATGGATAATGTCACACCTAGAGGGCCCTAAGACTATCTCTCCTCATTGTAGGAGCAAATCGCCTATTACACCTAGAGATATATCTAGTCCATCATCATAGGTTTTTCATAAACCTATAAGTTGTTGTTATGATCACCCTATTACAGTTGACGTTAGAACAACCGAAAAGTGCATCGACCAGTATGGAGTGACTCGATACTCTCATGGTCTAAGGAATTATGGATACATTAACTTCCCATGTTATGACTATAGACTTATGACAAAATCATCTCCTAGTACAAAATCCAACTTGGGTCAATTCAACACAAGTGTTCTTCTAACATCGTGCCCTCAATATTGCTGGCACGATCGTTTAGAAAAATAGAACCATCATGCAACACTTGAACTAGTCCTAGAGGCAAGACAAGGAATCTATTTTAACGTTTATATTTTTACACGTTCATATGAGTTTTCCTCTTAGCCTCTTAGTTATTGTAGACTCGAGAGCCATAGTAGTTATAGCACGGAACGTAAACATTTGTCATAAACTTGGAAATAAATAATACAATTATTATTGCCCCTAGGCTATTTTTTCAACATCATTATCAAGGCAAATACATATGCGATACAAACATAATCATTTGCAGACGGTCAAGGAAAAATGTCCTTCAAATAGTTAGCTTAAGTTCCGGCCTGCAGTTTGTCTGTGCGCCAATGGCGCAACAGGTCATCTAGTAGGAGTGATACTTCATGGATATTTCCTTAACATTTTCAAAAAGGAATGGACACTCGATGTGATTATCTATATTTTCAATAAACATTCAACTTAGGATAACATTAAATTAAAAAATTGGAAATATCTTGCTAAAATAGGAATGTCCTACTAGTAAAGATGCATGTAGAAACCTTCCATATATGTTCTCCTTCGATCTACAAGAAATTTCGTATTGATTGACGAAATCTACGGTTTTAGGAAGTAAATCTAAAATTTTAAATGGACACCAAATTTACAGCTGGCCACAATTAAGATCAGCCTCCAGATCTATCAGATCCTCCATTGGCATGGTTATAGCGTCCTCATCCTCGTAGATCCTCCACTATAAATCCACGCCACATACCTTCGTTTTCAACTCACCCAAACAAGCAATTTTCCTTCATTTGCAGATTTTTCCCTCACTTGACAATGGCTCGCAAGAAGGTGGCCCTTCGGTACATCCGCAATAACTCGGCGCGGCGCAATGCCTTGAAGAAGCACACTAAGATCCTGATGAAGAAGGCAGGCGAGGTGGCCGCCATGCCCGATGCTAAGGCATGTGTGGTCGTGTATGGCGAGGGCATGGCGGTGCCAGAGGTGTTCCCATCCCATGGCGAGGCAGTGGCTATCCTGAATCAGTTCAAGAGCATGCAAGAGGCGGCACGGCTAAAGAAGATGATGGACCAAGAGAGCATCCTCCGTGAGCGTATCGTACAGCTCCAAGAGCAGGTCCAGAAGGCTAGACGCGAGGAGCAGGACCAACACACCAAGATTCTCCTGTATAAGGCCTTAAAAAGTGGCCACTTCCCAGACAACATCGAGGAGCTCACAGCCCTGGGCTCGAAGGTGGACTCTATCCTCAAGAGCCTGAGTGAATGCACCACAAAAATGAGTGGGCAGCCACCAGTCGACCAAGCCCAGGTACCATACGTCACCAATGGCAGGGGCATGGGGCCTCCAATTATGTATCAGGCACCACCACAGCAACAGGAGGGTTGTCTTAACACTATGAGGTTCGAAAGGGCCCCTACCACCGTGATCTACGATGGTGACAATACTTGTGGCTATGACGGCAACAACGATGTCTTCTCTCGTGGCCACATGAATATGTAAGCTGGTAGATGAACTCTACATGTAGCGCATGACTAGCTACATGGTCCTCATCTCTTTAATTTAGTTTTGGCATGGCCAATAAGATGCATGGATGGCATCGTCAATAAGATGAGACATTTGGTCTCAATCTTGCTCTTTGAGCAAAGACAATTTTATTTTACTCTTTTAAATTTTTATTATGGATATCCCCCATGCTCTATTTGTTTTATCAGTTGGTTGCAACTTTTAGGTTGTACCTACTCTTTATGTCCACATATTTTGTCAAGCATGCTTTTGCTCGAGCAAAATGATTTTTTTTCCTCTTAGTATTGCATCAAACGATCCAACCATGCATGAAGTGCTACCTCCCAGTTTTGGCATACCTTGATGCACATCGCCTATACAAAACCATAATGATTCTAGGAAAACTAGAGCACATTAATTGTTTGATGCAAAAAGTCTCATGTACTAAAAGATTTATGATGCTACATTTCATTTTAAGAAAATGTAGGTATGACATTGAGCGCCAGGATAATGGCTTCTACATCCTCAATATTTTTTGGCAAGTTTCAAAACCAGGTGATTGTGTCAACCAGTTTCATCATCAATCGGGTCTCGGGCCACCCCTGAGAGGGCATTGTGTTTGATCTATACTCAAGCTACTATGAGAACCCCGAACTCTATCGGGTGCATGTTGTGATAGAACATCGTACATATGAATCCACTCCGGGCATTGGTGTGATAACCCACAAGTATAGGAGATCAATTGTAGTTTTTTCGATAAATAAGAGTGTCAAACCCAAGGAGGAGCCAAAGGTAGAATTTATATTCCCTCCAAGTTCTATCGACCACCGATACAACTCTACACACACTTAACATTTGGTTTACGTAGAACAAAAAAAAAACTAGTAGTACTTTGTAGTGTAAAGGGATAGGTTTACAAGATAATAAAGAACATGAAAATAAAAGTTAGGTGTTGTTTTACTAAAAGTACAATTAGGTTAGTATAGCGAGTGTGGAAAAGTGGTGGTAGGATTTGCGGAATTGTCCCTAAAGCAATTGGCTAAGTTACTAGACTGATAGCAAGTTTTTATGTGGGAGAGGCCACCGCTAGCATGTCATCCCTTACTTGGAATTCTATGCACTTATGATTGGAACAATTAGCAAGCATCCGCAACTACTAAAGTTCATTAAGGCAAAACCCAACCATAGCATTAAGATATATTGGTCCCCCTTCAGTCTTGTATTTTCTATGGTAGGAAGAAGCTTCTGTCACTCTTGCCCTCCAATGCATAGTCCTATCAACATACAACTAACCCTAAGGTCTGATCCACACGCGCGTTCATATGATGAGCACCAAAGGACAGCAACATAACCACAAGCAAATTAAACCAATCATAGCAATTCACCAATTACCTCAATGGACAACAAAAATCTACTCAAACATCATAGGATGGCAACACGTCATTAGATAATAATATGAAGCATAGAGCACCATGTTCAAATACGGGTACCGCGGGTTGCGAGAGAGTGGACCGCTGAATATAGATGAGGGAAGGTGATGAAGGTGTTGATGAAGATGACGGGGTTGTTGGAGTAGATCGCTGTCACGCGAACACGATGATTGCCCCGGCGGTGTTCCGGTGCCGCTGGGAGAGAGGGGAGAGAGCCCCCCTCCTTCTTCTTCTTCTTCTTTGCCCTCCCCCTAGATGGGAGGAGGATTCCCCCTCTGGTCCTTGGCCTCCATGGCTCCCAGATGGCAGGAGCCCCCCTCCCCCCGAGATTGGATCTCTCTCTCTCCGCTCTCTTCTGTTTTTCGTTCGTGTTTTCTGGCCCTTCGCCATTTCTTAAATTCCTGGAGATCCTTAACTCCGATTGGGCTGAAATGTTAACACAATTTTCTTCCAGATATTATCTTTCTTGCGGCAAAAGAAGGGCACCAACCACCTTATAGAGGGCCCACAAGCCTGCCAGGCACGCCTTAGGTAGGGGGGCATGCCCCATGGGCTTGTGGCCCCCTCGAGCATCATCTTGCATTGATTCTTTTTCCCAAAAATCATATATATTCCAAAATAAATCTCGGCAAATTTTTATTATGCTTGGACTTCGTTTGATATGGATATTCTGCAAAGCAAAAAAACATATAACAAACAGGCATTGGGCACTGGATTAATATGTTAGTCCTAAAAATAATATAAAATATTGCCAAAAGTATATGAAAGTTGTAGAGTAATGGAATGAAACAATCAAAAATTATAGATACGACGGAGACTTATCATGGTGCACCTCAATGTGCAAGTCATTCCATGGAGGTACTTGCTAGAGAGGTGGGAAGAAGTAACAAGAACAAACATGGATGGCGTTGTGGACCTTCTCAGCTTTGGACTCCCCTCAGAAACTGAGGGTGTAATACACCAGGGTGCTCCATAGGGAGCTCGACAGCATAGCTACCACGAGGTCCGGAGGGCCTGCCAAGGAGTTAGTGACAGGAGGGAGCTCGGAGGGCAGGATAGGCATTTAAAGGTTTTCTTGGCACCCAAGTCAACACGGTGATGGCCAAGATTGGATATGCCTCCTATAAAACCCTAACCACCACCGTGTATATAGGTGGAGGCTACGGGGCTCTCGATCCCATCTACCTCTGTATCCATCATCCCATCTCCCATTGTAATCCCTTGTACGAGGTATACCCACCCATGAATACAAACACAAAGAAGGATGTAGGGTGTTACTCCTTCCTGGAGGCCCGAACGTCGGTAAACTCTCTATGTAACCTACGATCTAGTACTTCCGGACATGTTTGCTACCCTACCGTGGGTGTAGTCTGGACTATCCGCTGTCAGTTGGCGCGCCAGGCATAGGCTACGTTGGTCGGAGAATGAACCCATATCGGCTAATTATACATGCCCGACGACTTCATGTTGAGCAAGACCTTCACCTTTGGCTCCTTCGAGCTTGAGGTCGGCGATTGACGGTTGCTCTACGATGTGATGCCCCCTCCCGTCATCGACTACATCCACTTCGGGAACATCGAGTTCCTGTTCAACCAGCACGCCGACACCACAGCCATCCACGCCTCTCCATAAGTAGTTGTGAAAAGGCGCATGAAGCTAAGTCAGCCTCGAGGTGGCTGGACCTTCATGAACCCAACGGCCCACCCAAACAATTGATATCAACGTGATCTTCCCGGCTGTGGAAATGCACTGGCCTCAAAAGCTCTCCCGGCGCGGGGTCTACGTGACCGTGTTGACCCCAACCGACCTTAAGGAGTGGTCTGATGCCACAATCTCCTTCGATCGTGCTGATCATCCGACCTACGTCCCCGCCGTAGTAAGTTGCCTTGGTGCTAGATCCGATCGACAGGGGCTTCTATCTCCCATGGGCCTGATGGATGGCAGCAGCAGCCTCAACATCTTCTTCCTCGACACCCTGGCCAAGATGGGGAATTCCTTCTCTACCCTGCAGCCCTCACCCATCGGCTTCCACGGGTTCGTACCGAGATATACGCTCCAATATTTGTACTAATGACTCATGAATCCACAAGAAATTGGGCTATACATGGACTAAATCAAGCACATATATGGGCAAAGAGGAGATAAGAGGAGCCAAGTGGGAGGCACAACAAGTGCACCAGAGTGCAAGATGGCATCTCATATGACTGCACATGCTTGTATGTGCGGTTGTATGAGGTGTCCACGGCACCGTCTTGTCCAGCCCTACAACTATTATTAAAGGGCCAACACCAGAATCAGATTAGAACAACTCGCAATCATAGAGAGACGCCGCAACTCCATCTTCATCATCAGGAGTATCCATAAACCATAGTCACCGCCATTTCCATCTCCATAGCCATAGCCACCTCCATCATCATCACAACAGCATTCATCCCCAAGTTCGCCACACCTTGTAATCGTGTATCGCATCGGGCAATTATTGTAATACCATATTATCAATCATTCATTCATGTTGATGTGTTCTTCAATGGTTTCTTCTTGCAATCTGATCGCTATGTGTGAGTGATTTGGTAAGGTCATGGGTTGAGGCATAGCCCTACAACCTTATGTAATTGTTGGAGGGGTCAATGGAAGTACTTTGAATTCAGGTCCCGTATGTGTGAAATAAACTTATCTTCTAATTATCTATTGTCTTGTCCGCGTTCTTCGTCCCTGCAGGTACCTAGAATCATAGAGATCGAGCAACGAAGGGGCTAAGGGAAGGAAGACCGTGAAGTGCTATTTTGAACACCCGGTGATAGGAGGGTTAGTATGGTAGCATGGATCATTTCACTGAGGATACAACATGTGTAGTCATTAAACGTCCAATGCTTTTGTCTGAGTCTATCTTAACTATCGAGGCAACCCCACGCGATGGATAGGACCTTTGGTTGGACAACTCACTCTTGATGCAGGGCGCGTTTCGGTCCAGACGTTATTTGGACACATCCTTCAATTGGATACGTCGCAAGCACATCTTGACGGGTATCTTCCAAGACACAAATTAATATCACAATGATCTCATTCGTCAATATACGGTGAATCAAGTCCTCATACCCATGTCTATTTTTGCTATAAGTTTCGCACCAAACTGACCATCGCGTACAAGTTTTATAGGACTGTCGGTGTATTTACCTCTTCCTAAAATCATGCAAAATAGTGAGTCCTCTCCCTAAGTTCGGCGAGAACCATTGGGGATTCTACCGCGAGCTGCACGAAGCCATCGGTTAGCACAACGTCCTTGAAATTCTGAATCATTGCAATGAAGCCGATACACCGTGCCTTGAGCTCGGCGCAGTTGTGCGTCTCGGCCAAGCGTAGCATGTCGACGACCGAGTCGACAGAGACACGGTGCTCAGCAGCCTATGGGTGCACTCGAGCTTGAAGCCGTCAAGCGCGAACCGGTCGGCCGCGGCGAGGAGACGTTCCAACACCTCCATGTTGGGGGGCTCGCCGTCGGCGTCGTCCGGCAGGGTGTCGGTGTAGATGAACCGGAGCATTGCTCCAAAGGTCTCGGGCTCGATGTCCTCCAGAGCGATGGGGAAGGAGGACGAGGAGGACTCGAGCATGCCGCCGAAGAGCTGCGCCTCTGCGCGGTGGGCGCGGAAGGTCTCGCCGGCGACCTCAAAGGCGACGTCGGTCCAGGCGCCACGGTCGAGCAGGCGGCCGAGCTGGTTCGACAAGGAAGCGTCTCGCGCAACCGTGACCCTCCACATGACAGTCATGTCGTTGACGTTGAATTGGGTGTCGGCGGGGATGAACTCAGGAAACCCGCGGGGACTCCTAAAACCGCGGTCGTCCGGCGAGTAGACGTGCACGCATTGGTTGTGGTGGGACGGTGGCGACGATCCGTCGCCGTGCACGGCGAAGGCGTCGAAGGTGGCCATCACGGCATGCGTCGGATGGCTCACGAGCTCGAGGTAGATGGAGGCGAAGCGGGTACGCGTGGAGCGTCCCCGTACGGGTAGCCAGCAGTGGCCGCCGACGGTGGCCATCGGCGAGTAGACGCGGACCAGGCCCTGGCCCATGGCTCGGTGGCTGTGTGCCTTGGAGCTGATCTCGAACGCCATGAAACCAGAGCTCGACATTGCCGATGGACGGATTGATGCGCTGCGCAGAACCGTGGTGCCTCCGTCGGAATAAATAGGTGGCTTAGCACGCTTGAAATCACAACCGGCTTGATGGAATTTGGAAACACAATAGCACGCAGGTTCAGCATGATTATGGCAAAGACGAACCATTGATGGATTTCTAATCCGTACAGGGTTAGGTAGCTGTTTCTTCCAAGATGACTTATTGTTCCGAACCATTTACTGAGCCTCCTGGTTAAGTTTGCGTGTATATTAGGAAAAATGCAAATCCTATAATCAGGAGTTTCTCTGGCAAAAAATGAGCTCAACAGGCCATGCAAGTCCAACCTACATCGATCAGGTCATTCATGGGAAGAAACAGAAGGTAAAACGAACAGAAGACGTTTCAATCCAAAAAAACAGGTCATCCTGTGTGTTCGCTTGCTGGCTCTGTGCTCTTGACTGTGGGTTCCATGAGACCGCGCCCAGGTTATGTAAAACGGGACAGCACCGTTCTGTGCATTATTCAAGAACTCGACAAGAATAGGCTTCATCCTCCTAACTTTACAGCAACATTGTGGTCGGGTTCTCGATGTAGCCCTTGAACGCTTTCAGGAATTCCGCCCCAATTGCACCTACAGATAAACATCATTATTTGTTGAGTTCCCGCCCACATTTCAACTGGCTCACGATTTATATTTCACAAAAGATTAAGAGCGTACCATCAATAACCCTGTGATCGCAGCTCATTGTTACTGACATGTAGGAACCAAACTCGTACTGACCATCCGCACTGCCTGGTATCACCCTCTTCTCAGCTGCCCAAAAAAAAGTATCAGGTAAGCACTGAATAAATCCCTATGGGAGGACTAAGGACATCACAAAATGAATAATGGATCAAAGTAGCAGAAACTAGATCTAACTATGCTACAAAGTAGAATACAGAAACAAAAAGCACAGAACATTAGGACAATGTTCAAGTCCTGCCTACAGAACTAACTGAAGGTTACTCAGAAGTAAGAACGGACTAGGATATAGAATGCCAAAGTAAAGGATCATGCAATTGTCTAGGTCAATGTACTGGGCTTCCAATAGCAGGTTCTGGTAAAAGGTCGACAGGACTATGTTATCCATAACAATGGTAAAATACTGACAAATGCCAAACTGTTATGTACACAATGCAAACTAAGTAGCAACAGCATTTTTGTGGCCAACGTATTGGCAGTACATGACGAAAGTGTAACACGGCTTCTTACCAGAACCAATGGCCAAGATTGCTGACTGAGGAGGATTTATAATAGCACAGAACTGTTTAATTCCAAAAGGACCTCCCAAGTTCGATACTGTGAACGTGCCACCCTGAAACAGAGAACGAAAATGGTCAATGAAAAATGTTGTTGATTTCATACTTATCATCTACTATGCGATAAATACCTCGTAATCTTGTGGTTTTAAGCTGTTATCCCTTGCTCTTTGAGCCAACTGCTTCACCTCCTCACCGATTGTACCAAGTCCCTTCTTGTCTGCATCCTGCACCACAAGTAATAAGTTAAGAGAACGGGGGGAAATGCACAAAACCGAACTAGCTAGCTTTGACTAGCTTACCCTAACTACTGGAACAAACAATCCATGCTCAGTTTGTACAGCTACATTTATGTTCACATTGTGGTATCTGCATGAGATGTACATTTGTCATATCACATTTCTTGCCAATATAATTTGAGTGACAGGTATAAATGCTCCGTAGGAACTCACTGGCGAATAAAATCATTCATCCAAGAACTGTTGCACTCAGGGACCTTTCGAAGAGCCAAGGCTGCAGCCTGCGCAGAACGTAGAGGTAAATTTAAAACTGGAGATCACAGAATCCACATGAGCCCAATACGACTTACAAGGCAACAACGTACGTATAAGAACCGGTGAGTACCTTTATAACAAGGTTGTTAATAGATATCTTCTTTCCACCAGATGCTTCCTGCAGTGGGTTCAGTTCCCCTCGTAACCTGTAGCACAACAAAATGAAAAACTCTTCTTTAGACAAAAGTTCGGTACTAAAATTATCCACTGCAAGTTTTACAAAATCAGGCCTGAAACATACTTGATAAGTTTGTCGACACGTGTGTCAACTGTCAAGTAGTAATGTGGGATGGTTTGATTAGAAGCTAGGAGGCGGTTTGCAGTAACCTGAAAAGAATAAGAGTTAAAACACTACAAGGCAGATAGGATCAACGAAAAAAAGTCTCAGCGGCATTTTTCAATGCTGAAACAGGGTAAAAATAGAAACTGGCACTGGGCTCTGGGTTAATAGGTTAGTCCCAAAAATGATATAAAAGTGTATAATAAAGCCCATAAACATTCAAAACAGTAGATAATATAGCATGGAGCAATCAAAAATTATAGATACGTTGGAGACGTATCACGCACCAGCCCATTAGGGGTTGGTTCCCACGCCACTTCAGCCCATGGGGCCCTCCGGGATAGGTGGCCCCACCCGGTGGACCCCCGGGACCCTTCTGGTGGTCCCGGTATAATACCAGTGACCCCCGAAACTCTCCCGGTGGCCGAAACTGGACTTCCTATATATAAATCTTTACCTCCGGGCCATTCCGGAACTCCTCGTGACGTCCCGGATCTCATCCGGGACTCCGAACAACTTTCAATTAACCGCTTACTAATATCTCTACAACTCTAGTGTCACCGAACCTACGGGTTCGGGAGACACGTAGACATGATCGAGATAACTCTCCGGTCAATAACCAACAGCGGGATCTGGATACCCATGTTGGCTCCCACATGCTCCACGATAATCTCATCGAATGAATCACGATGTCGAGGATTCAATCAATCCCGTATACAATTCCCTTTGTCTATCAGTATGATACTTGCCCGAGATTCGATCATCGGTATACCGATACCTTGTTCAATCTCGTTACGGCAAGTCTGTTTACTCGTTCCCGTAACACATCATCCCGTGAACAACTCCTTGTTCACATTGAGCTCATTATGATGATGTCCTACCGAGTGGGCCCAGAGATACCTCTCCGTCATACGGAGTGATAAATCTCAGTCTCGATTCGTGCCAACCCAACAGATACTTTCGGGGATACCCGTAGTGTACATTTATAGCCACCCAGTTATGCTGTGACGTTTGGCACACCCAAAGTACCCTTATGATATCCGAGAGTTGCACAATCTCATGGTCTAAGGAAAGGATACTCGACATTAGAAAAGCTTTAGCAGACGAACTACACGATCTTGTGCTATGCTTAGGATTGGGTCTTGTCCATCACATCATTATCCTAATGATCTGATCCCGTTATTAGTGACATCCTATGTCCATTGTTAGGAAACCGTAACCATCTATTGATCAACGAGCTAGTCAACTAGAGGCTCACTAGGGACATGTTGTGGTCTATGTATTTACACATGTATTACGATTTCTGGATAACACAATTATAGCATGAACAATAGACAATTATCATGAACAAGGAAATATAATAATAACCATTTTATTATTGCCTCTAGGGCATATTTCCAACAATCTCCCACTTGCACTAGAGTCAATAACCTAGTTACATTGTGATGAATCGAACACCCATAGAGTTCTGGTGTTGACCATGCTTTGCACGTGGAAGAGGTTTAGTCAACGGATCTGCGACATTCAGGTCCGTATGCACTTTACAAATCTCTATGTCTCCATCTTGAACATTATCATGAATGGAGTTGAAGCGACGCTTGATATGCCGGTCTTCTTGTGAAACCTGGGCTCCTTGGCAAGGGCAATAACTTCAGTGTTGTCACAAAAGAGAGTCATTGGGCCCGACGCATTGGGAATAACTCCTAGGTCGGTAATGAACTCCTTCATCCAGATTGCTTCATGTGCTGCCTTCGAGGCTGCCATGTACTATGCTTCACATGTAGATCCCGCCATGACGCTTTGCTTGCAACTGCACCAGCTGACTGCCCCACCATTCAAAATATACACGTATCCGGTTTGTGACTTGGAGTCATCCAGATCTGTGTCGAAGCTAGCATCAACGTAACCCTTTACGACGAGCTCTTCATCACCTCCATAAACGAGAAACATGCCGGGATTACTTTGGTACCTTCCCACCAAACTTACGGCAAGGTTTACATCAGGTCTGGTACACAACATGGCATACATAATAGACCCTATGGCCGAGGCATAGGGGATGACACTCATCTTTTCTCTATCTTCTGCCGTGGTCGGGCATTGAGCCGTGCTCAGTCTCACACCTTGCAATACAGGCAAGAACCCCTTCTTGGACTGATCCATATTGAACTTCTTCAATATCTTGTCAAGGTACGTGCTTTGTGAAAGACCAATGAGGCGTCTCGATCTATCTCTATAGATCTTGATGCCTAATATGTAAGCAGCTTCTCCAAGGTCCTTCATTGAAAAACACTTATTCAAGTAGGCCTTTATGATTTCCAAGAGTTCTATATCATTTCCCATCAAAAGTATGTCATCCACATATAATATGAGAAATGTTGTAGAGCTCTCACTCACTTTCTTGTAAACACAGGCTTCTCCATAAATCTGCGTAAACCCAAACGCTTTGATCATCTCATCAAAACAAATGTTCCAACTCCGAGATGCTTGCACCAGCCCATAGATCGAGCGTTGGAGCTTGCATACCTTGCCAGGGTTCTTAGGATCGACAAAACCTTCCGGATGCATCATATACAATTCTTCCTTAAGGAAACCATGAAGGAATGTCGTTTTGACGTCCATTTGCCATATCTCATAATCATGGAATGTGGCAATTGCTAACATGATTCGGACAGACTTTAGCTTCGCTACGGGTGAGGTCTCATCGTAGTCAACCCCTTGAACTTGTCGATAACCCTTAGTGACAAGCCGAGCCTTATAGATGGTTACATTACCATCCGCGTCTGTCTTCTTCTTAAAGATCCATTTATTTTCTATGGCTCGCCGATCATCGGGCAAGTCAGTCAAAGTCCATACTTCGTTTTCATACATGGATCCTATCTCGGATTTCATGGCTTCAAGCCATTTGTCAGAATCCGGGCCTGCCATCGCTTCTTCATAGTTTGAAGGTTCACCATTGTCTAACAACATGATTTCCAGGATAGGGTTGCCGTACCACTCTGGTGCGGAACGTGTCCTTGTGGACCTACGAAGTTCAGTAGCAACTTGATCTGAAGTTTCATGATCATCATCATTAACTTCCTCTCTAGTCGGTGCAGGCACCATAGAAACATTTTCTTGAGCTGCGCTACTCTCCGGTTCAAGAGGCAATACTTCATCAAGTTCTACTTTCCTCCCACTTACTTCTTTCGAGAGAAACTCTTTCTCTAGAAAGGATCCATTCTTGGCAACAAAGATCTTGCCTTTGGATCTGAGGTAGAAGGTATACCCAATAGTTTCCTTAGGGTATCCTACGAAGACGCATTTTTCCGATTTGGGTTCGAGCTTTTCAGGTTGAAGTTTCTTGACATAAGCATCGCATCCCCAAACTTTCAGAAACGACAGCTTAGGTTTCTTCCCAAACCACAATTCATACGGTGTCGTCTCAACGGATTTCGACGGAGCCCTATTTAAAGTGAATGTGGCAGTCTCTATAGCATAACCCCAAAATGATAGCGGTAGATCGGTCAGAGACATCATAGATCGCACCATATCCAATAGAGTGCGATTACGACGTTCGGACACACCATTACGCTGAGGTGTTCCAGGCGGCGTGAGTTGTGAAACAATTCCACATTTCCTTAAGTGCGTGCCAAATTCGTGACTCAAATATTCCCCTCCATGATCTGATCGTAAGAACTTTATTTTCCTGTCACGTTGATTCTCAACCTCACTCTGAAATTCCTTGAACTTTTCAAAGGTCTCAGACTTGTGTTTCATCAAGTAGACATGTCAATATCTACTGAAGTCATCAGTGAGGGTGAGGACATAACGATAACCACCACGAGCCTCAACACTCATCGGACCGCACACATCGGTATGCATGATTTCCAATAAGTTGGTTGCTCGCTCCAGTGTTCCGGAGAACGGAGTCTTGGTCATTTTTCCCATGAGGCATGGTTCGCACGTGTCAAATGATTCATAATCAAGAGACTCCAAAAGTCCATCTGCATGGAGTTTCTTCATGCGTTTGAAACCAATGTAACCAAGGCAGCAGTGCCACAAGTATGTGGGACTATCATTATCAACCTTACATCTTTTGGCATTCACAATATGAATATGTGTAACATCACGCTCGAGATTAAATAAGAATAAACCATTAACCAGCGGGGCATGATCATAAAACATGTCTCTCATATAAATAGAACAACCATTATTCTCAGATTTAAATGAGTGGCCATGTCACATTAAACGAGATCCAGATACAATGTTCATGCTCAAAGCTGGTACTAAATAACAATTATTGAGGTTTAAAACTAATCCCATAGGTAAATGTAGAGGTAGTGTGCCAACGGCGATCACATCGACATTGGAACCATTCGCGACGCGCATCGTCACCTCGTCCTTCACCAGTCTCCGCTTATTCCGCAGCTCCTGTTTTGAGTTACAAATATGAGCAACTGCACCGGTATCAAATACCCAGGAGCTACTACGAGCGCTGGTTAGGTACACATCAATAACATGTATATCACATATACGTTTGGTATTGCCGGCCTTCTTATGCGCTAAGTACTTGGGGCAGTTCCGCTTCCAGTGACCGTTTCCCTTGCAATAAAAGCACTCAGTCTCAGGCTTGGGTCTATGCTTTGGCTTCTTCCCGGTAACTGGCTTACCGGGCGCGGCAACTCCCTTGTTGTCCTTCTTGAAGTTCTTCTTACCCTTGCCTTTCTTGACCATAGTGGTTTTATTCACCATCAACACTTGATGTTCCTTTTTGATCTCCACCTCCGCTGATTTCAGTATTGAATATACCTCGGGAATGGTCTTTTCCATCCCCTGCATATTGAAGTTCATCACAAAGCTCTTGTAGCTAGGTGGGAGCGACTGAAGGATTCTGTCAACGACCGCATCATCCGGGAGATTAACTGCCAGCTGAGATAAGCGGTTGTGCAACCCAGACATTTTGAGTATGTGCTCGCTGACAGAACTATTCTCCTCCATCTTACAACTATAGAACTTGTTGGAGACTTCATATCTCTCGACCCGGGCATGAGCTTGGAAAACCATTTTCAGCTCTTGGAACATCTCATATGCTCCGTGCTGCTCAAAACGCTTTTGGAGCCCCGGTTCTAAGTTGTAAAGCATGCCGCACTGAACCAAGGAGTAATCATCACTATGCGACTGCCAGGCGTTCATAACGTCTTGAGTTGCTGGGAAAACAGGTGCATCACCTAGCGGTGCTTCAAGGACATATGCTTTCTTGGCAGCTATGAGGATAATCCTCAGGTTACGGACCCAGACCGTGTAGTTGCTACCATCGTCTTTCAGCTTGGTTTTCTCTAGGAACGCGTTGAAGTTGAGGGCAACATTAGCATGGGCCATTTGATCTACAAGACATATTGCAAAGTTTTAGACTATGGTCATGATAATTAAGTTTATCTAATCAAATTATTTAATGAACTCCCACTCAGATAGACATCCCTCTAGTCCTCTAAGTGATACATGATCCGAGTCAACTAGGCCGTGTCCGATCATCACGTGAGACGGACTAGTCATCATCGGTGAACATCTTCATGTTGATCGTATCTTCTATATGACTCATGTTCAACCTTTTGGTCTTCCGTGTTCCGAGGCCATGTCTATACATGCTAGGCTCGTCAAGTCAACCTAAGTGTATTGCGTGTGTAAATCTGGCTTACGCCCGTTGTATGCGAATGTTAGAACCTATCACACCCGATCATCACGTGGTGCTTCGGAACAACGGACCTTAGCAACGGTGCACAGTTAGGGGAAACACAATTCTTGATATTTTAATGAGGGATCATCTTATTTATGCTACCGTCATTCTAAGAAAATAAGATGTAAAAACATGATAAACATCACATGCAATCAAATAGTGACATGATATGCCCAATATCATTTTGCTCCTTTTGATCTCCATCTTCGGGGCGCCATGATTATCATCGTCACTGGCATGACACCATGATCTCCGTCATCATGATCTCCACCATTGTGTCTTCATGAAGTTGTCTCGCCAACTATTACTTCTACTACTATAGCTAACAGTTAGCAATAAAGTAAAGTAATTACATGGCGTTTTCATTGACACGCAGGTCATACAATAAATTAAGACAACTCCTATGGCTCCTGCCGGTTGTCATACTCATCGACATGCAAGTCGTGATTCCTATTAGAAGAACATGATCAATCTCACACATCACATATATCATTCATCACATCCTTTTGGCCATATCACATCACACGGCATATGCTGCAAGAACAAGTTAGACGTCCTCTAATTGTTGTTGCAAATTTTTACGTGGCTGCTATAGGTTTCTAGCAAGAACGTTTCTTACCTACACCAAAACCACAACGTGATATGCCAATTTCTATTTACCCTTCAAAAGGACCCTTTTCATCGAATCCGATCTGACTAAAGTGGGAGAGACAGACACCCGCTAGCCATCTTATGCAACTAGTGCATGTCAGTCGGTGGAACCTGTCTCACGTAAGTACGTATAAGGTCGGTCCGGGCCGCTTCATCCCACGATGTCGCCGAATCAAGATAAGACTAGTAACGCCAAGTAAATTGACAAAATCGACACCCACAACAACTTGTGTTCTACTCGTGCATAGAAACTACGCATAGACCTAGCTCATGATGCCACTGTTGGGGATCGTAGCAGAATTTTAAATTTTCTACGCATCACCAAGATCAATCTATGGAGTCATCTAGCAAGGAGAGAGAGAGAGGAGTGCATCTACATACCCTTATAGATCGCGAGCGGAAGCGTTCAAGAGAACGGGGTTGATGGAGTCGTACTCGTCGTGATCCAAATCACCGATGATCCTAGCGCCGAACGGACGGCACCTCCGCGTTCAACACACGTACGGAGCAGAGACGTCTCCTCCTTGATCCGGCAAGGGGGGAGGAGAAGTTGATGAAGATCCAGCAGCACGGCGGCGTGGTGGTGGAAGCAGCAGGATTCTAGCAGGACTTCGCCAAGCGCTACTGGGAGGAAGAGGTGCCGCGGGAGGGAGAGGGCGAAGCCAGGGCTTAGGGTGCGGCTGCCCTCCCTCCCCTCCACTATATATAGGGGCTAGGGGGCACATGCCCCCTTGGAGATCCCATCTACAGGGGGGGGGGCCCTCGGGGCGGCGGCCCCCTTAGGGTTTCCAACCAGGGGGCGCATGCCCCCTCGGGGGCAATGGCCCCCTAGGGTTTCCAACCCTAGGCTCCTTGGGCCCTTGGGTGGGGCGCACCAGCCCACCAGGAGCTGGTTCCCACGCCACTTCAGCCCATGGGGCCCTCCGGGATAGGTGGCCCCACCCAGTGGACCCCCGGGACCACAACTTTCCCGGTGGCCGAAACTGGACTTCCTATATATAAATATTTACCTCCGGACCATTCCGGAACTCCTCGTGACGTCCGGGATCTCATCCGGGACTCCGAACAACTTTCTGTTAACCGCATACTAATATCTCTACAACTCTAGCGTCACCGAACCGTAAGTGTGTAGACCCTACGGGTTCGGGAGACATGTAGACATGACCGAGACAACTCTCCAGTCAACAACCAACAGCGGGATCTGGATACCCATGTTGGCTCCCACATGCTCCACGATAATATCATCGAATGAACCACGATGTCAAGGATTCAATCAATCCTGTATACAATTCCCTTTGTCTATGGTATGATACTTGCCCGAGATTCGATCATCGGTATACCGATACCTTGTTCAATCTCGTTACGGCAAGTCTCTTTACTCGTTCCCATAACACATCATCCCGTGAACAAATCCTTGATCACATTTAGCTCATTATGTTGATGTCCTACCGAGTGGGCCCAGAGATACCTCTCCGTCATAAGGAGTGACAAATCCCAGTCTCGATTCGTGCCAACCCAACAGATACTTTCGGGGATACCCGTAGTGTACCTTTATAGCCACCAAATTACGTTGTGACGTTTGGCACACCCAAAGTACCCTTACGGTATCCGGGAGTTGCACAATCTCATGGTCTAAGGAAAGGATACTTAGGATTGGGTCTTGTCCATCACATCATTACCCTAATGATGTGATCCCGTTATCAGTGACATCGTATGTCCATGGTTAGGAAACCGTAACCATCTATTGATCAACGAGCTAGTCAACTAGAGGCTCACTAGGGACATGTTGTGGTCTATGTATTCACACATGTATTACGATTTCCGGATAACACAATTATAGCATGAACAATAGACATTATGTTGTAACTCAAGACGTAAATGACTCGCTCACAATTAATATTTTTTGGGAGTTTCTGTATTTATAGGAATAGAGGCTCGCGACGGCAGAGTAAAAGTTCTAGATTACTTTTCGAGGGGGGGCTGTATTTATAGGAACTAGCACAAATGCCCGTGCGTTGCAACGGGAGAAACAAACTCACACGCCGAACATGACTCAAAGACCCATGCAGGCCCACATCCTCTACCCCAGCCATGTAATTGCTTATCGTCCTTCCACCCTCAGTGGTCGTGGTATCCACCTGATCACAATGCACCCGAACATATGCCAAGGCGATGAGTTCAAGCATTACACGACACACTTGTCATTGAACCGCGCTAGCATAGTGAAATGTTTAAAACTAATCTCGTTGACCTAGACATGAGGGCCGCCTTGCGCGAGCTACACCATGCACCTGGTCCATATGTACACCGACCCTCATATGCCCTCTCGCTTCTGAATCAATGTTACAGACTCGCCCTCTCGCTTCTGAATCAATGTTACAGACTTGTTTCATTGGAGGGGGTGGGGGATGGTCCGCACGTGTCCATGCATCCTTCAAGGAAAGGTCATGTGCTTCACTGTGGAGCAAACACCACATTCTGAGTCCTCATACGTCGGATAGCCGTGGATGATCACATGTCACCACCAAGAAGCATGAGAGGTAGACGGTGAGGGTTAACCCTTTCCAGCCGCCACCATCGATCCACATCTAGCTACTCATCCGATCCGATTCGTCGCAACCTGATTGAACAGCAATAATAATAACAAAATGGTTAAAGCGTTCAAAGCAGTAAACCCAAGGGATGGAGAGGTGCACGGTCAGGGTTAGCCATTTCTTCGCTTTCAATTCGACTTTGATTCCGACTTGATGTATATAGTATTGTACGTACACACTGATAACGTATTTTCATTTTGCTCTTGAGAATTAAGAAAAATACTAAACCAAAACATTAATTTTTACAGGTACGCATACACATCTACGTACAGATACCAAGCCAGTGGCAGTGATACAAATCAAAGAGTTCCTAATCAACTGTCCTGAGCGCAAAGCAGCCTCACCTTTCGCACACCATGGTGAGCCAGACTCACTTTTCTTTGATATCCATCAATGTCGTGATCGATTCCTACAATATCCTATGAACTTCCAAGACAAAACCAAATCCTGTGTAAATGTTTCTTTCGTGGAATATAATAGCAAATGAGATCACGAGAAGATGTGCTACTAAACTGCACCGATAAACAAAGACGGTATCCACTGTAGTGCATGGTATTAGACATGCTCTTTATAAACTCTCATCTAAATTATTTCTCATAGCTAGTGAGGCAAGATTGGGTCAATCGATTCGCAGATAGCATATATATCTCCAGTCCTATAGCATTCAACATCTAACGTTTCTGCGCCTGAATCATATCGGTCACAATCCAGAAAAGTTTCAGAAATTGTCCATTGCTGAAGAACAGCATGCGGATTTAGTTACTGAAATTCTTTCACTACATTGCAGAATCATCCACAAGCAATCAACCAAGCGTTGTAGTCATTGGCAGGTCGATTAGTAGGTAATCTGATGATCTAATATGGCGTATAATCTGGGTGGGACCATGAAAACTTCTCAAGAGAAGTAGTATAGTTGAAACATCAGAATAGACATGAGGAGAACATTACACTTTCATACATCAGACAACTACAACAATAGCTTGACTGAGTTAGTCAAGCACATGTTAAGTTTGTTGTTTTGACAGCAAGCCTACACAAAGAGTAAGAGGCGCAGGATCATAGTAGGCATGGTTATTAACAAAGCAGAAACAACATGATTTACTTAACCATAAATTGGAATTTTCACCACAACAGCTATATAATTTCTCCAACAGCATACATATAGCAAAGCTTTCACACCTATGAGACCTGGGACCACACTGTAAAACCTGACCAAGTACTGTGTTACCAGAAAAACCAAATCCCTGCCGTTGTCACACTTTTCAAACTTGTAAGATTGCTAACCTTTCGGGTTATTCCTCTGGTTGGATGCTAGTCAAATCTTCGATTGAAATTTTCCGCTAAGCTGAAAAACAACAGAAATAATATATAAAATACAATGTAGAGTTCCACAATATCTGAATCAACCTAGTGTGTGCTTGAAAGGGGGGTACATTTGAAAAATAAGGAAGCAACAACCAAGTGTTAAACTACAACCAATTTATCTCCAGACAAATAAATTAGTAAGCTCGGATTCATACAAAAAATTTATTGGCTATGTTCTGTAAGCTGTTTTCTGCCAAGAAAAAGTGTGAGAGTTTCAGCATTGTTTCAAAACTGTAATTGATCAGCGGCAAGTTCACTGCATAATTAGGATGCAGAGATGATGCTGATTAGTGCATGTCCGTACTGATTGTACCGGGCTACAGTACGTTGGTAGTACTAATGGATACCCATAATACCAATCATGGGTGGCATTGGATTCTGACTAATTGCTGAAGTTTGCCTGGAAGTGCAATGGAGTACTTTACCCAATTGATACAACATTTGGTTAAGCCTATCAGTATGAAAATTAATAGTGCATACCAAGCAGCAGTTCTAAATTCAGCAGTCAAAGAAAGTGTTTAGACATGCTAAATTAAGTATGCGCACTTTATTTCTTAGCGTACACGCTAATTAGACCGAAGCGCGCGTGTCGTGCAACATCCACCGTAACGATAACTGGTCCACATGCTTCGCCAGGCCCTCGCTCCTCTGCGGAAAAATAATAGTAACATGTTACGGCCAGCACACACTAATTAACATAGCGCGACCATGCATGGGAACATCGCCCAGCCCGACTGTTAGTTCCTATCATCAGTAATTGTGCATGTAGGAAGTAGTAGTATGGTTTAGTTTAGCCCTTGTGTAGTAGCATGATTCAGTTTAGCCCTTGCCTATAGACCTAAATCAAATTTGGAACAGACAGGATAACAGATGTAAACTCGATCAAAGGGTCTATCGAATTTTCAGAGATGTGTTTTATCAGACAACAAACAAGCAGTCTGCAATAACTTTGCTAATCATGAAAATAAGAAATCTTATATATGTTCTTCATCGAGCTTCCTTTTGCATCAAGGTTTCTGCATGCCACAGTAGTAAATTCAGGTCAGGGCAAATTCTAAATATAAGAAACAGCAGAATATCCAGTGCTATTGTACTATTGACAAAACCATCAAAATTTCATAAGCCAGTTTATTCGAAGATTACTAATTTAGGCTGCTTGCACTTTGGTTGCTCACAAAATATGAACTGGCTCCACTGCCTTGTAAATTTCAAATTATTTTCAATATAAGCATAACATCCATGGTTCAGTTACCAAAGATAGTATATAGACCTGACCTAAATTTTTTAAAAAATATATCCAGTTTCTCATAGAGAACGCACCTAAGTTCTTTTTGCAAGGCCATGTCCACATACAATTTCTCAAGCTTCTGAACCCCGAGTTTCCTGACTTGTAATTCTTTGTAGGTGGAAGCTGTTTTCTGACATACATATTGTGGCTAAATATTGATTAACCCTGGTTGAATACATAGTAATGATCCTAAGTCATTACAGAGAAAAAAAAGTATGTAGAAAAATAAAGTTCAGTAGTAAAGAAAAAAAGAGATATACTTGTACTAATTGTACTTTGAGAGGATGAGTTTGATGATGAACACATGGGACTCACAAATCGGATTAATCGAGCTCAAGGAGCGGGCGGGCCACCTCCTTAATCACCGCCGCCACCTTCGTCTTCAAGTCAACCTCCGTGGAGCCCACAAGCTCCACCCCCTTCCACCGCTGGCACCAGCGTAAACATTTCCGTCCCGCCGCGACGCACACAACCACCACTATCTTCCCCATAGCCGTGCCTAGATCCCAACCAAGGATTGATCAATCAGCCCCGAATTCTCACACGAATTTTGTTTTGGATCTGAGAGACCCACTTGAATCGGTGGAGATCCTTGATAGAGGGCGGGATGGGGTAGGGCAGAGCTGACGGCAGCGAGGTAGGACGGAGGAGGCTGGGCAACCGCATACATGGGGCGGCGGCGTGGGGGCTGCGCATGATGGGAGAGAGGTGGCTAGAAGAGGAGGAGAACGTGACCCTGTCCTAAGGATGGCAGTTTTACCCATGGGTACGGGTACCCGCGGGTACCGTACCTGCATGGGTAGGGTATGGGTAGACTTTTATACCCATGGGTAGTACCCATACCCTACCCGTTAAGTCATGGGTAGGGTACGAGTATAGCCTTGTACCCGCGGGTATACCCATACCCTGCCCAGTTGTGAACTAATGTTAACATATTGTCAATTAGTCATGTGACTCATCTACTCCTATTGACTTATGAGTATGTTTGTGATTTTTATATTTTGAGAGTGGTCATGTACACATCTGCCTTGTTATTGAGCTGAGATAACTGATATTTTTGTCAAATGTGCTATCACTGAGTGTAAAATTGTGAACAGTTTATGTACTATTTGTTCTACCCGCTGGGTACCCAATGGGTACGGGTACCCGTCGGGTATGGGTATGGATAAAGTTTCATACCCATGGGTACGGGTATGGGCAGAATTTTTTACCTACTGACTATACGGGTATGGGTATGGCATTGCTCTACCCTGCCCATACCCTACCCATTGACATCCTTACCTTGTCACGTGTGCGTGCGGGATCGACGGCCCAATCACAGATTTCTCATCCCCAAATTAGTACCACCTCGTTTATATTACGATTTTGTCCATGCAAATTATAAAAGCTTATTATGACATGAGAAAAAACATATTCTCACGGTGAACCCGACAAAGTCAATCTGTGCTTTATTATTAGGGAGAGATTTGCAATGTTGGATTCCCATTAGGGGGAGTCCCAAGGGCCCCACGAGCTCACATGGCACGTGATTGCTTGTATCTGCATTGGTATTTCCCCGAAGAGGAGAGGATGATGCAGCACAACAAAGGTAAGTATCTCTCTTAGTTATGAAATCAAGTTTATCAATCCAGTAGGATAACCAAGCAACACTATGTAAACAGCACCTGCAAACAGACCACAAAAACTTGCAACCCAACGCGTAAGAGGGGTTGTCAATCCCTCCTCAGTATTGAGATAGATTAAATTGTATGAGATTTGATAAATAGATCTAACTAAAACACAAAATAAAATAAATAAATAAAAATTGCAGCAAGGTATTTTTGGATTTAATATGATAGGAAATAGACCTGGGGGGCGTAGTTTTCACTAGAGGCTTCTCTCGAGAAAATAGCATACAATGGGTAAACAAATTATGGTTGGGCAATTGATAGAAAAGCGAATAATCATGATGATATCCAAGGCAATGATCATGTACATGGCATCACGTCCAATATTAGTAGACCGAAACGGTTCTACATCTATTACTATTACTCCACACATCGACTACTATCCAGCATGCATCTAGTGTATTCAGTTCGTGGAAAAATGGAGTAATGCAATAAGAACGATCACATGATGTAAACAAGATCTATTCATGTAGGAATAGGCCCTATCTTTTTATCCTTAATAGCAATGATACATACGTGTCATGTCTCTTTCTATCACTGAGATTGAGCACCGCAAGATCGAACTCATCACAAAGCACCTCTTCCCATGGCAAGAAATATCAATCTAGTTGGCCGAACCAAACCAAAATTTCAGAGAAGAAATACGAGGCTATAACAATCATGCATAAAAGAGTTCGGCAAAGACTCAAATAATATTCATGGATAGAATTGATCATAAACGCACAATTCATCGAATCCCAACAAACACACTACAAAAAGTCATTACATCAAATAGATCTCCAAGAACATCAAGGAGAACATTGTATTGAAGATCAAAAAGAGAGAAGAAGCCATCGGCTACTAGCTACGGACCCATAGGTTTGTGGTAAACTACTCACGCATCATCCGAGGGAAACAAGGATGATGGAGAACTCCTCAGTGATCGTTGACCCATCCGACAGAGTGCCGAAAAGGCCTCTAGATTAGATCTCATGGTTCTGGAACTTGCGGTGGCGGAAATTGTTTTCTCTCGACTCCCGTAGGGTTTTGGGATTTTAGAGTATTTATAGAGACAGAGGTCGGTGGAGTGGGTGCCTGTGGGCTCCACTGCCCACCAGGCTGTGCCCTGGTGCCTAGTGGGCCCCATAGGCCCCCTCTGGTGCACTTCTTGGGCCTCCTGGGTGTCTTGTGGGCAGAAACAATTCTCCAAAAAGTTTTGTGGCATTTGGACTCCGTTTGGTATTGATATTCTGCGAAGTAAAAAAATAGCAAAAAACAGCAAGTGGCACTGTGCACTATGTCAATAGGTTGGTCCCAAAAAAATATAAAGTTGCTAGTAAATGAATATAAAACATCCAAAGTTGATAATATAACAGCAGGAAACAATAAAAAATCATAGATACATTCAAGACATATAAGCGTGCCCTAGGGTGGCGTGCCCCCTGAGCTTGTGGGCCCCCTAGGCACCTTCTGGCTCCCCCTTGAAGCTTCCTGGGTCTCTTTCTGTCGGTTGAGAACGACACCTATGGGATCACAGAATCCCTACTACGGTTAGCGGGGCGCGGGGTCATGAGAAGAGCGGATCTAACAGGTAGCACACGGTTCGTTTATCCAGGTTCGAGCCGCGAGGATGCGTAAAACCCTACTCCTGCTTTGGTGGATTGTATATTTGTGTTCTTGAGCTAGCTATGGGGTGTGAGGAGCTCCAAAAAGCCGAATCCTCCTTCTGGTCGCCGCGGGCCTCCTTTTATAGAAAAAGGGGTTGCCACAATGGCACACAGGAGGTGGAAAGGGTACAGCGATGCGAGGTTATCCCTCGCATTACATGACAAGGCGCATTTAATGCGTCTTGCTTAGGTGTCCTTGCTTTATCGGGGACGGGGGGAGAGATCTGTCTCGTCCGTCGCCGCTCCTTCTTGTGTCGACACGCGCCCTGGACAGCGACGCCTGCGATGCCACGTAGGTAGGCAGGCAGGTGAAGTGGCGCAGTGGTGGGTCTTCACGAAGATCTGCATGCCGCCACGCAGGTGCCTGCCCAGCTGGTTGGGTCGGCAGCTACATGCATGTGGTGGTGGAGGTTTAGTCGGCGTGGGCCTGATGGTGGCCCTGCGGGTGTCCTCGGTAAGCGCCTTGCAGGGGCCCCGGCAAGGGCCTTGCCGGGGCGCCCGCTGTCATCCCCGGCGAGGCACTTGCCGGGGGCCTTGTGGTCTTCCTCGGCTGGGATCCCGCCAAGGGTTGTCGTCTCCTTAGTGCGTATCTGATCTTGAATGTCTTCACAAAGATCTGCATGCCGCCACGGGGGTGTCTCCCAAATCCTTGCCCTTTGGGGGCAGTGGACTCAAGGGTGATTTGCTCCGTAGGCGCGGGACGAGTCGCCGCGGCAAGGGTCTTGCCAGGGCTGCTAGAACTGTCTCCTAGCAAGGATCTTGCCGGGGGAGTCTGCTTCGTCCCCTTTGCTCTTTGTGGTCTTGGCCTTGGCGTCGTAGTTCTCTTGAGCTTCGGTCTTACCCTGGCTCACCTTCCTTGCCTTGCTTGGTGTGGCGGTGCCCGTGGCTCAGACTGCCCGTGCACAGTTATAGGGGTACAAAAAGTGTACCCCTATTTTTGTACACCGACAGGTTCCTTCCATAAAAAATAGTCGTAAATTTTTATTGTGGTTGACTTTGTTTGGTATGCTTTTTCTGCCAAATGAAAAATATTTTTAAAAATAGGAACTTGCACTGGGCACTATATTAATATGTTAGTCCATAAAAATGTTATAAAAGTGCATCAAAACCATACAAGATTGATGTAGATATAGAATGAATACTTCATAAATTATAGATACATTCGAGACGTGTCAATTCCCATGTGCAATTCCTTTTGCTTCGCCATGCTTTTGAAAAATCCTGTGGTAAGATATATTGGTATCCCTGTGAGTCAAACACATGCTTACTATACCAGTCTTTGTGTTACCGGTTTTGTTCTTTTTTCTCATTCTCGTATTTTGGCATCCACGTGAACAAATCATGTTGTGTCTAGCCAGACAATGATGGATACTGTCACACCTAGAGGGCCCTAAGACTATCTCTCCTCATTGTAGGAGCAAATCTCCTATTACACCTAGAGATATATCTAGTCCATCATCATAGGTTTTTCATAAACCTATAAGTTGTTGTTATGATCACCCTATTACAGTTGACGTTAGAACAACCGAAAAGTGCATCGACCAGTATGGAGTGACTCGATACTCTCATGGTCTAAGGAATTATGGATACATTAACTTCCCATGTTATGACTATAGACTTATGACAAAATCATCTCCTAGTACAAAATCCAACTTGGGTCAATTCAACACAAGTGTTCTTCTAACATCGTGCCCTCAATATTGCTGGCACGATCGTTTAGAAAAATAGAACCATCATGCAACACTTGAACTAGTCCTAGAGGCAAGACAAGGAATCTATTTTAACGTTTATATTTTTACACGTTCATATGAGTTTTCCTCTTAGCCTCTTAGTTATTGTAGACTCGAGAGCCATAGTAGTTATAGCACGGAACGTAAACATTTGTCATAAACTTGGAAATAAATAATACAATTATTATTGCCTCTAGGCTATTTTTTCAACATCATTATCAAGGCAAATACATATGCGATACAAACATAATCATTTGCAGACGGTCAAGGAAAAATGTCCTTCAAATAGTTAGCTTAAGTTCCGGGCTGCAGTTTGTCTGTGCGCCAATGGCGCAACAGGTCATCTAGTAGGAGTGATACTTCATGGATATTTCCTTAACATTTTCAAAAAGGAATGGACACTCGATGTGATTATCTATATATTCAATAAACATTCAACTTAGGATAACATTAAATTAAAAAATTGCCAATATCTTGCTAAAATAGGAATGTCCTACTAGTAAAGATGCATGTAGAAACCTTCCATATATGTTCTCCTTCGATGTACAAGAAATTTCGTATTGATTGACGAAATCTACGGTTTTAGGAAGTAAATCTAAAATTTTAAATGGACACCAAATTTACAGCTGGCCACAATTAAGATCAGCCTCCAGATCTATCAGATCCTCCATTGGCATGGTTATAGCGTCCTCATCCTCGTAGATCCTCCACTATAAATCCACGCCACATACCTTCGTTTTCAACTCACCCAAACAAGCAATTTTCCTTCATTTGCAGATTTTTCCCTCACTTGACAATGGCTCGCAAGAAGGTGGCCCTTCGGTACATCCGCAATAACTCGGCGCGGCGCAATGCCTTGAAGAAGCACACTAAGATCCTGATGAAGAAGGCAGGCGAGGTGGCCGCCATGCCCGATGCTAAGGCATGTGTGGTCGTGTATGGCGAGGGCATGGCGGTGCCAGAGGTGTTCCCATCCCATGGCGAGGCAGTGGCTATCCTGAATCAGTTCAAGAGCATGCAAGAGGCGGCACGGCTAAAGAAGACGATGGACCAAGAGAGCATCCTCCGTGAGCGTATCGTACAGCTCCAAGAGCAGGTCCAGAAGGCTAGACGCGAGGAGCAGGACCAGCACACCAAGATTCTCCTGTATAAGGCCTTAAAAAGTGGCCACTTCCCAGACAACATCGAGGAGCTCACAGCCCTGGGCTCGAAGGTGGACTCTATCCTCAAGAGCCTGAGTGAATGCACCACAAAAATGAGTGGGCAGCCACCAGTCGACCAAGCCCAGGTACCATACGTCACCAATGGCAGGGGCATGGGGCCTCCAATTATGTATCAGGCACCACCACAGCAACAGGAGGGTTGTCTTAACACTATGAGGTTCGAAAGGGCCCCTACCACCGTGATCTACGATGGTGACAATACTTGTGGCTATGACGGCAACAACGATGTCTTCTCTCGTGGCCACATGAATATGTAAGCTGGTAGATGAACTCTACATGTAGCGCATGACTAGCTACATGGTCCTCATCTCTTTAATTTTAGTTTTGGCATGGCCAATAAGATGCATGGATGGCATCGTCAATAAGATGAGACATTTGGTCTCAATCTTGCTCTTTGAGCAAAGATAATTTTATTTTACTCTTTTAAATTTTTATTATGGATATCCCCCATGCTCTATTTGTTTTATCAGTTGGTTGCAACTTTTAGGTTGTACCTACTCTTTATGTCAACATATTTTGTCAAGCATGCTTTTGCTCGAGCAAAATGATTTTTTTCCTCTTAGTATTGCATCAAACGATCCAACCATGCATGAAGTGCTACCTCCCAGTTTTGGCATACCTTGATGCACATCGCCTATACAAAACCATAATGATTCTAGGAAAACTAGAGCACATTAATTGTTTGATGCAAAAAGTCTCATGTACTAAAAGATTTATGATGCTACATTTCATTTTAAGAAAATGTAGGTATGACATTGAGCGCCAGGATAATGGCTTCTACATCCTCAATATTTTTTGGCAAGTTTCAAAACCAGGTGATTGTGTCAACCAGTTTCATCATCAATCGGGTCTCGGGCCACCCCTGAGAGGGCATTGTGTTTGAACTATACTCAAGCTACTATGAGAACCCCGAACTCTATCGGGTGCATGTTGTGATAGAACATCGTACATATGAATCCACTCCGGGCATTGGTGTGATAACCCACAAGTATAGGAGATCAATTGTAGTTTTTTCGATAAATAAGAGTGTCAAACCCAAGGAGGAGCCAAAGGTAGAATTTATATTCCCTCCAAGTTCTATCGACCACCGATACAACTCTACACACACTTAACATTTGGTTTACGTAGAACAAGAAAAAAAATTAGTAGTACTTTGTAGTGTAAAGGGATAGGTTTACAAGATAATAAAGAACATGAAAATAAAAGTTAGGTGTTGTTTTACTAAAAGTACAATTAGGTTAGTATAGCGAGTGTGGAAAAGTGGTGGTAGGATTTGCGGAATTGTCCCTAAAGCAATTGGCTAAGTTACTAGACTGATAGCAAGTTTTTATGTGGGAGAGGCCACCGCTAGCATGTCATCCCTTACTTGGAATTCTATGCACTTATGATTGGAACAATTAGCAAGCATCCGCAACTACTAAAGTTCATTAAGGCAAAACCCAACCATAGCATTAAGATATATTGGTCCCCCTTCAGTCTTGCCCTCCAATGCATAGTCCTATCAACATACAACTAACCCTAAGGTCTGATCCACACGCGCGTTCATATGATCAGCACCAAAGGACAGCAACATAACCGCAAGCAAATTAAACCAATCATAGCAATTCACCAATTACCTCAATGGACAACAAAAATCTACTCAAACATCATAGGATGGCAACACGTCAATAGATAATAATATGAAGCATAAAGCACCATGTTAAAATACGGGTACCGCGGGTTGCGGGAGAGTGAACCGCTAAATATAGATGAGGGAAGGTGATGGAGGTGTTGATGAAGATGACGGGGTTGTTGGAGTAGATCGCTGTCACGCGAACACGATGATTGCCCCGGCGGTGTTCCGGTGCCGCTAGGAGAGAGGGGAGAGAGCCCCCCTACTTCTTCTTCTTCTTCTTTGCCCTCCCCCCTAGATGGGAGGAGGATTCCCCCTCTGGTCCTTGGCCTCCATGGCTCCCAGATGGCAGGAGCCCCCCTCCCCCCGAGATTGGATCTCTCTCTCTCCGCTCTCTTCTGTTTTTTCGTTCGTGTTTTCTGGCCCTTCGCCATTTCTTAAATTCCCGGAGATCCTTAACTCCGATTGGGCTGAAATGTTAACACAATTTTCTTCCAGATATTATCTTTCTTGCGGCAAAAGAAGGGCACCAACCACCTTATAGAGGGCCCACAAGCCTGCCAGGCACGCCCTAGGTAGGGGGGCATGCCCCATGGGCTTGTGGCCCCCTCGAGCATCATCTTGCATTGATTCTTTTCCCAAAAATCATATATATTCCAAAATAAATCTCGGCAAATTTTTATTATGCTTGGACTTCGTTTGATATGGATATTCTGCAAAAAAAAAACATATAACAAACAGGCATTGGGCACTGGATTAATATATTAGTCCTAAAAATAATATAAAATATTGCCAAAAGTATATGAAAGTTGTAGAGTAATGGAATGAAACAATCAAAAATTATAGATACGACGGAGACGTATCATGGTGCACCTCAATGTGCAAGTCATTCCATGGAGGTACTTGCTAGAGAGGTGGGAAGAAGTAACAAGAACAAACATGGATGGCATTGTGGACCTTCTCAGCTTTGGACTCCCCTCAAAAACTGAGGGTGTAATACACCAGGGTGCTCCATAGGGAGCTCGACAGCATAGCTACCACGAGGTCCGGAGGGCCTGCCAAGGAGTTAGTGACAGGAGGGAGCTCGGAGGGCTGGATAGGCATTTAAAGGTTTTCTTGGCACCCAAGTCAACACGGTGATGGCCAAGATTGGATATGCCTCCTATAAAACCCTAACCACCACCGTGTATATAGGTGGAGGCTACGGGGCTCTCGATCCCATCTACCTCTGTATCCATCATCCCATCTCCCATTGTAATCCCTTGTACGAGGTATACCCACCCATGAATACAAACACAAAGAAGGATGTAGGGTGTTACTCCTTCCTGGAGGCCCGAACGTCGGTAAACTCTCTGTGTAACCTACGATCTAGTACTTCCGGACATGTTTGCTACCCTACCGTGGGTGTAGTTTGGACTATCCACTGTCAGTTGGCGCGCCAGGCATAGGCTACGTTGGTCGGAGAATGAACCCATATCGGCTAATTATACATGCCCGACGACTTCATGTTGAGCAAGACCTTCACCTTTGGCTCCTTCGAGCTTGAGGTCGGCGATTGAGGGTTGCTCTACGATGTGATGCCCCCTCCCGTCATCGACTACATCCACTTCGGGAACATCGAGTTCCTGTTCAACCAGCACGCCGAGCCATCCACGCCTCTCCATAAGTAGTTGCGAAAAGGCGCATGAAGCTAAGTCAGCCTCGAGGTGGCTGGACCTTCATGAACCCAACGGCCCACCCAAACAATTGATATCAACGTGATCTTCCCAGCCGTGGAAACGCACTGGCCTCAGAAGCTCTCCCGGCGCGGGGTCTACGTGACCGTGTTGACCCCAACCAACCTTAAGGAGTGGTCTGATGCCACAATCTCCTTCGATCGTGCTGATCATCCGACCTACGTCCCCGCCCTAGTAAGTTTTCCTTGGTGCTAGATCCGATCGACAGGGGCTTCTATCTCCCATGGGCCTGATGGATGGCAGCAGCAGCCTCAACATCTTCTTCCTCGACACCCTGGCCAAGATGGGGAATTCCTTCTCTACCCTGCAGCCCTCACCCATCGGCTTCCACGGGTTCGTACCGAGATATACGCTCCAATATTTGTACTAATGACTCATGAACCCACAAGAAATTGGGCTATACATGGACTAAATCAAGCACATATATGGGCAAAGAGGAGATAAGAGGAGCCAAGTGGGAGGCACAACAAGTGCACCAGAGTGCAAGATGGCATCTCATATGACTGCACATGCTTGTATGTGCGGTTGTATGAGGTGTCCACGGCACCGTCTTGTCCAGCCCTACAACTATTATTAAAGGGCCAACACCAGAATCAGATTAGAACAACTCGCAATCATAGAGAGACGCCGCAACTCCATCTTCATCATCAGGAGTATCCATAAACCCTAGTCACCGCCATTTCCATCTCCATAGCCATAGCCACCTCCATCATCATCACAACAGCATTCATCCCCAAGTTTGCCACACCTTGTAATCGTGTATCGCATCGGGCAATTATTGTAATACCATATTATCAATCATTCATTCATGTTGATGTGTTCTTCAATGGTTTCTTCTTGCAATCTGATCGCTAAGTGTGAGTGATTCGGTAAGGTCATGGATTGAGGCATAGCCCTACAACCCTATGTAATTGTTGGAGGGGTCAATGGAAGTACTTTGAATTCAGGTCCCGTATGTGTGAAATAAACTTATCTTCTAATTATCTATTGTCTTGTCCGCGTTCTTCGTCCCTGCAGGTACCTAGAATCATAGAGATCGAGCAACGAAGGGGCTAAGGGAAGGAAGACCGTGAAGTGCTATTTTGAACACACGGTGATAGGAGGGTTAGTATGGTAGCATGGATCATTTCACTGAGGATACAACATGTGTAGTCATTAAACGTCCAATGCTTTTGTCTGAGTCTATCTTAACTATCGAGGCAACCCCACGCGATGGATAGGACCTTTGGTTGGACAACTCACGCTTGATGCAGGGCGCGTTTCGGTCCAGACGTTATTTGGACACATCCTTTAATTGGATACGTCGCAAGCACATCTTGACGGGTATCTTCCAAGACACAAATTAATATCACAATGATCTCATTCGTCAATATACGGTGAATCAAGTCCTCATACCCATGTCTATTTTTGCTATAAGTTTCGCACCAAACTGACCATCGCGTACAAGTTTTATAGGACTGTCAGTGTATTTACCTCTTCCTAAAATCATGCAAAATAGTGAGTCCTCTCCCTAAGTTCGGCGAGAATCATTGGGGATTCTACCGCGAGCTGCACGAAGCCATCGGTTAGCACAACGTCCTTGAAATTCTGAATCATCGCAATGAAGCCGATACACCGTGCCTTGAGCTCGGCGCAGTTGTGCGTCTCGGCCAAGCGTAGCATGTCGACGAC
>NC_041390.1:10486510-10489405 GCF_002162155.2 Triticum dicoccoides
TCACATTAAACGAGATCCAGATACAATGTTCATGCTCAAAGCTGGTACTAAATAACAATTATTGAGGTTTAAAACTAATCCCATAGGTAAATGTAGAGGTAGTGTGCCAACGGCGATCACATCGACATTGGAACCATTCGCGACGCGCATCGTCACCTCGTCCTTCACCAGTCTCCGCTTATTCCGCAGCTCCTGTTTTGAGTTACAAATATGAGCAACTGCACCGGTATCAAATACCCAGGAGCTACTACGAGCGCTGGTTAGGTACACATCAATAACATGTATATCACATATACGTTTGGTATTGCCGGCCTTCTTATGCGCTAAGTACTTGGGGCAGTTCCGCTTCCAGTGACCGTTTCCCTTGCAATAAAAGCACTCAGTCTCAGGCTTGGGTCTATGCTTTGGCTTCTTCCCGGTAACTGGCTTACCGGGCGCGGCAACTCCCTTGTTGTCCTTCTTGAAGTTCTTCTTACCCTTGCCTTTCTTGACCATAGTGGTTTTATTCACCATCAACACTTGATGTTCCTTTTTGATCTCCACCTCCGCTGATTTCAGTATTGAATATACCTCGGGAATGGTCTTTTCCATCCCCTGCATATTGAAGTTCATCACAAAGCTCTTGTAGCTAGGTGGGAGCGACTGAAGGATTCTGTCAACGACCGCATCATCCGGGAGATTAACTGCCAGCTGAGATAAGCGGTTGTGCAACCCAGACATTTTGAGTATGTGCTCGCTGACAGAACTATTCTCCTCCATCTTACAACTATAGAACTTGTTGGAGACTTCATATCTCTCGACCCGGGCATGAGCTTGGAAAACCATTTTCAGCTCTTGGAACATCTCATATGCTCCGTGCTGCTCAAAATGCTTTTGGAGCCCCGGTTCTAAGTTGTAAAGCATGCCGCACTGAACCAAGGAGTAATCATCACTATGCGACTGCCAGGCGTTCATAACGTCTTGAGTTGCTGGGAAAACAGGTGCATCACCTAGCGGTGCTTCAAGGACATATGCTTTCTTGGCAGCTATGAGGATAATCCTCAGGTTACGGATCCAGACCGTGTAGTTGCTACCATCGTCTTTCAGCTTGGTTTTCTCTAGGAACGCGTTGAAGTTGAGGGCAACATTAGCATGGGCCATTTGATCTACAAGACATATTGCAAAGTTTTAGACTATGTTCATGATAATTAAGTTTATCTAATCAAATTATTTAATGAACTCCCACTCAGATAGACATCCCTCTAGTCCTCTAAGTGATACATGATCCGAGTCAACTAGGCCGTGTCCGATCATCACGTGAGACGGACTAGTCATCATCGGTGAACATCTTCATGTTGATCGTATCTTCTATATGACTCATGTTCAACCTTTTGGTCTTCCGTGTTCCGAGGCCATGTCTATACATGCTAGGCTCGTCAAGTCAACCTAAGTGTATTACGTGTGTAAATCTGGCTTACGCCCATTGTATGCGAATGTTAGAACCTATCACACCCGATCATCACGTGGTGCTTCGGAACAACGGACCTTAGCAACGGTGCACAGTTAGGGGAAACACAATTCTTGATATTTTAATGAGGGATCATCTTATTTATGCTACCGTCATTCTAAGAAAATAAGATGTAAAAACATGATAAACATCACATGCAATCAAATAGTGACATGATATGCCCAATATCATTTTGCTCCTTTTGATCTCCATCTTCGGGGCGCCATGATTATCATCGTCACTGGCATGACACCATGATCTCCGTCATCATGATCCCCATCATTGTGTCTTCATGAAGTTGTCTCGCCAACTATTACTTCTACTACTATAGCTAACAGTTAGCAATAAAGTAAAGTAATTACATGGCGTTTTCATTGACACGCAGGTCATACAATAAATTAAGACAACTCCTATGGCTCCTGCCGGTTGTCATACTCATCGACATGCAAGTCGTGATTCCTATTAGAAGAACATGATCAATCTCACACATCACATATATCATTCATCACATCCTTTTGGCCATATCACATCACACGGCATATGCTGCAAGAACAAGTTAGACGTCCTCTAATTGTTGTTGCAAATTTTTACGTGGCTGCTATAGGTTTCTAGCAAGAACGTTTCTTACCTACACCAAAACCACAACGTGATATGCCAATTTATATTTACCCTTCAAAAGGACCCTTTTCATCGAATCCGATCTGACTAAAGTGGGAGAGACAGACACCCGCTAGCCATCTTATGCAACTAGTGCATGTCAGTCGGTGGAACCTGTCTCACGTAAGTGTACGTGTAAGGTCGGTCCGGGCCGCTTCATCCCACGATGTCGCCGAATCAAGATAAGACTAGTAACGCCAAGTAAATTGACAAAATCGACGCCCACAACAACTTGTGTTCTACTCGTGCATAGAAACTACGCATAGACCTAGCTCATGATGCCACTGTTGGGGATCGTAGCAGAATTTAAAATTTTCTACGCATCACCAAGATCAATCTATGGAGTCATCTAGCAACGAGAGAGAGAGAGGAGTGCATCTACATACCCTTATAGATCGCGAGCGGAAGCGTTCAAGAGAACGGGGTTGATGGAGTCGTACTCGTCGTGATCCAAATCACCGATGATCCTAGCGCCGAACGGACGGCACCTCCGCGTTCAACACACGTACGGAGCAGAGACGTCTCCTCCTTCTTGATCCGGCAAGGGGGGAGGAGAAGTTGATGAAGATCCAGCAGCACGGCGGCGTGGTGGTGGAAGCAGCAGGATTCTAGCAGGACTTCGCCAAGCGCTACTGGGAGGAAGAGGTGCCGCGGGAGGGAGAGGGCGAAGCCAGGGCTTAGGGTGCGGCTGCCCTCCCTCCCCTCCACTATATATAGGGGCTAGGGGGCACATGCCCCCTTGGAGATCCCAT
>NC_041390.1:10489677-10502539 GCF_002162155.2 Triticum dicoccoides
TACAGGGGGGGCCCTCGGGGCGGCGGCCCCCTTAGGGTTTCCAACCAGGGGGCGCATGCCCCCTCGGGGGCAATGGCCCCCTAGGGTTTCCAACCCTAGGCTCCTTGGGCCCTTGGGTGGGGCGCACCAGCCCACCAGGAGCTGGTTCCCACGCCACTTCAGCCCATGGGGCCCTCCGGGATAGGTGGCCCCACCCAGTGGACCCCCGGGACCACAACTCTCCCGGTGGCCGAAACTGGACTTCCTATATATAAATATTTACCTCCGGACCATTCCGGAACTCCTCGTGACGTCCGGGATCTCATCCGGGACTCCGAACAACTTTCTGTTAACCGCATACTAATATCTCTACAACTCTAGCGTCACCGAACCTTAAGTGTGTAGACCCTACGGGTTCGGGAGACACGTAGACATGACCGAGACAACTCTCCAGTCAACAACCAACAGCGGGATCTGGATACCCATGTTGGCTCCCACATGCTCCACGATAATATCATCGAATGAACCACGATGTCAAGGATTCAATCAATCCTGTATACAATTCCCTTTGTCTATGGTATGATACTTGCCCGAGATTCGATCATCGGTATACCGATACCTTGTTCAATCTCGTTACGGCAAGTCTCTTTACTCGTTCCCATAACACATCATCCCGTGAACAAATCCTTGATCACATTGAGCTCATTATGTTGATGTCCTACCGAGTGGGCCCAGAGATACCTCTCCGTCATAAGGAGTGACAAATCCCAGTCTCGATTCGTGCCAACCCAACAGATACTTTCGGGGATACCCGTAGTGTACCTTTATAGCCACCAAATTACGTTGTGACGTTTGGCACACCCAAAGTACCCTTACGGTATCCGGGAGTTGCACAATCTCATGGTCTAAGGAAAGGATACTTAGGATTGGGTCTTGTCCATTACATCATTACCCTAATGATGTGATCCCGTTATCAGTGACATCGTATGTCCATGGTTAGGAAACCGTAACCATCTATTGATCAACGAGCTAGTCAACTAGAGGCTCACTAGGGACATGTTGTGGTCTATGTATTCACACATGTATTACGATTTCCGGATAACACAATTATAGCATGAACAATAGACATTATGTTGTAACTCAAGACGTAAATGACTCGCTCACAATTAATATTTTTTGGGAGTTTCTGTATTTATAGGAATAGAGGCTCGCGACGGCAGAGTAAAAGTTCTAGATTACTTTTCGAGGGGGGGCTGTATTTATAGGAACTAGCACAAATGCCCGTGCGTTGCAACGGGAGAAACAAACTCACACGCCGAACATGACTCAAAGACCCATGCAGGCCCACATCCTCTACCCCAGCCATGTAATTGCTTATCGTCCTTCCACCCTCAGTGGTCGTGGTATCCACCTGATCACAATGCACCCGAACATATGCCAAGGCGATGAGTTCAAGCATTACACGACACACTTGTCATTGAACCGCGCTAGCATAGTGAAATGTTTAAAACTAATCTCGTTGACCTAGACATGAGGGCCGCCTTGCGCGAGCTACACCATGCACCTGGTCCATATGTACACCGACCCTCATATGCCCTCTCGCTTCTGAATCAATGTTACAGACTCGCCCTCTCGCTTCTGAATCAATGTTACAGACTTGTTTCATTGGAGGGGGTGGGGGATGGTCCGCACGTGTCCATGCATCCTTCAAGGAAAGGTCATGTGCTTCACTGTGGAGCAAACACCACATTCTGAGTCCTCATACGTCGGATAGCCGTGGATGATCACATGTCACCACCAAGCAGCATGAGAGGTAGACGGTGAGGGTTAACCCTTTCCAGCCGCCACCATCGATCCACATCTAGCTACTCATCCGATCCGATTCGTCGCAACCTGATTGAACAGCAATAATAATAACAAAATGGTTAAAGCGTTCAAAGCAGTAAACCCAAGGGATGGAGAGGTGCACGGTCAGGGTTAGCCATTTCTTCGCTTTCAATTCGACTTTGATTCCGACTTGATGTGTATAGTATTGTACGTACACACTGATAACGTATTTTCATTTTGCTCTTGAGAATTAAGAAAAATACTAAACCAAAACATTAATTTTTACAGGTACGCATACACATCTACGTACAGATACCAAGCCAGTGGCAGTGATACAAATCAAAGAGTTCCTAATCAACTGTCCTGAGCGCAAAGCAGCCTCACCTTTCGCACACCATGGTGAGCCAGACTCACTTTTCTTTGATATCCATCAATGTCGTGATCGATTCCTACAATATCCTATGAACTTCCAAGACAAAACCAAATCCTGTGTAAATGTTTCTTTCGTGGAATATAATAGCAAATGAGATCACGAGAAGATGTGCTACTAAACTGCACCGATAAACAAAGACGGTATCCACTGTAGTGCATGGTATTAGAGATGCTCTTTATAAACTCTCATCTAAATTATTTCTCATAGCTAGTGAGGCAAGATTGGGTCAATCGATTCGCAGATAGCATATATATCTCCAGTCCTATAGCATTCAACATCTAACGTTTCTGCGCCTGAATCATATCGGTCACAATCCAGAAAAGTTTCAGAAATTGTCCATTGCTGAAGAACAGCATGCGGATTTAGTTACTGAAATTCTTTCACTACATTGCAGAATCATCCACAAGCAATCAACCAAGCGTTGTAGTCATTGGCAGGTCGATTAGTAGGTAATCTGATGATCTAATATGGCGTATAATCTGGGTGGGACCATGAAAACTTCTCAAGAGAAGTAGTATAGTTGAAACATCAGAATAGACATGAGGAGAACATTACACTTTCATACATCAGACAACTACAACAATAGCTTGACTGAGTTAGTCAAGCACATGTTAAGTTTGTTGTTTTGACAGCAAGCCTACACAAAGAGTAAGAGGCGCAGGATCATAGTAGGCATGGTTATTAACAAAGCAGAAACAACATGATTTATTTAACCATAAATTGGAATTTTCACCACAACAGCTATATAATTTCTCCAACAGCATACATATAGCAAAGCTTTCACACCTATGAGACCTGGGACCACACTGTAAAACCTGACCAAGTACTGTGTTACCAGAAAAACCAAATCCCTGCCGTTGTCACACTTTTCAAACTTGTAAGATTGCTAACCTTTCGGGTTATTCCTCTGGTTGGATGCTAGTCAAATCTTCGATTGAAATTTTCCGCTAAGCTGAAAAACAACAGAAATAATATATAAAATACAATGTAGAGTTCCACAATATCTGAATCAACCTAGTGTGTGCTTGAAAGGGGGGTACATTTGAAAAATAAGGAAGCAACAACCAAGTGTTAAACTACAACCAATTTATCTCCAGACAAATAAATTAGTAAGCTCGGATTCATACAAAAAATTTATTGGCTATGTTCTGTAAGCTGTTTTCTGCCAAGAAAAAGTGTGAGAGTTTCAGCATTGTTTCAAAACTGTAATTGATCAGCGGCAAGTTCACTGCATAATTAGGATGCAGAGATGATGCTGATTAGTGCATGTCCGTACTGATTGTACCTGGCTACAGTACGTTGGTAGTACTAATGGATACCCATAATACCAATCATGGGTGGCATTGGATTCTGACTAATTGCTGAAGTTTGCCTGGAAGTGCAATGGAGTACTTTACCCAATTGATACAACATTTGGTTAAGCCTATCAGTATGAAAATTAATAGTGCATACCAAGCAGCAGTTCTAAATTTAGCAGTCAAAGAAAGTGTTTAGACATGCTAAATTAAGTATGCGCACTTTATTTCTTAGCGTACACGCTAATTAGACCGAAGCGCGCGTGTCGTGCAACATCCACCGTAACGATAACTGGTCCACGTGCTTCGCCAGGCCCTCGCTCCTCTGCGGAAAAATAATAGTAACATGTTACGGCCAGCACACACTAATTAACATAGCGCGACCATGCATGGGAACATCGCCCAGCCCGACTGTTAGTTCCTATCATCAGTAATTGTGCATGTAGGAAGTAGTAGTATGGTTTAGTTTAGCCCTTGTGTAGTAGCATGATTCAGTTTAGCCCTTGCCTATAGACCTAAATCAAATTTGGAACAGACAGGATAACAGATGTAAACTCGATCAAAGGGTCTATCGAATTTTCAGAGATGTGTTTTATCAGACAACAAACAAGCAGTCTGCAATAACTTTGCTAATCATGAAAATAAGAAATCTTATATATGTTCTTCATCGAGCTTCCTTTTGCATCAAGGTTTCTGCATGCCACAGTAGTAAAATCAGGTCAGGGCAAATTCTAAATATAAGAAACAGCAGAATATCCAGTGCTATTGTACTATTGACAAAACCATCAAAATTTCATAAGCCAGTTTGTTCGAAGATTACTAATTTAGGCTGCTTGCACTTTGGTTGCTCACAAAATATGAACTGGCTCCACTGCCTTGTAAATTTCAAATTATTTTCAATATAAGCATAACATCCATGGTTCAGTTACCAAAGATAGTATATAGACCTGACCTAAATTTTTTAAAAAATATATCCAGTTTCTCATAGAGAACGCACCTAAGTTCTTTTTGCAAGGCCATGTCCACATACAATTTCTCAAGCTTCTGAACCCCGAGTTTCCTGACTTGTAATTCTTTGTAGGTGGAAGCTGTTTTCTGACATACATATTGTGGCTAAATATTGATTAACCCTGGTTGAATACATAGTAATGATCCTAAGTCATTACAGAGAAAAAAAAGTATGTAGAAAAATAAAGTTCAGTAGTAAAGAAAAAAAGAGATATACTTCTACTAATTGTACTTTGAGAGGATGAGTTTGATGATGAACACATGGGACTCACACATCGGATTAATCGAGCTCAAGGAGCGGGCGGGCCACCTCCTTAATCACCGCCGCCACCTTCGTCTTCAAGTCAGCCTCCGTGGAGCCCACAAGCTCCACCCCCTTCCACCGCTGGCACCAGCGTAAACATTTCCGTCCCGCCGCGACGCACACAACCACCACTATCTTCCCCATAGCCGTGCCTAGATCCCAACCAAGGATTGATCAATCAGCCCCGAATTCTCACACGAATTTTGTTTTGGATCTGAGAGACCCGCTTGAATCGGTGGAGATCCTTGATAGAGGGCGGGATGGGGTAGGGCAGAGCTGACGGCAGCGAGGTAGGACGGAGGAGGCTGGGCAACCGCATACATGGGGCGGCGGCGTGGGGGCTGCGCATGATGGGAGAGAGGTGGCTAGAAGAGGAGGAGAACGTGACCCTGTCCTAAGGATGGCAGTTTTACCCATGGGTACGGGTACCCGCGGGTACCGTACCTGCATGGGTAGGGTATGGGTAGACTTTTATACCCATGGGTAGTACCCATACCCTACCCGTTAAGTCATGGGTAGGGTACGAGTATAGCCTTGTACCCGCGGGTATACCCATACCCTGCCCAGTTGTGAACTAATGTTAACATATTGTCAATTAGTCATGTGACTCATCTACTCCTATTGACTTATGAGTATGTTTGTGATTTTTATATTTTGAGAGTGGTCATGTACACATCTGCCTTGTTATTGAGCTGAGATAACTGATATTTTTGTCAAATGTGCTATCACTGAGTGTAAAATTGTGAACAGTTTATGTACTATTTGTTCTACCCGCTGGGTACCCAATGGGTACGGGTACCCGTCGGGTATGGGTATGGATAAAGTTTCATACCCATGGGTACGGGTATGGGCAGAATTTTTTACCTACTGACTATACGGGTATGGGTATGGCATTGCTCTACCCTGCCCATACCCTACCCATTGACATCCTTACCTTGTCACGTGTGCGTGCGGGATCGACGGCCCAATCACAGATTTCTCATCCCCAAATTAGTACCACCTCGTTTATATTACGATTTTGTCCATGCAAATTATAAAAGCTTATTATGACATGAGAAAAAACATATTCTCACGGTGAACCCGACAAAGTCAATCTGTGCTTTATTATTAGGGAGAGATTTGCAATGTTGGATTCCCATTAGGGGGAGTCCCAAGGGCCCCACAAGCTCACATGGCACGTGATTGCTTGTATCTGCATTGGTATTTCCCCGAAGAGGAGAGGATGATGCAGCACAACAAAGGTAAGTATCTCTCTTAGTTATGAAATCAAGTTTATCAATCCAGTAGGATAACCAAGCAACACTATGTAAACAGCACCTGCAAACAGACCACAAAAACTTGCAACCCAACGCGTAAGAGGGGTTGTCAATCCCTCCTCAGTATTGAGATAGATTAAATTGTATGAGATTTGATAAATAGATCTAACTAAAACACAAAATAAAATAAATAAATAAAAATTGCAGCAAGGTATTTTTGGATTTAATATGATAGGAAATAGACCTGGGGGGCGTAGTTTTCACTAGAGGCTTCTCTCCAGAAAATAGCATACAATGGGTAAACAAATTATGGTTGGGCAATTGATAGAAAAGCGAATAATCATGACGATATCCAAGGCAATGATCATGTACATGGCATCACGTCCAATATTAGTAGACCGAAACGGTTCTACATCTATTACTATTACTCCACACATTGACTACTATCCAGCATGCATCTAGTGTATTCAGTTCGTGGAAAATGGAGTAATGCAATAAGAACGATCACATGATGTAAACAAGATCTATTCATGTAGGAATAGGCCCTATCTTTTTATCCTTAATAGCAATGATACATGCGTGTCATGTCTCTTTCTATCACTGAGATTGAGCACCGCAAGATCGAACTCATCACAAAGCACCTCTTCCCATGGCAAGAAATATCAATCTAGTTGGCCGAACCAAACCAAAATTTCGGAGAAGAAATACGAGGCTATAACAATCATGCATAAAAGAGTTCGGCAAAGACTCAAATAATATTCATGGATAGAATTGATCATAAACGCACAATTCATCGAATCCCAACAAACACACTACAAAAAGTCATTACATCAAATAGATCTCCAAGAACATCAAGGAGAACATTGTATTGAAGATCAAAAAGAGAGAAGAAGCCATCGGCTACTAGCTACGGACCCATAGGTTTGTGGTAAACTACTCACGCATCATCCGAGGGAAACAAGGATGATGGAGAACTCCTCAGTGATCGTTGACCCATCCGACAGAGTGCCGAAAAGGCCTCTAGATTAGATCTCATGGTTCTGGAACTTGCGGTGGCGGAAATTGTTTTCTCTCGACTCCCTTAGGGTTTTGGGATTTTAGAGTATTTATAGAGACAGAGGTCGGTGGAGTGGGTGCCTGTGGGCTCCACTACCCACCAGGCCGTGCCCTGGTGCCTAGTGGGCCCCATAGGCCCCCTCTGGTGCACTTCTTGGGCCTCCTGGGTGTCTTCTGGGCAGAAAAAATTCTCCAAAAAGTTTTGTGGCATTTGGACTCCGTTTGGTATTGATATTCTGCGAAGTAAAAAAATAGCAAAAAACAGCATGTGGCTCTGGGCACTATGTCAATAGGTTGGTCCCAAAAAAATATAGAACACTTGATGTATGTCTTGCATGTGCTTATCTGTGGTGACAATGGGATATTCACGTGACCTACTTGATGTATGTGTTGGTCCCAAAAAAATATAAAGTTGCTAGTAAATGAATATAAAACATCCAAAGTTGATAATATAACAGCATGAAACAATAAAAAATCATAGATGACTTTCAAGACGTATAAGCGTGCCCTAGGGTGGCACGCCCCCTGAGCTTGTGGGCCCCATAGGCACCTTCTGGCTCCCCCTTGAAGCTTCCTGGGTCTCTTTATGTCGGTTGAGAACGACACCTATGGGATCACAGAATCCCTACTACGGTTAGCGGGGCGCGGGGTCATGAGAAGAGCGGATCTAACAGGTAGCACACGGTTCGTTTATCCAGGTTCGGGCCGCGAGGATGCGTAAAACCCTACTCCTGCTTTGGTGGATTGTATATTTGTGTTCTTGAGCTAGCTATGGGGCGTGAGGAGCTCCAAAAACCCGAATCCTCCTTCTGGTCGCCTCGGGCCTCCTTTTATAGAAAAAGGGGTTGCCACAGTGGCATACAGGAGGTGGAAAGGGTACAGCGATGCGAGGTTATCCCTCGCATTACATGACAAGGCGCATTTAATGCGTCTTGCTTAGGTGTCCTTGCTTTATCGGGGACGGGGGGAGAGATCTGTCTCGTCCGTCGCCGCTCCTTCTTGTGTCGACACGCGCCCTGGCCAGCGACGCCTGCGATGCCACGTAGGTAGGCAGGCAGGTGAAGTGGCGCAGTGGTGGGTCTTCACGAAGATCTGCATGCCGCCATGCAGGTGCCTGCCCAGCTGGTTGGGTCGGCAGCTGCATGCATGCGGTGGTGGAGGTTTAGTCGGCGTGGGCCTGATGGTGGCCCTGCGGGTGTCCTCGGTAAGGGCCTTGCCGGGGCCCCGGCAAGGGCCTTGCCGGGGTGCCCGCTGTCATCCCCGGCGAGGCGCTTGCCGGGGGCCTTGTGGTCTTCCTCGGCTGGGATCCCGCCAAGGGTTGTCGTCTCCTTAGTGCGTATCTGATCTTGAATGTCTTCACAAAGATCTGCATGCCGCCACGGGGGTGTCTCCCGAATCCTTGCCCTTTGGGGGCAGTGGACTCAAGGGTGATTTGCTCTGTAGGCGCGGGACGAGTCGCCGCGGCAAGGGTCTTGCCAGGGCTGCTAGAACTGTCTCCTGGCAAGGATCTTGCCGGGGGAGTCTGCTTCGTCCCATTTGCTCTTTGTGGTCTTGGCCTTGGCGTCGTAGTTCTCTTGAGCTTCGGTCTTACCCTGGCTCACCTCCCTTGCCTTGCTTGGTGTGGCGGTGCCCGTGGCTCAGACTGCCCGTGCACAGTTATAGGGGTACAAAAAGTGTACCCCTCTTTTTGTACACCGACAGTTTCCTTCCATAAAAAATAGTCGTAAATTTTTATTGTGGTTGACTTTGTTTGGTATGCTTTTTCTGCCAAATGAAAAATATTTTTAAAAATAGGAACTTGCACTGGGCACTATATTAATATCTTAGTCCATAAAAATGTTATAAAAGTGCATCAAAACCATACAAGATTGATGTAGATATAGAATGAATACTTCATAAATTATAGATACATTCGTGACGTGTCAATTCCCATGTGCAATTCCTTTTGCTTCGCCATGCTTTAAAAAATCCTGTGGTGAGATATATTGGTATCCCTGTGAGTCAAACACATGCTTACTATACCAGTCTTTGTGTTACCGGTTTTGTTCTTCTTTCTCATTCTCGTATTTTGGCATCCACGTGAACAAATCATGTTGTGTCTAGCCAGACAATGATGGATACTGTCACACCTAGAGGGCCCTAAGACTATCTCTCCTCATTGTAGGAGCAAATCGCTTATTACACCTAGAGATATATCTAGTCCATCATCATAGGTTTTTCATAAACCTATAAGTTGTTGTTATGATCACCCTATTACAGTTGACGTTAGAACAACCGAAAAGTGCATCGACCAGTATGGAGTGACTCGATACTCTCATGGTCTAAGGAATTATGGATACATTAACTTCCCATGTTATGACTATAGACTTATGACAAAATCATCTCCTAGTACAAAATCCAACTTGGGTCAATTCAACACAAGTGTTCTTCTAACATCGTGCCCTCAATATTGCTGGCACAATCGTTTAGAAAAATAGAACCGTCATGCAACACTTGAACTAGTCCTAGAGGCAAGACAAGGAATCTATTTTAACGTTTATATTTTTACACGTTCATATGAGTTTTCCTCTTAGCCTCTTAGTTATTGTAGACTCGAGAGCCATAGTAGTTATAGCACGGAACGTAAACATTTGTCATAAACTTGGAAATAAATAATACAATTATTATTGCCCCTAGGCTATTTTTTCAACATCATTATCAAGGCAAATACATATGCGATACAAACATAATCATTTGCAGACGGTCAAGGAAAAATGTCCTTCAAATAGTTAGCTTAAGTTCCGGGCTGCAGTTTGTCTGTGCGCCAATGGCGCAACAGGTCATCTAGTAGGAGTGATACTTCATGGATATTTCCTTAACATTTTCAAAAAGGAATGGACACTCGATGTGATTATCTATATTTTCAATAAACATTCAACTTAGGATAACATTAAATTAAAAAATTGGAAATATCTTGCTAAAATAGGAATGTCCTACTAGTAAAGATGCATGTAGAAACCTTCCATATATGTTCTCCTTCGATCTACAAGAAATTTCGTATTGATTGACGAAATCTACGGTTTTAGGAAGTAAATCTAAAATTTTAAATGGACACCAAATTTACAGCTGGCCACAATTAAGATCAGCCTCCAGATCTATCAGATCCTCCATTGGCATGGTTATAGCGTCCTCATCCTCGTAGATCCTCCACTATAAATCCACGCCACATACCTTCGTTTTCAACTCACCCAAACAAGCAATTTTCCTTCATTTGCAGATTTTTCCCTCACTTGACAATGGCTCGCAAGAAGGTGGCCCTTCGGTACATCCGCAATAACTCGGCGCGGCGCAATGCCTTGAAGAAGCACACTAAGATCCTGATGAAGAAGGCAGGCGAGGTGGCCGCCATGCCCGATGCTAAGGCATGTGTGGTTGTGTATGGCGAGGGCATGGCGGTGCCAGAGGTGTTCCCATCCCATGGCGAGGCAGTGGCTATCCTGAATCAGTTCAAGAGCATGCAAGAGGCGGCACGGCTAAAGAAGACGATGGACCAAGAGAGCATCCTCCGTGAGCGTATCGTACAGCTCCAAGAGCGGGTCCAGAAGGCTAGACGCGAGGAGCAGGACAAGCACACCAAGATTCTCCTATATAAGGCCTTAAAAAGTGGCCACTTCCCAGACAACATCGAGGAGCTCACAGCCCTGGGCTCGAAGGTGGACTCTATCCTCAAGAGCCTGAGTGAATGCACCACAAAAATGAGTGGGCAGCCACCAGTCGACCAAGCCCAGGTACCATACGTCACCAATGGCAGGGGCATGGGGCCTCCAATTATGTATCAGGCACCACCACAGCAACAGGAGGGTTGTCTTAACACTATGAGGTTCGAAAGGGCCCCTACCACCGTGATCTACGATGGTGACAATACTTGTGGCTATGACGGCAACAACGATGTCTTCTCTCGTGGCCACATGAATATGTAAGCTGGTAGACGAACTCTACATGTAGCGCATGACTAGCTACATAGTCCTCATCTCTTTAATTTTAGTTTTGGCATGGCCAATAAGATGCATGGATGGCATGGTCAATAAGATGAGACATTTGGTCTCAATCTTGCTCTTTGAGCAAAGACAATTTTATTTTACTCTTTTAAATTTTTATTATGGATATCCCCCATGCTCTATTTGTTTTATCAGTTGGTTGCAACTTTTAGGTTGTACCTACTCTTTATGTCAACATATTTTGTCAAGCATGCTTTTGCTCGAGCAAAATGATTTTTTTCCCTCTTAGTATTGCATCAAACGATCCAACCATGCATGAAGTGCTACCTCCCAGTTTTGGCATACCTTGGTGCACATCGCCTATACAAAACCATAATGATTCTAGGAAAACTAGAGCACATTAATTGTTTGATGCAAAAAGTCTCATGTACTAAAAGATTTATGATGCTACATTTCATTTTAAGAAAATGTAGGTATGACATTGAGCGCCAGGATAATGGCTTCTACATCCTCAATATTTTTTGGCAAGTTTCAAAACCAGGTGATTGTGTCAACCAGTTTCATCATCAATCGGGTCTCGGGCCACCCCTGAGAGGGCATTGTGTTTGAACTATACTCAAGCTACTATGAGAACCCCGAACTCTATCGGGTGCATGTTGTGATAGAACATCGTACATATGAATCCACTCCGGGCATTGGTGTGATAACCCACAAGTATAGGAGATCAATTGTAGTTTTTTCGATAAATAAGAGTGTCAAACCCAAGGAGGAGCCAAAGGTAGAATTTATATTCCCTCCAAGTTCTATCGACCACCGATACAACTCTACACACACTTAACATTTGGTTTACATAGAACAAGAAAAAAAACTAGTAGTACTTTGTAGTGTAAAGGGATAGGTTTACAAGATAATAAAGAATGTGAAAATAAAAGTTAGGTGTTGTTTTACTAAAAGTACAATTAGGTTAGTATAGCGAGTGTGGAAAAGTGGTGGTAGGATTTGCGGAATTGTCCCTAAAGCAATTGGCTAAGTTACTAGACTGATAGCAAGTTTTTATGTGGGAGAGGCCACCGCTAGCATGTCATCCCTTACTTGGAATTCTATGCACTTATGATTGGAACAATTAGCAAGCATCCGCAACTACTAAAGTTCATTAAGGCAAAACCCAACCATAGCATTAAGATATATTGGTCCCCCTTCAGTCTTGCCCTCCAATGCATAGTCCTATCAACATACAACTAACCCTAAGGTCTGATCCACACGCGCGTTCATATGATGAGCACCAAAGGACAGCAACATAACCACAAGCAAATTAAACCAATCATAGCAATTCACCAATTAACTCAATGGACAACAAAAATCTACTCAAACATCATAGGATGGCAACACGTCAATAGATAATAATATGAAGCATAAAGCACCATGTTCAAATACGGGTACCGCGGGTTGCGGGAGAGTGGACCGCTAAATATAGATGAGGGAAGGTGATGGAGGTGTTGATGAAGATGACGGGGTTGTTGGAGTAGATCGCTGTCACACGAACACGATGATTGCCCCGGCGGTGTTCCGGTGCCGCTGGGAGAGAGGGGAGAGAGCCCCCCTCGTTCTTCTTCTTCTTCTTTGCCCTCCCCCCTAGATGGGAGGAGGATTCCCCCTCTGGTCCTTGGCCTCCATGGCTCCCAGATGGCAGGAGCCCCCCTCCCCCCGAGATTGGATCTCTCTCTCTC
>NC_041390.1:10503529-10517073 GCF_002162155.2 Triticum dicoccoides
GGTGATGGCCAAGATTGGATATGCCTCCTATAAAACCCTAACCACCACCGTGTATATAGGTGGAGGCTACGGGGCTCTCGATCCCATCTACCTCTGTATCCATCATCCCATCTCCCATTGTAATCCCTTGTACGAGGTATACCCACCCATGAATACAAACACAAAGAAGGATGTAGGGTGTTACTCCTTCCTGGAGGCCCGAACGTCGGTAAACTCTCTGTGTAACCTACGATCTAGTACTTCCGGACATGTTTGCTACCCTACCGTGGGTGTAGTCTGGACTATCCACTGTCAGTTGGCGCGCCAGGCATAGGCTACGTTGGTCGGAGAATGAACCCATATCGGCTAATTATACATGCCCGACGACTTCATGTTGAGCAAGACCTTCACCTTTGGCTCCTTCGAGCTTGAGGTCGGCGATTGAGGGTTGCTCTACGATGTGATGCCCCCTCCCGTCATCGACTACATCCACTTCGGGAACATCGAGTTCCTGTTCAACCAGCACGCCGACACCACAGCCGTCCACGCCTCTCCATAAGTAGTTGTGAAAAGGCGCATGAAGCTAAGTCAGCCTCGAGGTGGCTGGACCTTCATGAACCCCACGGCCCACCCAAACAATTGATATCAACGTGATCTTCCCGGCTGTGGAAATGCACTGGCCTCAAAAGCTCTCCCGGCGCGGGGTCTACGTGACCGTGTTGACCCCAACCGACCTTAAGGAGTGGTCTGATGCCACAATCTCCTTCGATCGTGCTGATCATCCGACCTACGTCCCCGCCCTAGTAAGTTTGCCTTGGTGCTAGATCCAATCGACAGGGGCTTCTATCTCCCATGGGCCTGATGGATGGCAGCAGCAGCCTCAACATCTTCTTCCTCGACACCCTGGCCAAGATGGGGAATTCCTTCTCTACCCTGCAGCCCTCACCCATCGGCTTCATCGGGTTCGTACCGAGATATACGCTCCAATATTTGTACTAATGACTCATGAATCCACAAGAAATTGGGCTATACATGGACTGAATCAAGCACATATATGGGCAAAGAGGAGATAAGAGGAGCCAAGTGGGAGGCACAACAAGTGCACCAGAGTGCAAGATGGCATCTCATATGACTGCAAATGCTTGTATGTGCGGTTGTATGAGGTGTCCACGGCACCGTCTTGTCCAGCCCTACAACTATTATTAAAGGGCCAACACCAGAATCAGATTAGAACAACTCGCAATCATAGAGAGACGCCGCAACTCCATCTTCATCATCAGGAGTATCCATAAACCCTAGTCACCGCCATTTCCATCTCCATAGCCATAGCCACCTCCATCATCATCACAACAGCATTCATCCCCAAGTTCGCCACACCTTGTAATCGTGTATCGCATCGGGCAATTATTGTAATACCATATTATCAATCATTCATACATGTTGATGTGTTCTTCAATGGTTTCTTCTTGCAATCTGATCGCTATGTGCGAGTGATTCGGTAAGGTCATGGATTGAGGCATAGCCCTACAACCCTATGTAATTATTGGAGGGGTCAATGGAAGTACTTTGAATTCAGGTCCCGTATGTGTGAAATAAACTTATCTTCTAATTATCTATTGTCTTGTCCGCGTTCTTCGTCCCTGCAGGTACCTAGAATCATAGAGCTCGAGCAACGAAGGGGCTAAGGGAAGGAAGACCGTGAAGTGCTATTTTGAACACCCGGTGATAGGAGGGTTAGTATGGTAGCATGGATCATTTCACTGAGGATACAACATGTGTAGTCATTAAACGTCCAATGCTTTTGTCTGAGTCTATCTTAACTATCGAGGCAACCCCACGCGATGGATAGGACCTTTGGTTGGACAACTCACTCTTGATGCAGGGCGCGTTTCGGTCCAGACGTTATTTGGACACATCCTTCAATTGGATACGTCGCAAGCACATTTTGACGGGTATCTTCCAAGACACAAATTAATATCACAATGATCTCATTCGTCAATATACGGTGAATCAAGTCCTCATACCCATGTCTATTTTTGCTATAAGTTTTGCACCAAACTGACCATCGCGTACAAGTTTTATAGGACTGTCAGTGTATTTACCTCTTCCTAAAATCATGCAAAATAGTGAGTCCTCTCCCTAAGTTCGGCGAGAATCATTGGGGATTCTACCGCGAGCTGCACGAAGCCATCGGTTAGCACAACGTCCTTGAAATTCTGAATCATCGCAATGAAGCCGATACATCGTGCCTTGAGCTCGGCGCAGTTGTGCGTCTCGACCAAGCGTAGCATGTCGACGACCGAGTCGACAGAGACACGGTGCTCAGCAGCCTATGGGTGCACTCGAGCTTGAGGCCGTCAAGCGCGAACCGGTCGGCCGCGGCGAGGAGACGTTCCAACACCTCCATGTTGGGGGGCTCGCCGTCGGCGTCGTCCGGCAGGGTGTCTGTGTAGATGAACCGGAGCATTGCTCCAAAGGTCTCGGGCTCGATGTCCTCCAGAGCGATGGGGAAGGAGGACAAGGAGGACTCGAGCATGCCGCCGAAGAGCTGCGCCTCTGCGCGGTGGGCGCGGAAGGTCTCGCCGGCGACCTCAAAGGCGACGTCGGTCCAGGCGCCACGGTCGAGCAGGCGGCCGAGCTGGTTCGACAAGGAAGCGTCTCGCGCAACCGTGACCCTCCACATGACAGTCATGTCGTTGACGTTGAATTGGGTGTCGGCGGGGATGAACTCAGGAAACCCGCGGGGACTCCTAAAACCGCGGTCGTCCGGCGAGTAGACGTGCACGCATTGGTTGTGGTGGGACGGTGGCGACGATCCGTCGCCGTGCACGGCGAAGGCGTCGAAGGTGGCCATCACGGCATGCGTCGGATGGCTCACGAGCTCGAGGTAGATGGAGGCGAAGCGGGTACGCGTGGAGCGTCCCCGTACGGGTAGCAGGCCAGCCTCCAGCAGTGGCCGCCGACGGTGGCCATCGGCGAGTAGACGCGGACCAGGCCCTGGCCCATGGCTCGGTGGCTGTGTGCCTTGGAGCTGATCTCGAACGCCATGAAACCAGAGCTCGACATTGCCGATGGACGGATTGATGCGCTGCGCAGAACCGTGGTGCCTCCGTCGGAATAAATAGGTGGCTTAGCACGCTTGAAATCACAACCGGCTTGATGGAATTTGGAAACACAATAGCACGCCGGTTCAGCATGATTATGGCAAAGACGAACCATTGATGGATTTCTAATCCGTACAGGGTTAGGTAGCTGTTTCTTCCAAGATGACTTATTGTTCCGAACCATTTACTGAGCCTCCTGGTTAAGTTTGCGTGTATATTAGGAAAAATGCAAATCCTATAATCAGGAGTTTCTCTGGCAAAAAATGAGCTCAACAGGCCATGCAAGTCCAACCTACATCGATCAGGTCATTCATGGGAAGAAACAGAAGGTAAAACGAACAGAAGACGTTTCAATCCAAAAAAACAGGTCATCCTGTGTGTTCGCTTGCTGGCTCTGTGCTCTTGACTGTGGGTTCCATGAGACCGCGCCCAGGTTATGTAAAACGGGACAGCACCGTTCTGTGCATTATTCAAGAACTCGACAAGAATAGGCTTCATCCTCCTAACTTTACAGGAACATTGTGGTCGGGTTCTCGATGTAGCCCTTGAACGCTTTCAGGAATTCCGCCCCAATTGCACCTACAGATAAACATCATTATTTGTTGATTTCCCACCCACATTTCAACTGACTCACGATTTATATTTCACAAAAGATTAAGAGGGTACCATCAATAACCCTGTGATCGCAGCTCATTGTTACTGACATGTAGGAACCAAACTCGTACTGACCATCCGCGCTGCCTGGTATCACCCTCTTCTCAGCTGCTCAAAAAAAAGTATCAGGTAAGCACTGAATAAATCCCTATGGGAGGACTAAGGACATCACAAAATGAATAATGGATCAAAGTAGCAGAAACTAGATCTAACTATGCTACAAAGTAGAATACAGAAACAAAAAGCACAGAACATTAGGACAATGTTCAAGTCCTGCCTACAGAACTAACTGAAGGTTACTCAGAAGTAAGAACGGACTAGGATATAGAATGCCAAAGTAAAGGATCATGCAATTGTCTAGGTCAATGTACTGGGCTTCCAATAGCAGGTTCTGGTAAAAGGTCGACAGGACTATGTTATCCATAACAATGGTAAAATACTGACAAATGCCAAACTGTTATGTACACAATGCAAACTAAGTAGCAACAGCATATTTGTGGCCAACGTATTGGCAGTACATGACGAAAGTGTAACACGGCTTCTTACCAGAACCAATGGCCAAGATTGCTGACTGAGGAGGATTTATAATAGCACAGAACTGTTTAATTCCAAAAGGACCTCCCAAGTTTGATACTGTGAACGTGCCACCCTGAAACAGAGAACGAAAATGGTCAATGAAAAATGTTGTTGATTTCATACTTATCATCTACTATGCGATAAATACCTCGTAATCTTGTGGTTTTAAGCTGTTATCCCTTGCTCTTTGAGCCAACTGCTTCACCTCCTCACCGATTGTACCAAGTCCCTTCTTGTCTGCATCCTGCACCACAAGTAATAAGTTAAGAGAACGGGGGAAAATGCACAAAACCGAACTAGCTAGCTTTGACTAGCTTACCCTAACTACTGGAACAAACAATCCATGCTCAGTTTGTACAGCTACATTTATGTTTACATTGTGGTATCTGCATGAGATGTACATTTGCCATATCACATTTCTTGCCAATATAATTTGAGTGACAGGTATAAATGCTCCGTAGGAACTCACTGGCGAATAAAATCATTCATCCAAGAACTGTTGCACTCAGGGACCTTTCGAAGAGCCAAGGCTGCAGCCTGCGCAGAACGTAGAGGTAAATTTAAAACTGGAGATCACAGAATCCACATGAGCCCAATACGACTTACAAGGCAACAATGTACGTATAAGAACCGGTGAGTACCTTTATAACAAGGTCGTTAATAGATATCTTCTTTCCACCAGATGCTTCCTGCAGTGGGTTCAGTTCCCCTCGTAACCTGTAGCACAACAAAATGAAAAACTCTTCTTTAGACAAAAGTTCGGTACTAAAATTATCCATTGCAAGTTTTACAAAATCAGGCCTGAAACATACTTGATAAGTTTGTCGACACGTGTGTCAACTGTCAAGTAGTAATGTGGGATGGTTTGTTTAGAAGCTAGGAGGCGGTTTGCAGTAACCTGAAAAGAATAAGAGTTAAAACACTACAAGGCAGATAGGATCACCGAAAAAAAGTCTCAGCGGCATTTTTCAATGCTGAAACAGGGTAAAAATAGAAACTGGCACTGGGCTCTGGGTTAATAGGTTAGTCTCAAAAATGATATAAAAGTGTATAATAAAGCCCATAAACATTCAAAACAGTAGATAATATAGCATGGAGCAATCAAAAATTATAGATACGTTGGAGACGTATCACGCACCAGCCCATCAGGGGTTGGTTCCCACGCCACTTCAGCCCATGGGGCCCTCCGGGATAGGTGGCCCCACCCGGTGGACCCCCGGGACCCTTCTGGTGGTCCCGGTACAATACCGGTGACCCCCGAAACTCTCCCGGTGGCCGAAACTGGACTTCCTATATATAAATCTTTACCTCCGGGCCATTCCGGAACTCCTCGTGACGTCCCGGATCTCATCCGGGACTCCGAACAACTTTCAGTTAACCGCATACTAATATCTCTACAACTCTAGTGTCACCGAACCTTAAGTGTGTAGACCCTACGGGTTCGGGAGACACGTAGACATGATCGAGATAACTCTCCGGTCAATAAGCAACAGCGGGATCTGGATACCCATGTTGGCTCCCACATGCTCCACGATAATCTCATCGAATGAATCACGATGTCGAGGATTCAATCAATCCCGTATACAATTCCCTTTGTCTATCAGTACGATACTTGCCCGAGATTCGATCATCGGTATACCGATACCTTGTTCAATCTCGTTACGGCAAGTCTGTTTACTCGTTCCCGTAACACATCATCCCGTGAACAACTCCTTGTTCACATTGAGCTCATTATGATGATGTCCTACCGAGTGGGCCCAGAGATACCTCTCCGTCATACGGAGTGATAAATCCCAGTCTCGATTCGTGCCAACCCAACTGATACTTTCGGGGATACCCGTAGTGTACATTTATAGCCACCCAGTTATGTTGTGACGTTTGGCACACCCAAAGTACCCTTACGATATCCGAGAGTTGCACAATCTCATGGTCTAAGGAAAGGATACTCGACATTAGAAAAGCTTTAGCAGACGAACTACACGATCTTGTGCTATGCTTAGGATTGGGTCTTGTCCATCACATCATTATCCTAATGATGTGATCCCGTTATCAGTGACATCCTATGTCCATGGTTAGGAAACCGTAACCATCTATTGATCAACGAGCTAGTCAACTAGAGGCTCACTAGGGACATGTTGTGGTCTATGTATTTACACATGTATTACGATTTCTGGATAACACAATTATAGCATGAACAATAGACAATTATCATGAACAAGGAAATATAATAATAACCATTTTATTATTGCCTCTAGGGCATATTTCCAACAGTCTCCCACTTGCACTAGAGTCAATAACCTAGTTACATTGTGATGAATCGAACACCCATAGAGTTCTGGTGTTGACCATGCTTTGCACGTGGAAGAGGTTTAGTCAACGGATCTGCGACATTCAGGTCCATATGCACTTTACAAATCTCTATGTCTCCATCTTGAACATTATCATGAATGGAGTTGAAGCGACGCTTGATATGCCGGTCTTCTTGTGAAACCTGGGCTCCTTGGCAAGGGCAATAACTCCAGTGTTGTCACAAAAGAGAGTCATTGGGCCCGACGCATTGGGAATAACTCCTAGGTCGGTAATGAACTCCTTCATCCAGATTGCTTCATGTGCTGCCTTCGAGGCTGCCATGTACTCTGCTTCACATGTAGATCCCGCCATGACGCTTTGCTTGCAACTGCACCAGCTGACTGCCCCACCATTCAAAATATACACGTATCCGGTTTGTGACTTGGAGTCATCCAGATCTGTGTCGAAGCTAGCATCAACGTAACCCTTTACGACGAGCTCTTCGTCACCTCCACAAACGAGAAACATATCCTTAGTCCTTTTCAGGTACTTCAGAATATTCTTGACCGTTGTCCAGTGTTCCATGCCGGGATTACTTTGGTACCTTCCCACCAAACTTACGGCAAGATTTACATCAGGTCTGGTACACAACATGGCATACATAATAGACCCTATGGCCGAGGCATAGGGGATGACACTCATCTTTTCTCTATCTTCTGCCGTGGTCGGGCATTGAGCCGTGCTCAGTCTCACACCTTGCAATACAGGCAAGAACCCCTTCTTGGACTGATCCATATTGAACTTCTTCAATATCTTGTCAAGGTACGTGCTTTGTGAAAGACCAATGAGGCGTCTCGATCTATCTCTATAGATCTTGATGCCTAATATGTAAGCAGCTTCTCCAAGGTCCTTCATTGAAAAAGACTTATTCAAGTAGGCCTTTATGATTTCCAAGAGTTCTATATCATTTCCCATCAAAAGTATGTCATCCACATATAATATGAGAAATGTTGTAGAGCTCTCACTCACTTTCTTGTAAACACAGGCTTCTCCATAAATCTGCGTAAACCCAAACGCTTTGATCATCTCATCAAAACAAATGTTCCAACTCCGAGATGCTTGCACCAGCCCATAGATCGAGCGTTGGAGCTTGCATACCTTGCCAGGGTTCTTAGGATCGACAAAACCTTCCGGATGCATCATATACAATTCTTCCTTAAGGAAACCATGAAGGAATGTCGTTTTGACGTCCATTTGCCATATCTCATAATCATAGAATGTGGTAATTGCTAACATGATTCGGACAGACTTCAGCTTCGCTACGGGTGAGGTCTCATCGTAGTCAACCCCTTGAACTTGTCGATAACCCTTAGCGACAAGCCGAGCCTTATAGATGGTTACATTACCATCCGCGTCTGTCTTCTTCTTAAAGATCCATTTATTTTCTATGGCTCGCCGATCATCGGGCAAGTCAGTCAAAGTCCATACTTCGTTTTCATACATGGATCCTATCTCGGATTTCATGGCTTCAAGCCATTTGTCAGAATCCGGGCCTGCCATCGCTTCTTCATAGTTTGAAGGTTCACCATTGTCTAACAACATGATTTCCAGGACAGGGTTGCCGTACCACTCTGGTGCGGAACGTGTCCTTGTGGACCTACGAAGTTCAGTAGGAACTTGATCTGAAGTTTCATGATCATCATCATTAACTTCCTCTCTAGTCGGTGCAGGCACCATAGAAACATTTTCTTGAGCTGCGCTACTCTCCGGTTCAAGAGGCAATACTTCATCAAGTTCTACTTTCCTCCCACTTACTTCTTTTGAGAGAAACTCTTTCTCTAGAAAGGATCCATTCTTGGCAACAAAGATCTTGCCTTCGGATCTGAGGTAGAAGGTATACCCAATAGTTTCCTTAGGGTATCCTATGAAGACGCATTTTTCCGATTTGGGTTTGAGCTTTTCAGGTTGAAGTTTCTTGACATAAGCATCGCATCCCCAAACTTTCAGAAACGACAGCTTAGGTTTCGTCCCAAACCACAATTCATACGGTGTCGTCTCAACGGATTTCGACGGAGCCCTATTTAAAGTGAATGTGGCAGTCTCTATAGCATAACCCCAAAATGATAGCGGTAGATCGGTCAGAGACATCATAGATCGCACCATATCCAATAGAGTGCGATTACGATGTTCGGACACACCATTACGCTGAGGTGTTCCAGGCGGCGTGAGTTGTGAAACAATTCCACATTTCCTTAAGTGCGTGCCAAATTCGTGACTCAAATATTCCCCTCCATGATCTGATCGTTAGAACTTTTTTTTCCTGTCACGTTGATTCTGAACCTCACTCTGAAATTCCTTGAACTTTTCAAAGGTCTCAGACTTGTGTTTCATCAAGTAGACATGCCCATATCTACTTAAGTCATCAGTGAGGGTGAGGACATAACGATAACCACCACGAGCCTCAACACTCATCGGACCACACACATCGGTATGTATGATTTCCAATAAGTTGGTTGCTCGCTCCATTGTTCCGGAGAACGGAGTCTTGGTCATTTTTCCCATGAGGCATGGTTCGCACGTGTCAAATGGTTCATAATCAAGAGAGTCCAAAAGTCCATCTGCATGGAGTTTCTTCATGCGTTTGAAACCAATGTAACCAAGGCAGCAGTGCCACAAGTATGTGGGACTATCATTATCAACCTTACATCTTTTGGCATTCACACTATGAATATGTGTAACATCACGCTCGAGATTAAATAAGAATAAACCATTAACCAGCGGGGCATGATCATAAAACATGTCTCTCATATAAATAGAACAACCATTATTCTCAGATTTAAATGAGTAGCCATCTCACATAACGAGATCCAGATACAATGTTCATGCTCAAAGCTGGTACTAAATAACAATTATTGAGGTTTAAAACTAATCCCATAGGTAAATGTAGAGGTAGTGTGACAACGGCGATCACATCGACATTGGAACCATTCGCGACGCGCATCGTCACCTCGTCCTTCACCAGTCTCCGCTTATTCCGCAGCTCCTGTTTTGAGTTACAAATATGAGCAACTGCACTGGTATCAAATACCTAGGAGCTACTACGAGCGCTGGTTAGGTACACATCAATAACATGTATATCACATATACGTTTGGTATTGCCGGCCTTCTTATGCGCTAAGTACTTGGGGCAGTTCCGCTTCCAGTGACCGTTTCCCTTGCAATAAAAGCACTCAGTCTCAGGCTTGGGTCCATGCTTTGGCTTCTTCCCAGTAACTGGCTTACCGGGCGCGGCAACTCCCTTGTTGTCCTTCTTGAAGTTCTTCTTACCCTTGCCTTTCTTGACCTTAGTGGTTTTATTCACCATCAACACTTGATGTTCCTTTTTGATCTCCACCTCCGCTGATTTCAGTATTGAATATACCTCAGGAATGGTCTTTTCCATCTCCTGCATATTGAAGTTCATCACAAAGCTCTTGTAGCTAGGTGGGAGCGACTGAAGGATTCTGTCAACGACCGCATCATCCGGGAGATTAACTGCCAGCTGAGATAAGCGGTTGTGCAACCCAGACATTTTGAGTATGTGCTCGCTGACAGAACTATTCTCCTCCATCTTACAACTATAAAACTTGTTGGAGACTTCATATCTCTCGACCCGGGCATGAGCTTGGAAAACCATTTTCAGCTCTTGGAACATCTCATATGCTCCGTGCTGCTCAAAACACTTTTGGAGCCCCGGTTCTAAGCTGTAAAGCATGCTGCACTGAACCAAGGAGTAATCATCACGATGCGACTGCCAGGCGTTCATAACGTCTTGAGTTGCTGGGAAAACAGGTGCATCACCTAGCGGTGCTTCAAGGACATATGCTTTCTTGGCAGCTATGAGGATAATCCTCAGGTTACGGACCCAGACCGTGTAGTTGCTACCATCGTCTTTCATCTTGGTTTTCTCTAGGAACGCGTTGAAGTTGAGGGCAACATTAGCATGGGCCATTTGATCTACAAGACATATTGCAAAGTTTTAGACTATGTTCATGATAATTAAGTTTATCTAATCAAATTATTTAATGAACTCCCACTCAGATAGACATCCCTCTAGTCCTCTAAGTGATACATGATCCGAGTCAACTAGGCCGTGTCCGATCATCACGTGAGACGGACTAGTCATCATCGGTGAACATCTTCATGTTGATCGTATCTTCTATATGACTCATGTTCAACCTTTCGGTCTTCCGTGTTCCGAGGCCATGTCTGTACATGCTAGGCTCGTCAAGTCAACCTAAGTGTATTGCGTGTGTAAATCTGGCTTACGCCCATTGTATGCGAACGTTAGAACCTATCACACCCGATCATCACGTGGTGCTTCGGAACAACAGACCTCAGCAACGGTGCACAGTTAGGGGGAACACAATTCTTGATATTTTAATGAGGGATCATCTTATTTATGCTACCGTCATTCTAAGCAAATAAGATGTAAAAACATGATAAACATCACATGCAATCAAATAGTGACATGATATGGCCAATATCATTTTGCTCCTTTTGATCTCCATCTTCGGGGCGCCATGATTATCATCGTCACCGGCATGACACCATGATCTCCGTCATCATGATCTTCAGCATTGTGTCTTCATGAAGTTGTCTCGCCAACTATTACTTCTACTACTATAGCTAACAGTTAGCAATAAAGTAAAGTAATTACATGGCGTTTTCATTGACACGCAGGTCATACAATAAATTAAGACAACTCCTATGGCTCCTGCCGGTTGTCATACTCATCGACATGCAAGTCGTGATTCCTATTAGAAGAACATGATCAATCTCATACATCACATATATCATTCATCACATCCTTTTGGCCATATCACATCACACGGCGTATGCTGCAAGAGCAAGTTAGACGTCCTCTAATTCTTGTTGCAAATTTTTACGTGGCTGCTATAGGTTTCTAGGAAGAACGTTTCTTACCTACACCAAAACCACAACGTGATATGCCAATTTCTATTTACCCTTCAAAAGGACCCTTTTCATCGAATCCGATCCGACTAAAGTGGGAGAGACAGACACCCGCTAGCCATCTTATGCAACTAGTGCATGTCAGTCGGTGGAACCTGTCTCACGTAAGTGTACGTGTAAGGTCGGTCCGGGCCGCTTCATCCCACGATGCCGCCGAATCAAGATAAGACTAGTAACGGCAAGTAAATTGACAAAATCGACGCCCACAACAACTTGTGTTCTACTCGTGCATAGAAACTACGCATAGACCTAGCTCATGATGCCACTGTTGGGGATCGTAGCAGAATTTAAAATTTTCTACGCATCACCAAGATCAATCTATGGAGTCATCTAGCAACGAGAGAGAGAGGAGTGCATCTACATACCCTTGTAGATCGCGAGTGGAAGCGTTCAAGAGAACGGGGTTGATGGAGTCGTACTCGTCGTGATCCAAATCACCGATGATCCTAGCACCGAACAGACGGCACCTCCGCGTTCAACACACGTAAGGAGCAGAGACGTCTCCTCCTTCTTGATCAGGCAAGGGGGGAGGAGAAGTTGATGAAGATCCAGCAGCACGGCGGCATGGTGGTGGAAGCAGCGGGATTCTAGCAGGACTTCACCAAGCGCTACTGGGAGGAAGAGGTGCCACGGGAGGGAGAGGGAGGCGCCAGGGCTTAGGGTGCGGCTGCCCTCCCTCCCCTCCACTATATATAGGGGCTAGGGGGCACATGCCCCCTTGGAGATCCCATCTACAGGGGGGGCCCTCGGGGCGGCGGCCCCCTTAGGGTTTCCAACCAGGGGGCGCATGCCACCTCGGGGGCAATGGCCCCCTAGGGTTTCCAACCCTAGGCTCCTTGGGCCCTTGGGTGGGGCGCACCAGCCCACCAGGGGCTGGTTCCCATGCCACTTCAGCCCATGGGGCCCTCCGGGATAGGTGGCCCCACCCAGTGGACCCCCGGGACCACAACTCTCCCGGTGGCCGAAACTGGACTTCCTATATATAAATATTTACCTCCGGACCATTCCAGAACTCCTCGTGACGTCCGGGATCTCATCCGGGACTCCGAACAACTTTCTGTTAACCGCATACTAATATATCTACAACTCTAGCGTCACTGAACCTTAAGTGTGTAGACCCTACGGGTTCGGGAGACACGTAGACATGACCGAGACAACTCTCCAGTCAATAACCAACAGCGGGATCTGGATACCCATGTTGGCTCCCACATGCTCCACGATAATATCATCGAATGAACCACGATGTCAAGGATTCAATCAATCCTGTATACAATTCCCTTTGTCTATCGGTATGATACTTGCCCGAGATTCGATCGTCTGTATACCGATACCTTGTTCAATCTCGTTACGGCAAGTCTCTTTACTCGTTCCCATAACACATCATCCCGTGAACAAATCCTTGATCACATTGAGCTCATTATGTTTATGTCCTACCGAGTGGGCCCAGAGATATCTCTCCGTCATACAGAGTGACAAATCCCAGTCTCGATTCGTGCCAACACAACAGATACTTTCGGGGATACCCGTAGTGTACCTTTATAGCCACCAAATTACGTTGTGACGTTTGGCACACCCAAAGTACCCTTACGGTATCCGGGAGTTGCACAATCTCATGGTCTAAGGAAAGGATACTTAGGATTGGGTCTTGTCCATCACATCATTACCCTAATGATGTGATCCCGTTATCAGTGACATCGTATGTCCATGGTTAGGAAACCGTAACCATCTATTGATCAACGAGCTAGTCAACTAGAGGCTCACTAGGGACATGTTGTGGTCTATGTATTCACACATGTATTACGATTTCCGGATAACACAATTATAGCATGAACAATAGACATTATGTTGTAACTCAAGACGTAAATGACTCGCTCACAATTAATATTTTTTGGGAGTTTCTGTATTTATAGGAATAGAGGCTCGCGACGG
>NC_041390.1:10517295-10533337 GCF_002162155.2 Triticum dicoccoides
ATTCACACATGTATTACGATTTCCGGATAACACAATTATAGCATGAACAATAGACATTATGTTGTAACTCAAGACGTAAATGACTCGCTCACAATTAATATTTTTTGGGAGTTTCTGTATTTATAGGAATAGAGGCTCGCGACAGTAGAGTAAAAGTTCTAGATTACTTTTTGAGGGGGGGGGGGGCTGTATTTATAGGAACTAGCACAAATGCCCGTACGTTGCAACGGGAGAAACAAACTCACACGCCGAACATGACTCAAAGACCCATGCAGGCCCACATCCTCTACCCCAGCCATGTAATTGCTTATCGTCCTTCCACCCTCAGTGGTCGTGGTATCCACCTGATCACAATGCACCCGAACATATGCCAAGGTGATGAGTTCAAGCATTACACGACACACTTGTCATTGAACCGCGCTAGCATAGTGAAATGTTTAAAACTAATCTCGTTGACCTAGACATGAGGGCCGCCTTGCGCGAGCTACACCATGCACCTGGTCCATATGTACACCGACCCTCATATGCCCTCTCGCTTCTGAATCAATGTTACAGACTCGCCCTCTCGCTTCTGAATCAATGTTACAGACTTGTTTCATTGGAGGGGTTGGGGGATGGTCCGCACGTGTCCATGCATCCTTCAAGGAAAGGTCATGTGCTTCACTGTGGAGCAAACACCACATTCTGAGTCCTCATACGTCGGATAGCCGTGGATGATCACATGTCACCACCAAGCAGCATGAGAGGTAGACGGTGAGGGTTAACCCTTTCCAGCCGCCACCATCGATCCACATCTAGCTACTCATCCGATCCGATTCGTCGCAACCTGATTGAACAGCAATAATAATAACAAAATGGTTAAAGCGTTCAAAGCAGTAAACCCAAGGGATGGAGAGGTGCACGGTCAGGGTTAGCCATTTCTTTGCTTTCAATTCGACTTTGATTCCGACTTGATGTGTATAGTATTGTACATACACACTGATAACGTATTTTCTTTTTGCTCTTGAGAATTAAGAAAAATACTAAACCAAAACATTAATTTTTACAGGTATGCATACACATCTACGTACAGATACCAAGCCAGTGGCAGTGATACAAATCAAAGAGTTCCTAATCAACTGTCCTGAGCGCAAAGCAGCCTCACCTTTCGCACACCATGGTGAACCAGACTCACTTTTCTTTGATATCCATCAATGTCGTGATCGATTCCTACAATATCCTATGAACTTCCAAGACAAAACAAACCCTGTGTAAATGTTTCTTTCGTGGAATATAATAGCAAATGAGATCACGAGAAGATGTGCTACTAAACTGCACCGATAAACAAAGACGGTATCCACTGTAGTGCATGGTATTAGACATGCTCTTTATAAACTCTCATCTAAATTATTTCTCATAGCTAGTGAGGCAAGATTGGGTCAATCGATTCGCAGATAGCATATATATCTCCAGTCCTATAGCATTCAACATCTAACGTTTCTGCGCCTGAATCATATCGGTCACAATCCAGAAAAGTTTCAGAAATTGTCCATTGCTGAAGAACAGCATGCGGATTTAGTTACTGAAATTCTTTCACTACATTGCAGAATCATCCACAAGCAATCAACCAAGCGTTGTAGTCATTGGCAGGTCGATTAGTAGGTAATCTGATGATCTAATATGGCGTATAATCTGGGTGGGACCATGAAAACTTCTCAAGAGAAGTAGTATAGTTGAAACATCAGAATAGACATGAGGAGAACATTACACTTTCATACATCAGACAACTACAACAATAGCTTGACTGAGTTAGTCAAGCACATGTTAAGTTTGTTGTTTTGACAGCAAGCCTACACAAAGAGTAAGAGGCGCAGGATCATAGTAGGCATGGTTATTAACAAAGCAGAAACAACATGATTTATTTAACCATAAATTGGAATTTTCACCACAACAGCTATATAATTTCTCCAACAGCATACATATAGCAAAGCTTTCACACCTATGAGACCTGGGACCACACTGTAAAACCTGACCAAGTACTGTGTTACCAGAAAAACAAAATCCCTGCCGTTGTCACACTTTTCAAACTTGTAAGATTGCTAACCTTTCGGGTTATTCCTCTGGTTGGATGCGAGTCAAATCTTCGATTGAAATTTTCCGCTAAGCTGAAAAACAACAGAAATAATATATAAAATACAATGTAGAGTTCCACAATATCTGAATCAACCTAGTGTGTGCTTGAAAGGGGGGTACATTTGAAAAATAAGGAAGCAACAACCAAGTGTTAAACTACAACCAATTTATCTCCAGACAAATAAATTAGTAAGCTCGGATTCATACAAAAAAATTATTGGCTATGTTCTGTAAGCTGTTTTCTGCCAAGAAAAAGTGTGAGAGTTTCAGCATTGTTTCAAAACTGTAATTGATCAGCGGCAAGTTCACTGCATAATTAGGATGCAGAGATGATGCTGATTAGTGCATGTCCGTACTGATTGTACCTGGCTACAGTATGTTGGTAGTACTAATGGATACCCATAATACCAATCATGGGTGACACTGGATTCTGACTAATTGCTGAAGTTTGCCTGGAAGTGCAATGGAGTACTTTACCCAATTGATACAACATTTGGTTAAGCCTATCAGTATGAAAATTAATAGTGCATACCAAGCAGCAGTTCTAAATTCAGCAGTCAAAGAAAGTGTTTAGACATGCTAAATTAAGTATGCGCACTTTATTTCTTAGCGTACACGCTAATTAGACCGAAGCGCGCGCGTCGTGCAACATCCACCGTAACGATAACTGGTCCACGTGCTTCGCCAGGCCCTCGCTCCTCTCCGGAAAAATAATAGTAACATGTTATGGCCAGCACACACTAATTAACATAGCGCGACCATGCATGGGAACATCGCCAGCCCGACTGTTAGTTCCTATCATCAGTAATTGGGCATGTAGGAAGTAGTAGTATGGTTTAGTTTAGCCCTTGTGTAGTAGCATGATTCAGTTTAGCCCTTGCCTATAGACCTAAATCAAATTTGGAACAGACAGGATAACAGATGTAAACTCGATCAAAGGGTCTATCGAATTTTCAGAGATGTGTTTTATCAGACAACAAACAAGCAGTCTGCAATAACTTTGCTAATCATGAAAATAAGAAATCTTATATATGTTCTTCATCGAGCTTCCTTTTGCATCAAGGTTTCTGCATGCCACAGTAGTAAAATCAGGTCAGGGCAAATTCTAAATATAAGAAACAGCAGAATGTCCAGTGCTATTGTACTATTGACAAAACCATCAAAATTTCATAAGCCAGTTTATTCGAAGATTACTAATTTAGGCTGCTTGCACTTTGGTTGCTCACAAAATATGAACTGGCTCCACTGCCTTGTAAAATTCAAATTATTTTCAATATAAGCATAACAGCCATGGTTCAGTTACCAAAGATAGTATATAGACCTGACCTAAATTTTTTTTAAAAATATATCCAGTTTCTCATGGAACTCCGCCTATGTTATCTCAACATAGCCGGTCCCAAGCCCGGGTAAAGGAGGAGGGTTGTGATAGGCTTGGCGAGCCAACGTAAAAACTCAGCCACTCTTATGGAGATGAAACCCAAAAGATTTTCGTTGGGGCGTAACCCTCTCAGCGACGCGCCACATCGGAACCCGGGTGTGGTGGAAAATGGGCAAGGGCCGGGCCGTCACCCCCCAAGTGGCGCGCCGTATCTTGATCCGGATACGGTGGCAAGTGAGCGAGGATCGGGTCGTCGCATCCTTAGTGGCGCGCTACATCGGCGCCCGGATGTAGTGGAAAATGAGCAAGGGTCTTCGCATTTGACTCGACGAGTGCGAAGGGTAAGGAAGCTAGCCGAGCCTAGGAGGATTCGCTTAGGTAGCTGGAACGTAGGGTCTCTGACAGGGAAGCTTCGGGAGCTAGTTGATGCAACAGTGAGGAGAGGTGTTGATATCCTTTGCGTCCAAGAAACCAAATGGAGAGGACAGAAGGCGAAGGAGGTGGAGGATACCGGCTTCAAGCTGTGGTACACGGGGACGGCTGCAAACAGAAATGGCGTAGGCATCTTGATCAACAAGAGCCTCAAGTATGGAGTGGTAGACGTCAGGAGACGTGGGGACCGGATTATCCTGGTCAAGCTAGTAGCTGAGGACTTGGTTCTCAATGTTATCAGCGCATATGCCCCGCAAGTAGGCCACAATGAGAACACCAAGAGGGAGTTCTGGGAAGGCTTGGAAGACATGGTTAGGAGTGTACCGATTGGTGAGAAGCTCTTCATAGGAGGAGACCTCAATGGCCACGTGGGTACATCTAACACAGGTTTTGAAGGGGCGCATGGGGGCTTTGGCTATGGCATCAGGAATCAAGAAGGAGAAGATGTCTTAAGCTTTGCTCTAGCCTACAACATGATTGTAGCTAACACCCTCTTTAGAAAGAGAGAATCACATCTGGTGACTTTTAGTAGTGGCCAACACTCTAGCCAGATTGATTTCATCCTCTCGAGAAGAGAAGATAGGCGTGCGTGCCTAGACTGTAAGGTGATACCTGGGGAGAGTGTTGTACACCAGCATAAGCTAGTGGTTGCTGACTTCCGCTTTCGGATTCGTGTCCAGCGGGATAAGCGTGCCAAGGTCGCTAGAACGAAGTGGTGGAAGCTCAAGGGGGAGGTAGCTCAGGTGTTCAAGGAGAGGGTATTTAAGGAGGGCCCTTGGGAGGAAGGAGGGGATGCGGACAATGTGTGGATGAAGATGGTGACTTGCATTCGTAAGGTGGCCTCGGAGGAGTTTGGAGTGTCCAGGGGAAGGAGAAGCGAAGATAACGATGCCTGGTGGTGGAATGATGATGTCCAGAAGGCGCTTAAAGAGAAAAAAGATTGCTTCAGACGCCTATACCTGGATAGGAGTGCAGACAACATAGAGAAGTACAAGATGGCGAAGAAGGCCGCAAAGCGAGCTGTTGGTGAAGCAAGGGGTCGGGCATATGAGGACCTCTACCAACGGTTAGGCACGAAGGAAGGTGAAAGGGACATCTATAAGATGGCTAAGATCCGGGAGAGGAAGACGAGGGATATTGGCCAAGTCAAATGCATCAAGGACGGAGCAGGCCAACTCTTGGTGAAGGACGAAGAGATTAAGCATAGATGGCGGGAGTACTTCGACAAGCTGTTCAATGGGGAGAATGAGAGTTCTACCATTGAACTGAATGACTCCTTTGATGAGACCAGCATGCGTTTTGTGCGGCGCATCCAGGAGTCTGAGGTGAAGGAGGCTTTAAAAAGGATGAAAGGAGGCAAGGCGATGGGCCCTGATTGTATCCCCATTGAGGTGTGAAAGGTCTCGGGGACATAGCGATAGTATGGCTAACCAAGCTTTTCAACCTCATTTTTCGGGCAAACAAGATGCCAGAAGAATGGAGACGGAGTATATTAGTACCAATCTTCAAGAACAAGGGGGATGTTCAGAGTTGTACTAATTACCGTGGAATTAAGCTGATGAGCCATACAATGAAGCTATGGGAGAGAGTCATTGAGCACCGCTTAAGAAGAATGACAAGCGTGACCAAAAATCAGTTTGGTTTCATGCCTGGGAGGTCGACCATGGAAGCCATTTTCTTGGTACGACAACTTATGGAGAGATATAGGGAGCATAAGAAGGACTTGCATATGGTGTTCATTGACTTGGAGAAGGCCTATGATAAGATACCGCGGAATGTCATGTGGTGGGCCTTGGAGAAACACAAAGTCCCAGCAAAGTACATTACCCTCATCAAGGACATGTACAATAATGTTGTGACAAGTGTTCGAACAAGTGATGTCGACACCGATGACTTCCCGATTAAGATAGGACTGCATCAAGGGTCAGCTTTGAGCCCTTATCTTTTTGCATTGGTGATGGATGAGGTCACAAGGGGTATACAAGGAGATATCCCATGGTGTATGCTCTTTGCGGATGATGTGGTGCTAGTTGACGATAGTCGGACGGGGGTAAATAGGAAGTTAGAGTTATGGAGACAAACCTTGGAATCGAAAGGGTTTAGGCTTAGTAGAACTAAAACCGAGTACATGATGTGCGGTTTCAGTACTACTAGCTGTGAGGAGGAGGAGGTTAGCCTTGATGGCCAGGTGGTACCTCGGAAGGACACCTTTCGGTATTTGGGGTCAATGTTGCAGGAGGATGGGGGTATTGATGAAGATGTGAACCATCGAATCAAAGCCGAATGGATGAAGTGGCGCCAAGCTTCTGGCATTCTCTGTGACAAGAGAGTGCCACAAAAGCTAAAAGGCAAGTTCTACAGGACGGCGGTTCGACCCGCAATGTTGTATGGCGCGGAGTGTTGGCCGACTAAAAGGCGACATGTTCAACAGTTAGGTGTGGCGGAGATGCGTATGTTGAGATGGATGTGTGGCCACACGAGGAAGGATCGAATCCGGAATGATGATATACGAGATAGAGTTGGGGTAGCACCAATTGAGGAGAAGCTTGTCCAACATCGTTTGAGATGGTTTGGGCATATTCAGCGCAGGCCTCCAGAAGCTCCAGTGCATAGCGGACGGCTAAAGCGTGCGGAGAATGTCAAGAGAGGGCGGGGTCGACCGATTTTAACACGGGAGGAGTCCGTTAAGAGAGACCTGAAGGATTGGAGTATCGACAAAGAGCTAGCTATGGACATGGGTGCGTGGAAGCTTGCTATCCATGTGCCAGAGCCATGAGTTGGTTGCGAGATCTTATGGGTTTCACCTCTAGCCTACCCCAACTTGTTTGGGACTAAAGGCTTTGTTGTTGTTGTTGTTGTATCCAGTTTCTCATGGAGAACGCACCTAAGTTCTTTTTGCAAGGCCATGTCCACATACAATTTCTCAAGCATCTGAACCCCGAGTTTCCTGTCTTGTAATTCTTTGTAGGTGGAAGCTGTTTTCTGACATACATATTGTGGCTAAATATTGATTAACCCTGGTTGAATACATAGTAATGATCCTAAGTCATTACAGAGAAAAAAAAGTATGTAGAAAAATAAAGTTCAGTAGTAAAGAAAAAAAGAGCTAAACTTGTACTAATTGTACTTTGAGAGGATGAGTTTGATGATGAACACATGGGACTCACACATCGGATTAATCGAGCTCAAGGAGCGGGCGGGCCACCTCCTTAATCACCGCCGCCACCTTCGTCTTCAAGTCAGCCTCCACGGAGCCCACAAGCTCCACCCCCTTCCACCGCTGGCACCAGCGTAAACATTTCCGTCCCGCCGCGACGCACACAACCACCACTATCTTCCCCATAGCCGTGCCTAGATCCCAACCAAGGATTGATCAATCAGCCCCAAATCTCTCACACAAATTTTGTTTTGGATCTGAGAGACCCGCTTGAATCGGTGGAGATCCTTGATAGAGGGCGGGATGGGGTAGGGCAGAGCTGACGGCAGCGAGGTAGGATGGAGGAGGCTGGGCAACCGCATACATGGGGCGGCGGCGTGGGGGCTGCGCATGATGGGAGAGAGGTGGCTAGAAGAGGAGGAGAACGTGACCCTGTCCTAAGGATGGCAGTTTTACCCATGGGTACGGGTACCCGCGGGTACCGTACCCGCATGGGTAGGGTATGGGTAGACTTTTATACCCATGGGTAGTACCCATACCCTACCCGTTAAGTCATGGGTAGGGTACGAGTATAGCCTTGTACCCGCGCGTATACCCATACCCTGCCCAGTTGTGAACTAATGTTAACATATTGTCAATTAGTCATGTGACTCATCTACTCCTATTGACTTATGAGTATGTTTGTGATTTTTATATTTTGAGAGTGGTCATGTACACATCTGCCTTGTTATTGAGCTGAGATAACTGATATTTTTGTCAATGTGCTATCACTGAGTGTAAAATTGTGAACAGTTTATGTACTATTTGTTCTACCCGTTGGGTACCCAATGGGTACGGGTACCCGTCGGATATGGGTATGGATAAAGTTTCATACCCATGGGTACGGGTATGGGTAGAATTTTGTACCTACTGACTATACGGGTATGGGTATGGCATTGCTCTACCCTGCCCATACCCTACCCATTGACATCCTTACCTTGTCACGTGTGCGTGCGGGATCGACGGCCCAATCACAGATTTCTCATCCCCAAATTAGTACCACCTCGTTTATATTACGATTTTGTCCATGCAAATTATAAAAGCTTATTATGACATGAGAAAAAACATATTCTCACGGTGAACCCGACAAATTCAATCTGTGCTTTATTATTAGGGAGAGATTTGCAATGTTGGATTCCCATTAGGGGGAGTCCCAAGGGCCCCACAAGCTAACATGGCGCGTGATTGCTTGTATCTGCATTGGTATTTCCCCGAAGAGGAGAGGATGATGCAGCATAACAAAGGTAAGTATCTCTCTTAGTTATGAAATCAAGTTTATCAATCCAGTAGGATAACCAAGCAACACTATGTAAACAGCACCTGCACACAAACCACAAAAACTTGCAACCCAACGCGTAAGAGGGGTTGTCAATCCCTCCTCGGTATTGAGATAGATTAAATTGTATGAGATTTGATAAATAGATCTAACTAAAACACAAAATAAAATAAATAAATAAAAATTGCAGCAAGGTATTTTTGGATTTAATATGATAGGAAATAGACCTGGGGGCGTAGTTTTCACTAGAGGCTTCTCTCGAGAAAATAGCATACAATGGGTAAACAAATTATTGTTGGGCAATTGATAGAAAAGCGAATAATCATGACGATATCCAAGGCAATGATCATGTACATGGCATCACGTCCAATATTAGTAGACCGAAACGGTTCTACATCTATTACTATTACTCCACACATCGACTACTAGCCAGCATGCATCTAGTGTATTCAGTTCGTGGAAAAATGGAGTAATGCAATAAGAACGATCACATGATGTAAACAAGATCTATTCATGTAGGAATAGGCCCTATCTTTTTATCCTTAATAGCAATGATACATGCGTGTCATGTCTCTTTCTATCACTGAGATTGAGCACCGCAAGATCGAACTCATCACAAAGCACCTCTTCCCATGGCAAGAAAAATCAATCTAGTTGGCCGAACCAAACCAAAATTTCGGAGAAGAAATACGAGGCTATAACAATCATGCATAAAAGAGTTTAGCAAAGACTCAAATAATATTCATGGATAGAATTGATCATAAACGCACAATTCATCGAATCCCAACAAACACACTACAAAAAGTCATTACATCAAATAGATCTCCAAGAACATCAAGGAGAACATTGTATTGAAGATCAAAAAGAGAGAAGAAGCCATCGGCTACTAGCTACAGACCCATAGGTTTGTGGTAAACTACTCACGCATCATCCGAGGGAAACAAGGATGATGGAGAACTCCTCAGTGATCGTTGACCCATCCGACAGAGTGCCGAAAAGGCCTCTAGATTAGATCTCATGGTTCTGGAACTTGCGGTGGCGGAAATTGTTTTCTCTCGACTCCCATAGGGTTTTGGGATTTTAGAGTATTTATAGAGACAGAGGTCGGTGGAGTGGGTGCCTGTGGGCTCCACTACCCACCAGGCCGTACCCTGGTGCCTAGTGGGCCCCATAGGCCCCCTCTGGTGCACTTCTTAGGCCTCCTGGGTGTCTTCTGGGCAGAAAAAATTCTCCAAAAAGTTTTGTGGCATTTGGACTTCGTTTGGTATTGATATTCTGTGAAGTAAAAAAAAGCAAAAAACAGCAAGTGGCACTGGGCTCTATGTCAATAGGTTGGTCCCAAAAAAATATAAAGTTGCTAGTAAATGAATATAAAACATCCAAAGTTGATAATATAACAGCATGAAACAATAAAAAATCATAGATACATTCAAGACGTATAAGCGTGCCCTAGGGTGCCGTGCCCCCTGAGCTTGTGGGCCCCCTAGGCACCTTCTGGCTCCCCCTTGAAGCTTCCTGGGTCTCTTTCTGTCGGTTGAGAACGACACCTATGGGATCACAAGAATCCCTACTACGGTTAGCGGGGCGCGGGGTCATGAGAAAAGAGGATCTAACAGGTAGCACACGGTTCGTTTATCCAGGTTCGAGCCGCGAGGATGCGTAAAACCCTACTCCTGCTTTGGTGGATTGTATATTTGTGTTCTTGAGCTAGCTATGGGGTGTGAGGAGCTCCAAAAAGCCGAATCCTCCTTCTGGTCGCCTCGGGCCTCCTTTTATAGAAAAAGGGGTTGCCACAGTGGCACACAGGAGGTGGAAAGGGTACAGCGATGCGAGGTTATCCCTCGCATTACATGACAAGGCGCATTTAATGCGTCTTGCTTAGGTGTCCTTGCTTTATCGGGGACGGGGGGAGAGATCTGTCTCGTCCGTCGCCGCTCCTTCTTGTGTCGACACGCGCCCTGGCCAGCGACGCCTGCGATGCCACGTAGGTAGGCAAGCAGGTGAAGTGGCGCAGTGGTGGGTCTTCACGAAGATCTGCATGCCTCCACGCAGGTGCCTGCCCAGCTGGTTGGGTCGGCAGCTGCATGCATGCGATGGTGGAGGTTTAGTCGGCGTGGGCCTGATGGTGGCCCTGCGGGTGTCCTTGGTAAGGGCCTTGCCGGGGCCCCGGCAAGGGTCTTGCCGGGGCGCCCGCTGTCATCCCCGGCGAGGCGCTTGCCGGGGGCCTTGTGGTCTTCCTCGGCTGGGATCCCACCAAGGGTTGTCGTCTCCTTAGTGCGTATCTGATCTTGAATGTCTTCACAAAGATCTGCATGCCGCCACAGGGGTGTCTCCCGAATCCTTACCCTTTGGGGGCAGTGGACTCAAGGGTGATTTGCTTCGTAGGCGCGGGACGAGTCGCCGCGGCAAGGGTCTTGCCAGGGCTGCTAGAACTGTCTCCTGGCAAGGATCTTGCCGGGGGAGTCTGCTTCGTCCCCTTTGCTCTTTGTGGTCTTGGCCTTGGCGTCGTAGTTCTCTTGAGCTTCGGTCTTACCCTGGCTCACCTCCCTTGCCTTGCTTGGTGTGGCGGTGCCCGTGGCTCAGACTTCCCGTGCACAGTTATAGGGGTACAAAAAGTGTACCCCTCTTTTTGTACACCGACAGTTTCCTTCCATAAAAAATAGTCGTAAATTTTTATTGTGGTTGACTTTGTTTGGTATGCTTTTTCTGCCAAATGAAAAATATTTTTAAAAATAGGAACTTGCACTGGGCACTATATTAATATGTTAGTCCATAAAAATGTTATAAAAGTGCATCAAAACCATACAAGATTGATGTAGATATAGAATGAATACTTCATAAATTATAGATACATTCGAGACGTGTCAATTCCCATGTGCAATTCCTTTTGCTTCGCCATGCTTTAAAAAATCCTGTGGTGAGATATATTGGTATCCCTGTGAGTCAAACACATGCTTACTATACCAGTCTTTGTGTTACCGGTTTTGTTCTTTTTTCTCATTCTCGTATTTTGGCATCCACGTGAACAAATCATGTTGTGTCTAGCCAGACAATGATGGATACTGTCACACCTAGAGGGCCCTAAGACTATCTCTCCTCATTGTAGGAGCAAATCGCCTATTACACCTAGAGATATATCTAGTCCATCATCATAGGTTTTTCATAAACCTATAAGTTGTTGTTATGATCACCCTATTACAGTTGACGTTAGAACAAACGAAAAGTGCATCGACCAGTATGGAGTGACTCGATACTCTCATGGTCTAAGGAATTATGGATACATTAACTTCCCATGTTATGACTATAGACTTATGACAAAATCATCTCCTAGTACAAAATCCAACTTGGGTCAATTCAACACAAGTGTTCTTCTAACATCGTGCCCTCAATATTGCTGGCACGATCGTTTAGAAAAATAGAACCATCATGCAACACTTGAACTAGTCCTAGAGGCAAGACAAGGAATCTATTTTAACGTTTATATTTTTACACGTTCATATGAGTTTTCCTCTTAGCCTCTTAGTTATTGTAGACTCGAGAGCCATAGTAGTTATAGCACGGAACGTAAACATTTGTCATAAACTTGGAAATAAATAATACAATTATTATTGCCCCTAGGCTATTTTTTCAACATCATTATCAAGGCAAATACATATGCGATACAAACATAATCATTTGCAGACGGTCAAGGAAAAATGTCCTTCAAATAGTTAGCTTAAGTTCCGGGCTGCAGTTTGTCTGTGCGCCAATGGCGCAACAGGTCATCTAGTACGAGTGATACTTCATGGATATTTCCTTAACATTTTCAAAAAGGAATGGACACTCGATGTGATTATCTATATTTTCAATAAACATTCAACTTAGGATAACATTAAATTAAAAAATTGGAAATATCTTGCTAAAATAGGAATGTCCTACTAGTAAAGATGCATGTAGAAACCTTCCATATATGTTCTCCTTCGATCTACAAGAAATTTCGTATTGATTGACGAAATCTACGGTTTTAGGAAGTAAATCTAAAATTTTAAATGGACACCAAATTTACAGCTGGCCACAATTAAGATCAGCCTCCAGATCTATCAGATCCTCCATTGGCATGGTTATAGCGTCCTCATCCTCGTAGATCCTCCACTATAAATCCACGCCACATACCTTCGTTTTCAACTCACCCAAACAAGCAATTTTCCTTCATTTGCAGATTTTTCCCTCACTTGACAATGGCTCGCAAGAAGGTGGCCCTTCGGTACATCCGCAATAACTCGGCGCGGCGCAATGCCTTGAAGAAGCACACTAAGATCCTGATGAAGAAGGCAGGCGAGGTGGCCGCCATGCCCGATGCTAAGGCATGTGTGGTCGTGTATGGCGAGGGCATGGCGGTGCCAGAGGTGTTCCCATCCCATGGCGAGGCAGTGGCTATCCTGAATCAGTTCAAGAGCATGCAAGAGGCGGCACGGCTAAAGAAGACGATGGACCAAGAGAGCATCCTCCGTGAGCGTATCGTACAGCTCCAAGAGCAGGTCCAGAAGGCTAGACGCGAGGAGCAGGACCAACACACCAAGATTCTCCTGTATAAGGCCTTAAAAAGTGGCCACTTCCCAGACAACATCGAGGAGCTCACAGCCCTGGGCTCGAAGGTGGACTCTATCCTCAAGAGCCTGAGTGAATGCACCACAAAAATGAGTGGGCAGCCACCAGTCGACCAAGCCCAGGTACCATACGTCACCAATGGCAGGGGCATGGGGCCTCCAATTATGTATCAGGCACCACCACAGCAACAGGAGGGTTGTCTTAACACTATGAGGTTCGAAAGGGCCCCTACCACCGTGATCTACGATGGTGACAATACTTGTGGCTATGACGACAACAACGATGTCTTCTCTCGTGGCCACATGAATATGTAAGCTGGTAGATGAACTCTACATGTAGCGCATGACTAGCTACATGGTCCTCATCTCTTTAATTTAGTTTTGGCATGGCCAATAAGATGCATGGATGGCATCGTCAATAAGATGAGACATTTGGTCTCAATCTTGCTCTTTGAGCAAAGACAATTTTATTTTACTCTTTTAAATTTTTATTATGGATATCCCCCATGCTCTATTTGTTTTATCAGTTGGTTGCAACTTTTAGGTTGTACCTACTCTTTATGTCAACATATTTTGTCAAGCATGCTTTTGCTCGAGCAAAATGATTTTTTTTCCTCTTAGTATTGCATCAAACGATCCAACCATGCATGAAGTGCTACCTCCCAGTTTTGGCATACCTTGATGCACATCGCCTATACAAAACCATAATGATTCTAGGAAAACTAGAGCACATTAATTGTTTGATGCAAAAAGTCTCATGTACTAAAAGATTTATGATGCTACATTTCATTTTAAGAAAATGTAGGTATGACATTGAGCGCCAGGATAATGGCTTCTACATCCTCAATATTTTTTGGCAAGTTTCAAAACCAGGTGATTGTGTCAACCAGTTTCATCATCAATCGGGTCTCGGGCCACCCCTGAGAGGGCATTGTGTTTGATCTATACTCAAGCTTCTATGAGAACCCCGAACTCTATCGGGTGCATGTTGTGATAGAACATCGTACATATGAATCCACTCCGGGCATTGGTGTGATAACCCACAAGTATAGGAGATCAATTGTAGTTTTTTCGATAAATAAGAGTGTCAAACCCAAGGAGGAGCCAAAGGTAGAATTTATATTCCCTCCAAGTTCTATCGACCACCGATACAACTCTACACACACTTAACATTTGGTTTACGTAGAACAAGAAAAAAAACTAGTAGTACTTTGTAGTGTAAAGGGATAGGTTTACAAGATGATAAAGAACATGAAAATAAAAGTTAGGTGTTGTTTTACTAAAAGTACAATTAGGTTAGTATAGCGAGTGTGGAAAAGTGGTGGTAGGATTTGCGGAATTGTCCCTAAAGCAATTGGCTAAGTTACTAGACTGATAGCAAGTTTTTATGTGGGAGAGGCCACCGCTAGCATGTCATCCCTTACTTGGAATTCTATGCACTTATGATTGGAACAATTAGCAAACATCCGCAACTACTAAAGTTCATTAAGGCAAAACCCAACCATAGCATTAAGATATATTGGTCCCCCTTCAGTCTTGTATTTTCTATGGTAGGAAGAAGCTTCTGTCACTCTTGCCCTCCAATGCATAGTCCTATCAACATACAACTAACCCTAAGGTCTGATCCACACGCGCGTGCATATGATGAGCACCAAAGGACAGCAACATAACCACAAGCAAATTAAACCAATCATAGCAATTCACCAATTACCGCAATGGACAACAAAAATCTACTCAAACATCATAGGATGGCAACACGTCATGAGATAATAATATGAAGCATAGAGCACCATGTTCAAATACCGGTACCGCGGGTTGCGGGAGAGTGGACCGCTGAATATAGATGAGGGAAGGTGATGAAGGTGTTGATGAAGATGAAGGGGTTGTTGGAGTAGATCGCTGTCACGCGAACACGATGATTGCCCCGGCGGTGTTCCGGTGCCGCTGGGAGAGAGGGGAGAGAGCCCCCCTCCTTCTTCTTCTTCTTCTTTGCCCTCCCCCTAGATGGGAGGAGGATTCCCCCTCTGGTCCTTGGCCTCCATGTCTCCCAGATGGCAGGAGCCCCCCTCCCCCCGAGATTGGATCTCTCTCTCTCCGCTCTCTTCTGTTTTTCGTTCGTGTTTTCTGGCCCTTCGCCATTTCTTAAATTCCTGGAGATCCTTAACTCCGATTGGGCTGAAATGTTAACACAATTTTCTTCCAGATATTATCTTTCTTGCGGCAAAAGAAGGGCACCAACCACCTTATAGAGGGCCCACAAGCCTGCCAGGCACGCCTTAGGTAGGGGGGCATGCCCCATGGGCTTGTGGCCCCCTCGAGCATCATCTTGCATTGATTCTTTTTCCCAAAAATCATATATATTCCAAAATAAATCTCGGCAAATTTTTATTATGCTTGGACTTCGTTTGATATGGATATTCTGCAAAACAAAAAAACATATAACAAACAGGCATTGGGCACTGGATTAATATGTTAGTCCTAAAAATAATATAAAATATTGCCAAAAGTATATGAAAGTTGTAGAGTAATGGAATGAAACAATCAAAAATTATAGATACGACGGAGACTTATCATGGTGCACCTCAATGTGCAAGTCATTCCACGGAGGTACTTGCTAGAGAGGTGGGAAGAAGTAACAAGAACAAACATGGATGGCGTTGTGGACCTTCTCAGCTTTGGACTCCCCTCAGAAACTGAGGGTGTAATACACCAGGGTGCTCCATAGGGAGCTCGACAGCATAGCTACCACGAGGTCCGGAGGGCCTGCCAAGGAGTTAGTGACAGGAGGGAGCTCGGAGGGCAGGATAGGCATTTAAAGGTTTTCTTGGCACCCAAGTCAACACGGTGATGGCCAAGATTGGATATGCCTCCTATAAAACCCTAACCACCACCGTGTATATAGGTGGAGGCTACGGGGCTCTCGATCCCATCTACCTCTGTATCCATCATCCCATCTCCCATTGTAATCCCTTGTACGAGGTATACCCACCCATGAATACAAACACAAAGAAGGATGTAGGGTGTTACTCCTTCCTGGAGGCCCGAACGTCGGTAAACTCTCT
>NC_041390.1:10533347-10593051 GCF_002162155.2 Triticum dicoccoides
CAACATTTATGTTCACATTGTGGTATCTGCATGAGATGTACATTTGTCATATCACATTTCTTGCCAATATAATTTGAGTGACAGGTATAAATGCTCCGTAGGAACTCACTGGCGAATAAAATCATTCATCCAAGAACTGTTGCACTCAGGGACCTTTCGAAGAGCCAAGGCTGCAGCCTGCGCAGAACGTAGAGGTAAATTTAAAACTGGAGATCACAGAATCCACATGAGCCCAATACGACTTACAAGGCAACAATGTACGTATAAGAACCGGTGAGTACCTTTATAACAAGGTCGTTAATAGATATCTTCTTTCCACCAGATGCTTCCTGCAGTGGGTTCAGTTCCCCTCGTAACCTGTAGCACAACAAAATGAAAAACTCTTCTTTAGACAAAAGTTCGGTACTAAAATTATCCACTGCAAGTTTTACAAAATTAGGCCTGAAACATACTTGATAAGTTTGTCGACACGTGTGTCAACTGTCAAGTAGTAATGTGGGATGGTTTGTTTAGAAGCTAGGAGGCGGTTTGCAGTAACCTGAAAAGAATAAGAGTTAAAACACTACAGGTAGATAGGATCAACGAAAAAAAGTCTCAGCGGCATTTTTCAATGCTGAAACAGGGTAAAAATAGAAACTGGCACTGGGTCGGGTTCTCGATGTAGCCCTTGAACGCTTTCAGGAATTCCGCCCCAATTGCACCTACAGATAAACATCATTATTTGTTGATTTCCCGCCCACATTTCAACTGACTCATGATTTATATTTCACAAAAGATTAAGAGGGTACAATCAATAACCCTGTGATCGCAGCTCATTGTTACTGACATGTAGGAACCAAACTCGTACTGACCATCCGCGCTGCCTGGTATCACCCTCTTCTCAGCTGCTCAAAAAAAGTATCAGGTAAGCACTGAATAAATCCCTATGGGAGGACTAAGGACATCACAAAATGAATAATGGATCAAAGTAGCAGAAACTAGATCTAACTATGCTACAAAGTAGAATACAGAAACAAAAAGCACAGAACATTAGGACAATGTTCAAGTCCTGCCTACAGAACTAACTGAAGGTTACTCAGAAGTAAGAACGGACTAGGATATAGAATGCCAAAGTAAAGGATCATGCAATTGTCTAGGTCAATGTACTGGGCTTCCAATAGCAGGTTCTGGTAAAAGGTCGACAGGACTATGTTATCCATAACAATGGTAAAATACTGACAAATGCCAAACTGTTATGTACACAATGCAAACTAAGTAGCAACAGCATTTTTGTGGCCAACGTATTGGCAGTACATGACGAAAGTGTAACACGGCTTCTTACCAGAACCAATGGCCAAGATTGCTGACTGAGGAGGATTTATAATAGCACAGAACTGTTTAATTCCAAAAGGACCTCCCAAGTTTGATACTGTGAACGTGCCACCCTGAAACAGAGAACGAAAATGGTCAATGAAAAATGTTGTTGATTTCATACTTATCATCTACTATGCGATAAATACCTCGTAATCTTGTGGTTTTAAGCTGTTATCCCTTGCTCTTTGAGCTAACTGCTTCACCTCCTCACCGATTGTACCAAGTCCCTTCTTGTCTGCATCCTGCACCAAAAGTAATAAGTTAAGAGAACGGGGGAAAATGCACAAAACCGAACTAGCTAGCTTTGACTAGCTTACCCTAACTACTGGAACAAACAATCCATGCTCAGTTTGTACAACAACATTTATGTTCACATTGTGGTATCTGCATGAGATGTACATTTGTCATATCACATTTCTTGCCAATATAATTTGAGTGACAGGTATAAATGCTCCGTAGGAACTCACTGGCGAATAAAATCATTCATCCAAGAACTGTTGCACTCAGGGACCTTTCGAAGAGCCAAGGCTGCAGCCTGCGCAGAACGTAGAGGTAAATTTAAAACTGGAGATCACAGAATCCACATGAGCCCAATACGACTTACAAGGCAACAATGTACGTATAAGAACCGGTGAGTACCTTTATAACAAGGTCGTTAATAGATATCTTCTTTCCACCAGATGCTTCCTGCAGTGGGTTCAGTTCCCCTCGTAACCTGTAGCACAACAAAATGAAAAACTCTTCTTTAGACAAAAGTTCGGTACTAAAATTATCCACTGCAAGTTTTACAAAATTAGGCCTGAAACATACTTGATAAGTTTGTCGACACGTGTGTCAACTGTCAAGTAGTAATGTGGGATGGTTTGTTTAGAAGCTAGGAGGCGGTTTGCAGTAACCTGAAAAGAATAAGAGTTAAAACACTACAAGTAGATAGGATCAACGAAAAAAAGTCTCAGCGGCATTTTTCAATGCTGAAACAGGGTAAAAATAGAAACTGGCACTGGGTCGGGTTCTCGGGTTCTCGATGTAGCCCTTGAACGCTTTCAGGAATTCCGCCCCAATTGCACCTACAGATAAACATCATTATTTGTTGATTTCCCGCCCACATTTCAACTGACTCATGATTTATATTTCACAAAAGATTAAGAGGGTACCATCAATAACCCTGTGATCGCAGCTCATTGTTACTGACATGTAGGAACCAAACTCGTACTGACCATCCGCGCTGCCTGGTATCACCCTCTTCTCAGCTGCTCAAAAAAAAGTATCAGGTAAGCACTGAATAAATCCCTATGGGAGGACTAAGGACATCACAAAATGAATAATGGATCAAAGTAGCAGAAACTAGATCTAACTATGCTACAAAGTAGAATACAGAAACAAAAAGCACAGAACATTAGGACAATGTTCAAGTCCTGCCTACAGAACTAACTGAAGGTTACTCAGAAGTAAGAACGGACTAGGATATAGAATGCCAAAGTAAAGGATCATGCAATTGTCTAGGTCAATGTACTGGGCTTCCAATAGCAGGTTCTGGTAAAAGGTCGACAGGACTATGTTATCCATAACAATGGTAAAATACTGACAAATGCCAAACTGTTATGTACACAATTCAAACTAAGTAGCAACAGCATTTTTGTGGCCAACGTATTGGCAGTACATGACGAAAGTGTAACACGGCTTCTTACCAGAACCAATGGCCAAGATTGCTGACTGAGGAGGATTTATAATAGCACAGAACTGTTTAATTCCAAAAGGACCTCCCAAGTTTGATACTGTGAACGTGCCACCCTGAAACAGAGAACGAAAATGGTCAATGAAAAATGTTGTTGATTTCATACTTATCATCTACTATGCGATAAATACCTTGTAATCTTGTGGTTTTAAGCTGTTATCCCTTGCTCTTTGAGCTAACTGCTTCACCTCCTCACCGATTGTACCAAGTCCCTTCTTGTCTGCATCCTGCACCAAAAGTAATAAGTTAAGAGAACGGGGGAAAATGCAGAAAACCGAACTAGCTAGCTTTGACTAGCTTACCCTAACTACTGGAACAAACAATCCATGCTCAGTTTGTACAGCAACATTTATGTTCACATTGTGGTATCTGCATGAGATGTACATTTGTCATATCACATTTCTTGCCAATATAATTTGAGTGACAGGTATAAATGCTCCGTAGGAACTCACTGGCGAATAAAATCATTCATCCAAGAACTGTTGCACTCAGGGACCTTTCGAAGAGCCAAGGCTGCAGCCTGCGCAGAACGTAGAGGTAAATTTAAAACTGGAGATCACAGAATCCACATGAGCCCAATACGACTTACAAGGCAACAATGTACGTATAAGAACCGGTGAGTACCTTTATAACAAGGTCGTTAATAGATATCTTCTTTCCACCAGATGCTTCCTGCAGTGGGTTCAGTTCCCCTCGTAACCTGTAGCACAACAAAATGAAAAACTCTTCTTTAGACAAAAGTTCAGTACTAAAATTATCCACTGCAAGTTTTACAAAATTAGGCCTGAAACATACTTGATAAGTTTGTCGACACGTGTGTCAACTGTCAAGTAGTAATGTGGGATGGTTTGTTTAGAAGCTAGGAGGCGGTTTGCAGTAACCTGAAAAGAATAAGAGTTAAAACACTACAGGTAGATAGGATCAACGAAAAAAAGTCTCAGCGGCATTTTTCAATGCTGAAACAGGGTAAAAATAGAAACTGGCACTGGGCTCTGGATTAATAGGTTAGTCCCAAAAATGATATAAAAGTGTATAATGAAGCCCATAAACATTCAAAACAGTAGGTAATATAGCATGGAGCAATCAAAAATTATAGATACGTTGGAGACGTATCACGCACCAGCCCATCAGGGGTTGGTTCCCACGCCACTTCAGCCCAAGGGGCCCTCCGGGATAGGTGGCCCCACCCGGTGGACCCCTGGGACCCTTCTGGTGGTCCCGGTACAATACCGGTGACCCCCCCAAACTCTCCCGGTGGCCGAAACTGGACTTCCTATATATAAATCTTTACCTCCGGGCCATTCCGGAACTCCTCGTGACGTCCCGGATCTCATCCTGGACTCCGAACAACTTTCAATTAACCGCATACTAATATCTCTACAACTCTAGTGTCACCGAACCTTAAGTGTGTAGACCCTACGGGTTCGGGAGACACGTAGACATGATCGAGATAACTCTTCGGTCAATAACCAACAGCGGCATCTGGATACCCATGTTGGCTCCCACATGCTCCACGATAATCTCATCGAATGAATCATGATGTCGAGGATTCAATCAATCCCGTATACAATTCCCTTTGTCTATCAGTACGATACTTGCCCGAGATTCGATCATCGGTATACCGATACCTTGTTCAATCTCGTTACGGCAAGTCTGTTTACTCGTTCCCGTAACACATCATCCCGTGAACAACTCCTTGTTCACATTGAGCTCATTATGATGATGTCCTACCGAGTGGGCCCAGAGATACCTCTCCGTCATACGGAGTGACAAATCCCAGTCTCAATTCATGCCAACCCAACAGATACTTTCGGGGATACCCGTAGTGTACATTTATAGCCACCCAGTTATGTTGTGACGTTTGGCACACCCAAAGTACCCTTACGATATCCGAGAGTTGCACAATCTCATGGTCTAAGGAAAGGATACTCGACATTAGAAAAGCTTTAGCAGACGAACTACACGATCTTGTGCTATGCTTAGGATTGGGTCTTGTCCATCACATCATTATCCTAATGATGTGATCCCGTTATCAGTGACATCATATGTCCATGGTTAGGAAACCGTAACCATCTATTGATCAACGAGCTAGTCAACTAGAGGCTCACTAGGGATATGTTGTGGTCTATGTATTTACACATGTATTACGATTTCTGGTAACACAATTATAGCATGAACAATAGACAATTATCATGAACAAGGAAATATAATAATAACCATTTTATTATTGCCTCTAGGGCATATTTCCAACAGTCTCCCACTTGCACTAGAGTCAATAACCTAGTTACATTGTGATGAATCGAACACCCATAGAGTTCTGGTGTTGACCATGCTTTGCACGTGGAAGAGGTTTAGTCAACGGATCTGCGACATTCAGGTCCGTATGCACTTTACAAATCTCTATGTCTCCATCTTGAACATTATCATGAATGGAGTTGAAGCGACGCTTGATATGCCGGTCTTCTTGTGAAACCTGGGCTCCTTGGCAAGGGCAATAACTCCAGTGTTGTCACAAAAGAGAGTCATTGGGCCCGACGCATTGGGAATAACTCCTAGGTCGGTAATGAACTCCTTCATCCAGATTGCTTCATGTGCTGCCTTCGAGGCTGCCATGTACTCTGCTTCACATGTAGATCCCGCCATGACGCTTTGCTTGCAACTGCACCAGCTGACTGCCCCACCATTCAAAATATACACGTATCCGGTTTGTGACTTGGAGTCATCCAGATCTGTGTCGAAGCTAGCATCAACGTAACCCTTTACGACGAGCTCTTCGTCACCTCCACAAACGAGAAACATATCCTTAGTCCTTTTCAGGTACTTCAGAATATTCTTGACCGTTGTCCAGTGTTCCATGCCGGGATTACTTTGGTACCTTCCCACCAAACTTACGGCAAGATTTACATCAGGTCTGGTACACAACATGGCATACATAATAGACCCTATGGCCGAGGCATAGGGGATGACACTCATCTTTTCTCTATATTCTACCGTGGTCGGGCATTGAGCCGTGCTCAGTCTCACACCTTGCAATACAGGCAAGAACCCCTTCTTGGACTGATCCATATTGAACTTCTTCAATATCTTGTCAAGGTACATGCTTTGTGAAAGACCAATGAGGCATCTCGATCTATCTCTATAGATCTTGATGCCTAATATGTAAGCAGCTTCTCCAAGGTCCTTCATTGAAAAACACTTATTCAAGTAGGCCTTTATGCTTTCCAAGAGTTTTATATCATTTCCCATCAAAAGTATGTCATCCACATATAATATGAGAAATGTTGTAGAGCTGTCACTCACTTTCTTGTAAACACAGGCTTCTCCATAAATCTGCGTAAACCCAAACGCTTTGATCATCTCATCAAAATGAATGTTCCAACTCCGAGATGCTTGCACCAGCCCATAGATCGAGCGTTGGAGCTTGCATACCTTGTCAGGGTTCTTAGGATCGACAAAACCTTCCGGATGCATCATATACAATTCTTCCTTAAGGAAACCATGAAGGAATGCCGTTTTGACGTCCATTTGCCATATCTCATAATCATAGAATGTGGCAATTTCTAACATGATTCGGACAGACTTCAGCTTCGCTACGGGTGAGGTCTCATCATAGTCAACCCCTTGAACTTGTCGATAACCCTTAGCGACAAGCCGAGCCTTATAGATGGTTACATTACCATCCGCGTCTGTCTTCTTCTTAAAGATCCATTTATTTTCTATGGCTCGCCGATCATCGGGCAAGTCAGTCAAAGTCCATACTTCGTTTTCATACATGGATTCTATCTCGGATTTCATGGCTTCAAGCCATTTGTTAGAATCCAGGCCTGCCATCGCTTCTTCATAGTTTGAAGGTTCACCATTGTCTAACAACATGATTTCCAGGACAGGGTTGCCGTACCACTCTGGTGCGGAACGTGTCCTTGTGCACCTACGAAGTTCAGTAGCAACTTGATCTGAAGTTTCATGATCATCATCATTAACTTCCTCTCTAGTCGGTGCAGGCACCATAGAAACATTTTCTTGAGCTGCGCTACTCTCCGGTTCAAGAGGCAATACTTCATCAAGTTCTACTTTCCTCCCACTTACTTCTTTCGAGAGAAACTCTTTCTCTAGAAAGGATCCATTCTTGGCAACAAAGATCTTGCCTTCGGATCTGAGGTAGAAGGTATACCCAATAGTTTCCTTAGGGTATCCTATGAAGACGCATTTTTCCGATTTGGGTTCGAGCTTTTCAGGTTGAAGTTTCTTGACATAAGCATCGCATCCCCAAACTTTCAGAAACGACAGCTTAGGTTTCGTCCCAAACCACAATTCATACGGTGTCGTCTCAACGGATTTCGACGGAGCCCTATTTAAAGTGAATGTGGCAGTCTTTATAGCATAACCCCAAAATGATAGCGGTAGATCGGTCAGAGACATCATAGATCGCACCATATCCAATAGAGTGCAATTACGATGTTCGGACACACCATTACGCTGAGGTGTTCCAGGCGGCGTGAGTTGTGAAACAATTCCACATTTCCTTAAGTGCGTGCCAAATTCGTGACTCAAATATTCCCCTCCATGATCTGATCGTTAGAACTTTATTTTCCTGTCACGTTGATTCTCAACCTTACTCTGAAATTCCTTGAACTTTTCAAAGGTCTCAGACTTGTGTTTCATCAAGTAGACATGCCCATATCTACTTAAGTCATCAGTGAGGGTGAGGACATAACGATAACCACCACGAGCCTCAACACTCATCGGACCGCACACATCGGTATGTATGATTTCCAATAAGTTGGTTGCTCGCTCCATTGTTCCGGAGAACGGAGTCTTGGTCATTTTTCCCATGAGGCATGGTTCGCACGTGTCAAATGGTTCATAATCAAGAGACTCCAAAAGTCCATCTGCATGGAGTTTCTTCATGCGTTTGAAACCAATGTAACCAAGGCAGCAGTGCCACAAGTATGTGGGACTATCATTATCAACCTTACATCTTTTGGCATTCACACTATGAATATGTGTAACATCACGCTCGAGATTAAATAAGAATAAACCATTAACCAGCGGGGCATGATCATAAAACATGTCTCTCATATAAATAGAACAACCATTATTCTCAGATTTAAATGAGTAGCCATCTCACATTAAACGAGATCCAGATACAATGTTCATGCTCAAAGCTGGTACTAAATAACAATTATTGAGGTTTAAAACTAATCCCATAGGTAAATGTAGAGGTAGTGTGCCAACGGCGATCACATCGACATTGGAACCATTCGCGACGCGCATCGTCACCTCGTCCTTCACCAGTCTCCGCTTATTCCGCAGCTCCTGTTTTGAGTTACAAATATGAGCAACTGCACTGGTATCAAATACCCAGGAGCTACTACGAGCGCTGGTTAGGTACACATCAATAACATGTATATCACATATACGTTTGGTATTGCCAGCCTTCTTATGCGCTAAGTACTTGGGGCAGTTCCGCTTCCAGTGACCATTTCCCTTGCAATAAAAGCACTCAGTCTCAGGCTTGGGTCCATGCTTTGGCTTCTTCCCAGTAACTGGCTTACCGGGCGCGGCAACTCCCTTGTTGTCCTTCTTGAAGTTCTTCTTACCCTTGCCTTTCTTGACCTTAGTGGTTTTATTCACCATCAACACTTGATGTTCCTTTTTGATCTCCACCTCCGCTGATTTCAGTATTGAATATACCTCAGGAATGGTCTTTTCCATCTCCTGCATATTGAAGTTCATCACAAAGCTCTTGTAGCTAGGTGGGAGCGATTGAAGGATTCTGTCAACGACCGCATCATCCGGGAGATTAACTGCCAGCTGAGATAAGCGGTTGTGCAACCCAGACATTTTGAGTATGTGCTCGCTGACAGAACTATTCTCCTCCATCTTACAACTATAAAACTTGTTGGAGACTTCATATCTCTCGACCCGGGCATGAGCTTGGAAAACCATTTTCAGCTCTTGGAACATCTCATATGCTCCGTGCTGCTCAAAACACTTTTGGAGCCCCGGTTCTAAGCTGTAAAGCATGCTGCACTGAACCAAGGAGTAATCATCACGATGCGACTGCCAGGCGTTCATAACGTCTTGAGTTGCTGGGAAAACAGGTGCATCACCTAGCGGTGCTTCAAGGACATATGCTTTCTTGGCAGCTATGAGGATAATCCTCAGGTTACGGACCCAGACCGTGTAGTTGCTACCATCGTCTTTCATCTTGGTTTTCTCTAGGAACGCGTTGAAGTTGAGGGCAACATTAGCATGGGCCATTTGATCTACAAGACATATTGCAAAGTTTTAGACTATGTTCATGATAATTAAGTTTATCTAATCAAATTATTTAATGAACTCCCACTCAGATAGACATCCCTCTAGTCCTCTAAGTGATACATGATCCGAGTCAACTAGGCCGTGTCCGATCATCACGTGAGACGGACTAGTCATCATCGGTGAACATCTTCATGTTGATCGTATCTTCTATATGACTCATGTTCAACCTTTCGGTCTTCCGTGTTCCGAGGCCATGTCTGTACATGCTAGGCTCGTCAAGTCAACCTAAGTGTATTGCGTGTGTAAATCTGGCTTACGCCCGTTGTATGCGAACGTTAGAACCTATCACACCCGATCATCACGTGGTGCTTCGGAACAACAGACCTTAGCAACGGTGCACAGTTAGGGGGAACACAATTCTTGATATTTTAATGAGGGATCATCTTATTTATGCTACCGTCATTCTAAGCAAATAAGATGTAAAAACATGATAAACATCACATGCAATCAAATAGTGACATGATATGGCCAATATCATTTTGCTCCTTTTGATCTCCATCTTCGGGGCGCCATGATTATCATCGTCACCGGCATGACACCATGATCTCCGTCATCATGATCTTCATCATTGTGTCTTCATGAAGTTGTCTCGCCAACTATTACTTCTAGTACTATAGCTAACAGTTAGCAATAAAGTAAAGTAATTACATGGCGTTTTCATTGACACGCAGGTCATACAATAAATTAAGACAACTCCTATGGCTCCTGCCGGTTGTCATACTCATCGACATGCAAGTCGTGATTCCTATTAGAAGAACATGATCAATCTCATACATCACATATATCATTCATCACATCCTTTTGGCCATATCACATCACACGGCATATGCTGCAAGAACAAGTTAGACGTCCTCTAATTGTTGTTGCAAATTTTTACGTGGCTGCTATAGGTTTCTAGGAAGAACGTTTCTTACCTACACCAAAACCACAACATGATATGCCAATTTCTATTTACCCTTCAAAAGGACCCTTTTCATCGAATCCGATCCGACTAAAGTGGGAGAGACAGACACCCGCTAGCCATATTATGCAACTAGTGCATGTCAGTCGGTGGAACCTGTCTCACGTAAGTGTACGTGTAAGGTCGGTCCGGGCCGCTTCATCCCACGATGCCGCCGAATCAAGATAAGACTAGTAACGGCAAGTAAATTGACAAAATCGACGCCCACAACAACTTGTGTTCTACTCATGCATAGAAACTACGCATAGACCTAGCTCATGATGCCACTGTTGGGGATCGTAGCAGAATTTAAAATTTTCTACGCATCACCAAGATCAATCTATGGAGTCATCTAGCAACGAGAGAGAGAGGAGTGCATCTACATACCCTTGTAGATCGCGAGTGGAAGCGTTCAAGAGAACGGGGTTGATGGAGTCGTACTCCTCGTGATCCAAATCACCGATGATCCTAGCGCCGAACGGACGGCACCTCCGCGTTCAACACACGTACGGAGCAGAGACGTCTCCTCCTCCTTGATCAGGCAAGGGGGGAGGAGAAGTTGATGAAGATCCAGCAGCACGGCGGCATGGTGGTGGAAGCAGCGGGATTCTAGCAGGACTTCGCCAAGCGCTACTGGGAGGAAGAGGTGCCACGGGAGGGAGAGGGAAGCGCCAGGGCTTAGGGTGCGGCTGCCCTCCCTCCCCTCCACTATATATAGGGGCTAGGGGGCACATGCCCCCTTGGAGATCCCATCTACAGGGGGGGCCCTCGGGGCGGCGGCCCCCTTAGGGTTTCCAACCAGGGGGCGCATGCCCCCTCGGGGGCAATGGCCCCCTCGGGGGCAATGGCCCCCTAGGGTTTCCAACCCTAGGCTCCTTGGGCCCTTGGGTGGGGCGCACCAGCCCACCAGGGGCTGGTTCCCACGCCACTTCAGCCCATGGGGCCCTCCGGGATAGGTGGCCCCACCCAGTGGACCCCCGGGACCACAACTCTCCCGGTGGCCGAAACTGGACTTCCTATATATAAATATTTACCTCCGGACCATACCAGAACTCCTCGTGACGTCCGGGATCTCATCCGGGACTCCAAACAACTTTCTGTTAACCGCATACTAATATCTCTACAACTCTAGCGTCACTGAACCTTAAGTGTGTAGACCCTACGGGTTCGGGAGACACGTAGACATGACCGAGACAACTCTTCAGTCAATAACCAACAGCGGGATCTGGATACCCATGTTGGCTCCCACGTGCTCCACGATAATATCATCGAATGAACCACGATGTCAAGGATTCAATCAATCCTGTATACAATTCCCTTTGTCTATCGGTATGATACTTGCCCGAGATTCGATCGTCTGTATACCGATACCTTGTTCAATCTCGTTACGGCAAGTCTCTTTACTCGTTCCCATAACACATCATCCCTTGAACAAATCCTTGATCACATTGAGCTCATTATGTTTATGTCCTACCGAGTGGGCCCAGAGATACCTCTCCATCATACGGAGTGACAAATCCCAGTCTCGATTCGTGCCAACACAACAGATACTTTCGGGGATACCCGTAGTGTACCTTTATAGCCACCAAATTACGTTGTGACGTTTGGCACACCCAAAGTACCCTTACGGTATCCGGGAGTTGCACAATCTCATGGTCTAAGGAAAGGATACTTAGGATTGGGTCTTGTCCATCACATCATTACCCTAATGATGTGATCCCGTTATCAGTGACATCATATGTCCATGGTTAGGAAACCGTAACCATCTATTGATCAACGAGCTAGTCAACTAGAGGCTCACTAGGGACATGTTGTGGTCTATGTATTCACACATGTATTACGATTTCCGGATAACACAATTATAGCATGAACAATAGACATTATGTTGTAACTCAAGACGTAAATGACTCGCTCACAATTAATATTTTTTGGGAGTTTCTGTATTTATAGGAATAGAGGCTCGCGACGGTAGAGTAAAAGTTCTAGATTACTTTTTGAGGGGGGGGCTGTATTTATAGGAACTAGCACAAATGCCCGTGCGTTGCAACGGGAGAAACAAACTCACACGCCGAACATGACTCAAAGACCCATGCAGGCCCACATCCTCTACCCCAGCCATGTAATTGCTTATCGTCCTTCCACCCTCAGTGGTCGTGGTATCCACCTGATCACAATGCACCCGAACATATACCAAGGCGATGAGTTCAAGCATTACACGACACACTTGTCATTGAACCGCGCTAGCATAGTGAAATGTTTAAAACTAATCTCGTTGACCTAGACATGAGGGCCGCCTTGCGCGAGCTACACCATGCACCTGGTCCATATGTACACCGACCCTCATATGCCCTCTCGCTTCTGAATCAATGTTACAGACTCGCCCTCTCACTTCTGAATCAATGTTACAGACTTATTTCATTGGAGGGGGTGGGGGATGGTCCGCACGTGTCCATGCATCCTTCAAGGAAAGGTCATGTGCTTCACTGTGGAGCAAACACCACATTCTGAGTCCTCATACGTCGGATAGCCGTGGATGATCACATGTCACCACCAAGCAGCATGAGAGGTAGACGGTGAGGGTTAACCCTTTCCAGCCGCCACCATCGATCCACATCTAGCTACTCATCCGATCCGATTCGTCGCAACCTGATTGAACAGCAATAATAATAACAAAATGGTTAAAGCGTTCAAAGCAGTAAACCCAAGGGATGGAGAGGTGCACGGTCAGGGTTAGCCATTTCTTTGCTTTCAATTCGACTTTGATTCCGACTTGATGTGTATAGTATTGTACATACACACTGATAACGTATTTTCTTTTTGCTCTTGAGAATTAAGAAAAATACTAAACCAAAACATTAATTTTTACAGGTACGCATACACATCTACGTACAGATACCAAGCCAGTGGCAGTGATACAAATCAAAGAGTTCCTAATCAACTGTCCTGAGCGCAAAGCAGCCTCACCTTTCGCACACCATGGTGAACCAGACTCACTTTTCTTTGATATCCATCAATGTCGTGATCGATTCCTACAATATCCTATGAACTTCCAAGACAAAACAAACCCTGTGTAAATGTTTCTTTCGTGGAATATAATAGCAAATGAGATCACGAGAAGATGTGCTACTAAACTGCACCGATAAACAAAGACGGTATCCACTGTAGTGCATGGTATTAGACATGCTCTTTATAAACTCTCATCTAAATTATTTCTCATAGCTAGTGAGGCAAGATTGGGTCAATCGATTCGCAGATAGCATATATATCTCCAGTCCTATAGCATTCAACATCTAACGTTTCTGCGCCTGAATCATATCGGTCACAATCCAGAAAAGTTTCAGAAATTGTCCATTGCTGAAGAACAGCATGCGGATTTAGTTACTGAAATTCTTTCACTACATTGCAGAATCATCCACAAGCAATCAACCAAGCGTTGTAGTCATTGGCAGGTCGATTAGTAGGTAATCTGATGATCTAATATGGCGTATAATCTGGGTGGGACCATGAAAACTTCTCAAGAGAAGTAGTATAGTTGAAACATCAGAATAGACATGAGGAGAACATTACACTTTCATACATCAGACAACTACAACAATAGCTTGACTGAGTTAGTCAAGCACATGTTAAGTTTGTTGTTTTGACAGCAAGCCTACACAAAGAGTAAGAGGCGCAGGATCATAGTAGGCATGGTTATTAACAAAGCAGAAACAACATGATTTATTTAACCATAAATTGGAATTTTCACCACAACAGCTATATAATTTCTCCAACAGCATACATATAGCAAAGCTTTCACACCTATGAGACCTGGGACCACACTGTAAAACCTGACCAAGTACTGTGTTACCAGAAAAACAAAATCCCTGCCGTTGTCACACTTTTCAAACTTGTAAGATTGCTAACCTTTCGGGTTATTCCTCTGGTTGGATGCTAGTCAAATCTTCGATTGAAATTTTCCGCTAAGCTGAAAAACAACAGAAATAATATATAAAATACAATGTAGAGTTCCACAATATCTGAATCAACCTAGTGTATGCTTGAAAGGGGGGTACATTTGAAAAATAAGGAAGCAACAACCAAGTGTTAAACTACAACCAATTTATCTCCAGACAAATAAATTAGTAAGCTCGGATTCATACAAAAAAATTATTGGCTATGTTCTGTAAGCTGTTTTCTGCCAAGAAAAAGTGTGAGAGTTTCGGCATTGTTTCAAAACTGTAATTGATCAGCGGCAAGTTCACTGCATAATTAGGATGCAGAGATGATGCTGATTAGTGCATGCCCGTACTGATTGTACCTGGCTACAGTATGTTGGTAGTACTAATGGATACCCATAATACCAATCATGGGTGACACTGGATTCTGACTAATTGCTGAAGTTTGCCTGGAAGTGCAATGGAGTACTTTACCCAATTGATACAACCTTTGGTTAAGCCTATCAGTATGAAAATTAATAGTGCATACCAAGCAGCAGTTCTAAATTCAGCAGTCAAAGAAAGTGTTTAGACATGCTAAATTAAGTATGCGCACTTTATTTCTTAGCGTACACACTCATTAGACCGAAGCGCGCGCGTCGTGCAACATCCACCGTAACGATAACTAGTCCACGTGCTTCGCCAGGCCCTCGCTCCTCTACGGAAAAATAATAGTAACATGTTATGGCCAGCACACACTAATTAACATAGCGCGACCATGCATGGGAACATCGCCCAGCCCGACTGTTAGTTCCTATCATCAGTAATTGGGCATGTAGGAAGTAGTAGTATGGTTTAGTTTAGCCCTTGTGTAGTAGCATGATTCAGTTTAGCCCTTGCCTATAGACCTAAATCAAATTTGGAACAGACAGGATAACAGATGTAAACTCGATCAAAGGGTCTATCGAATTTTCAGAGATGTGTTTTATCAGACAACAAACAAGCAGTCTGCAATAACTTTGCTAATCATGAAAATAAGAAATCTTATATATGTTCTTCGTCGAGCTTCCTTTTGCATCAAGGTTTCTGCATGCCACAGTAGTAAAATCAGGTCAGGGCAAATTCTAAATATAAGAAACAGCAGAATATCCAGTGCTATTGTACTATTGACAAAACCATCAAAATTTCATAAGCCAGTTTATTCGAAGATTACTAATTTAGGCTGCTTGCACTTTGGTTGCTCACAAAATATGAACTGGCTCCACTGCCTTGTAAAATTCAAATTATTTTCAATATAAGCATAACATCCATGGTTCAGTTACCAAAGATAGTATATAGACCTGACCTAAATTTTTTTAAAAATATATCCAGTTTCTCATGGAGAACGCACCTAAGTTCTTTTTGCAAGGCCATGTCCACATACAATTTCTCAAGCTTCTGAACCCCGAGTTTCCTGTCTTGTAATTCTTTGTAGGTGGAAGCTGTTTTCTGACATACATATTGTGGCTAAATATTGATTAACCCTGGTTGAATACATAGTAATGATCCTAAGTCATTACAGAGAAAAAAAAGTATGTAGAAAAATAAAGTTCAGTAGTAAAGAAAAAAAGAGATAAACTTGTACTAATTGTACTTTGAGAGGATGAGTTTGATGATGAACACATGGGACTCACCCATCGGATTAATCGAGCTCAAGGAGCGGGCGGGCCACCTCCTTAATCACCGCCGCCACCTTCGTCTTCAAGTCAGCCTCCACGGAGCCCACAAGCTCCACCCCCTTCCACCGCTGGCACCAGCGTAAACATTTCCGTCCCGCCGCGACGCACACAACCACCACTATCTTCCCCATAGCCGTGCCTAGATCCCAACCAAGGATTGATCAATCAGCCCCAAATCTCTCACACAAATTTTGTTTTGGATCTGAGAGACCCGCTTGAATCGGTGGAGATCCTTGATAGAGGGCGGGATGGGGTAGGGCAGAGCTGACGGCAGCGAGGTAGGATGGAGGAGGCTGGGCAACCGCATACATGGTGCGGCGGCGTGGGGGCTGCGCATGATGGGAGAGAGGTGGCTAGAAGAGGAGGAGAACGTGACCCTGTCCTAAGGATGGCAGTTTTACCCATGGGTACGGGTACCCGCGGGTACCGTACCCGCATGGGTAGGGTATGGGTAGACTTTTATACCCATGGGTAGTACCCATACCCTACCCGTTAAGTCATGGGTAGGGTACGAGTATAGCCTTGTACCCGCGCGTATACCCATACCCTGCCCAGTTGGGAACTAATGTTAACATATTGTCAATTAGTCATGTGACTCATCTACTCCTATTGACTTATGAGTATGTTTGTGATTTTTATATTTTGAGAGTGGTCATGTACACATCTGCCTTGTTATTGAGCTGAGATAACTGATATTTTTGTCAAATGTGCTATCACTGAGTGTAAAATTGTGAATAGTTTATGTACTATTTGTTCTACCCGCTGGGTACCCCATGGGTACGGGTACCCGTCGGGTATGGGTATGGATAAAGTTTCATACCCATGGGTACGGGTATGGGTAGAATTTTGTACCTACTGACTATACGGGTATGGGTATGGCATTGCTCTACCCTGCCCATACCCTACCCATTGACATCCTTACCTTGTCACATGTGCGTGCGGGATCGACGGCCCAATCACAGATTTCTCATCCCCAAATTAGTACCACCTCGTTTATATTACGATTTTGTCCATGCAAATTATAAAAGCTTATTATGACATGAGAAAAAACATATTCTCACGGTGAACCCGACAAAGTCAATCTGTGCTTTATTATTAGGGAGAGATTTGCAATGTTGGATTCCCATTAGGGGGAGTCCCAAGGGCCCCACAAGCTCACATGGCGCGTGATTGCTTGTATCTGCATTGGTATTTCCCCGAAGAGGAGAGGATGATGCAGCATAACAAAGGTAAGTATCTCTCTTAGTTATGAAATCAAGTTTATCAATCCAGTAGGATAACCAAGCAACACTATGTAAACAGCACCTCCCCACAAACCACAAAAACTTGCAACCCAACGCGTAAGAGGGGTTGTCAATCCCTCCTCGGTATTGAGATAGATTAAATTGTATGAGATTTGATAAATAGATCTAACTAAAACACAAAATAAAATAAATAAACAAAAAATGCAGCAAGGTATTTTTGGATTTAATATGATAGGAAATAGACCTGGGGGCGTAGTTTTCACTAGAGGCTTCTCTCGAGAAAATAGCATACAATGGGTAAACAAATTATTGTTGGGCAATTGATAGAAAAGCGAATAATCATGACGATATCCAAGGCAATGATCATGTACATGGCATCACGTCCAATATTAGTAGACCGAAACGGTTCTACATCTATTACTATTACTCCACACATCGACTACTAGCCAGCATGCATCTAGTGTATTCAGTTCGTGGAAAAATGGAGTAATGCAATAAGAACGATCACATGATGTAAACAAGATCTATTCATGTAGGAATAGGCCCTATCTTTTTATCCTTAATAGCAATGATACATGCGTGTCATGTCTCTTTCTATCACTGAGATTGAGCACCGCAAGATCGAACTCATCACAAAGCACCTCTTCCCATGGCAAGAAAAATCAATCTAGTTGGCCGAACCAAACCAAAATTTCGGAGAAGAAATACGAGGCTATAACAATCATGCATAAAAGAGTTTAGCAAAGACTCAAATAATATTCATGGATAGAATTGATCATAAACGCACAATTCATCGAATCCCAACAAACACACTACAAAAAGTCATTACATCAAATAGATCTCCAAGAACATCAAGGAGAACATTGTATTGAAGATCAAAAAGAGAGAAGAAGCCATCGGCTACTAGCTACAGACCCATAGGTTTGTGGTAAACTACTCACGCATCATCCGAGGGAAACAAGGATGATGGAGAACTCCTCAGTGATCGTTGACCCATCCGACAGAGTGCCGAAAAGGCCTCTAGATTAGATCTCATGATTCTGGAACTTGCGGTGGCGGAAATTGTTTTCTCTCGACTCCCGTAGGGTTTTGGGATTTTAGAGTATTTATAGAGACAGAGGTCGGTGGAGTGGGTGCCTGTGGGCTCCACTACCCACCAGGCCGTGCCCTGGTGCCTAGTGGGCCCCATAGGCCCCCTCTGGTGCACTTCTTAGGCCTCCTGGGTGTCTTCTGGGCAGAAAAAATTCTCCAAAAAGTTTTGTGGCATTTGGACTTCGTTTGGTATTGATATTCTGTGAAGTAAAAAAAGCAAAAAACAGCAAGTGGCACTGGGCACTATGTCAATAGGTTGGTCCCAAAAAAATATAAAATTGCTAGTAAATGAATATAAAACATCCAAAGTTGATAATATAACAGCATGAAACAATAAAAAATCATAGATACATTCAAGACGTATAAGCGTGCCCTAGGGTGGCGTGCCCCCTGAGCTTGTGGGCCCCCTAGGCACCTTCTGGCTCCCCCTTGAAGCTTCCTGGGTCTCTTTCTGTCGGTTGAGAACGACACCTATGGGATCACAAGAATCCCTACTACGGTTAGCGGGGCGCGGGGTCATGAGAAAAGCGGATCTAACAGGTAGCACACGGTTCGTTTATCCAGGTTCGGGCCACGAGGATGCGTAAAACCCTACTCCTGCTTTGGTGGATTGTATATTTGTGTTCTTGAGCTAGCTATGGGGTGTGAGGAGCTCCAAAAAGCCGAATCCTCCTTCTGGTCGCCTCGGGCCTCCTTTTATAGAAAAAGGGGTTGCCACAGTGGCACACAGGAGGTGGAAAGGGTACAGCGATGCGAGGTTATCCCTCGCATTACATGACAAGGCGCATTTAATGCGTCTTGCTTAGGTGTCCTTGCTTTATCGGGGACGGGGGGGAGAGATCTGTCTCGTCCGTCGCCGCTCCTTCTTGTGTCGACACGCGCCCTGGCCAGCGACGCCTGCGATGCCACGTAGGTAGGCAGGCAGGTGAAGTGGCGCAGTGATGGGTCTTCACGAAGATCTGCATGCCGCCACGCAGGTGCCTGCCCAGCTGGTTGGGTCGGCAGCTGCATGCATGCGGTGGTGGAGGTTTAGTCAGCGTGGGCCTGATGGTGGCCCTGCGGGTGTCCTTGGTAAGGGCCTTGCCGGGGCCCCGGCAAGGGTCTTGCCGGGGCGCCCGCTGTCATCCCCGGCGAGGCGCTTGCCGGGGGCCTTGTGGTCTTCCTCGGCTGGGATCCCGCCAAGGGTTGTCGTCTCCTTAGTGCGTATCTGATCTTGAATGTCTTCACAAAGATCTGCATGCCGCCACAGGGGTGTCTCCCGAATCCTTACCCTTTGGGGGCAGTGGACTCAAGGGTGATTTGCTCCGTAGGCGCAGGACGAGTCGCCGCGGCAAGGGTCTTGCCAGGGCTGCTAGAACTGTCTCCTGGCAAGGATCTTGCCGGGGGAGTCTGCTTCGTCCCCTTTGCTCTTTGTGGTCTTGGCCTTGGCGTCGTAGTTCTCTTGAGCTTCGGTCTTACCCTGGCTCACCTCCCTTGCCTTGCTTGGTGTGGCGGTGCCCGTGGCTCAGACTGCCCGTGCACAGTTATAGGGGTACAAAAAGTGTACCCCTCTTTTTGTACACCGACAGTTTCCTTCCATAAAAAATAGTCGTAAATTTTTATTGTGGTTGACTTTGTTTGGTATGCTTTTTCTGCCAAATGAAAAATATTTTTAAAAATAGGAACTTGCACTGGGCACTATATTAATATCTTAGTCCATAAAAATGTTATAAAAGTGCATCAAAACCATACAAGATTGATGTAGATATAGAATGAATACTTCATAAATTATAGATACATTCGAGACGTGTCAATTCCCATGTGCAATTCCTTTTGCTTCGCCATGCTTTAAAAAATCCTGTGGTGAGATATATTGGTATCCCTGTGAGTCAAACACATGCTTACTATACCAGTCTTTGTGTTACCGGTTTTGTTCTTTTTTCTCATTCTCGTATTTTGGCATCCACGTGAACAAATCATGTTGTGTCTAGCCAGACAATGATGGATACTGTCACACCTAGAGGGCCCTAAGACTATCTCTCCTCATTGTAGGAGCAAATCGCCTATTACACCTAGAGATATATCTAGTCCATCATCATAGGTTTTTCATAAACCTATAAGTTGTTGTTATGATCACCCTATTACAGTTGACGTTAGAACAAACGAAAAGTGCATCGACCAGTATGGAGTGACTCGATACTCTCATGGTCTAAGGAATTATGGATACATTAACTTCCCATGTTATGACTATAGACTTATGACAAAATCATCTCCTAGTACAAAATCCAACTTGGGTCAATTCAACACAAGTGTTCTTCTAACATCGTGCCCTCAATATTGCTGGCACGATCGTTTAGAAAAATAGAACCATCATGCAACACTTGAACTAGTCCTAGAGGCAAGACAAGGAATCTATTTTAACGTTTATATTTTTACACGTTCATATGAGTTTTCCTCTTAGCCTCTTAGTTATTGTAGACTCGAGAGCCATAGTAGTTATAGCACGGAACGTAAACATTTGTCATAAACTTGGAAATAAATAATACAATTATTATTGCCCCTAGGCTATTTTTTCAACATCATTATCAAGGCAAATACATATGCGATACAAACATAATCATTTGCAGACGGTCAAGGAAAAATGTCCTTCAAATAGTTAGCTTAAGTTCCGGGCTGCAGTTTGTCTGTGCGCCAATGGCGCAACAGGTCATCTAGTAGGAGTGATACTTCATGGATATTTCCTTAACATTTTCAAAAAGGAATGGACACTCGATGTGATTATCTATATTTTCAATAAACATTCAACTTAGGATAACATTAAATTAAAAAATTGGAAATATCTTGCTAAAATAGGAATGTCCTACTAGTAAAGATGCATGTAGAAACTTTCCATATATGTTCTCCTTCGATCTACAAGAAATTTCGTATTGATTGACGAAATCTACGGTTTTAGGAAGTAAATCTAAAATTTTAAATGGACACCAAATTTACAGCTGGCCACAATTAAGATCAGCCTCCAGATCTATCAGATCCTCCATTGGCATGGTTATAGCGTCCTCATCCTCGTAGATCCTCCACTATAAATCCACGCCACATACCTTCGTTTTCAACTCACCCAAACAAGCAATTTTCCTTCATTTGCAGATTTTTCCCTCACTTGACAATGGCTCGCAAGAAGGTGGCCCTTCGGTACATCCGCAATAACTCGGCGCGGCGCAATGCCTTGAAGAAGCACACTAAGATCCTGATGAAGAAGGCAGGCGAGGTGGCCGCCATGCCCGATGCTAAGGCATGTGTGGTCGTGTATGGCGAGGGCATGGCGGTGCCAGAGGTGTTCCCATCCCATGGCGAGGCAGTGGCTATCCTGAATCAGTTCAAGAGCATGCAAGAGGCGGCACGGCTAAAGAAGACGATGGACCAAGAGAGCATCCTCCGTGAGCGTATCGTACAGCTCCAAGAGCAGGTCCAGAAGGCTAGACGCGAGGAGCAGGACCAGCACACCAAGATTCTCCTGTATAAGGCCTTAAAAAGTGGCCACTTCCCAGACAACATCGAGGAGCTCACAGCCCTGGGCTCGAAGGTGGACTCTATCCTCAAGAGCCTGAGTGAATGCACCACAAAAATGAGTGGGCAGCCACCAGTCGACCAAGCCCAGGTACCATACGTCACCAATGGCAGGGGCATGGGGCCTCCAATTATGTATCAGGCACCACCACAGCAACAGGAGGGTTGTCTTAACACTATGAGGTTCGAAAGGGCCCCTACCACCGTGATCTACGATGGTGACAATACTTGTGGCTATGACGGCAACAACGATGTCTTCTCTCGTGGCCACATGAATATGTAAGCTGGTAGATGAACTCTACATGTAGCGCATGACTAGCTACATGGTCCTCATCTCTTTAATTTAGTTTTGGCATGGCCAATAAGATGCATGGATGGCATCGTCAATAAGATGAGACATTTGGTCTCAATCTTGCTCTTTGAGCAAAGACAATTTTATTTTACTCTTTTAAATTTTTATTATGGATATCCCCCATGCTCTATTTGTTTTATCAGTTGGTTGCAACTTTTAGGTTGTACCTACTCTTTATGTCCACATATTTTGTCAAGCATGCTTTTGCTCGAGCAAAATGATTTTTTTTCCTCTTAGTATTGCATCAAACGATCCAACCATGCATGAAGTGCTACCTCCCAGTTTTGGCATACCTTGATGCACATCGCCTATACAAAACCATAATGATTCTAGGAAAACTAGAGCACATTAATTGTTTGATGCAAAAAGTCTCATGTACTAAAAGATTTATGATGCTACATTTCATTTTAAGAAAATGTAGGTATGACATTGAGCGCCAGGATAATGGCTTCTACATCCTCAATATTTTTTGGCAAGTTTCAAAACCAGGTGATTGTGTCAACCAGTTTCATCATCAATCGGGTCTCGGGCCACCCCTGAGAGGGCATTGTGTTTGATCTATACTCAAGCTACTATGAGAACCCCGAACTCTATCGGGTGCATGTTGTGATAGAACATCGTACATATGAATCCACTCCGGGCATTGGTGTGATAACCCACAAGTATAGGAGATCAATTGTAGTTTTTTCGATAAATAAGAGTGTCAAACCCAAGGAGGAGCCAAAGGTAGAATTTATATTCCCTCCAAGTTCTATCGACCACCGATACAACTCTACACACACTTAACATTTGGTTTACGTAGAACAAGAAAAAACACTAGTAGTACTTTGTAGTGTAAAGGGATAGGTTTACAAGATAATAAAGAACATGAAAATAAAAGTTAGGTGTTGTTTTACTAAAAGTACAATTAGGTTAGTATAGCGAGTGTGGAAAAGTGGTGGTAGGATTTGCAGAATTGTCCCTAAAGCAATTGGCTAAGTTACTAGACTGATAGCAAGTTTTTATGTGGGAGAGGCCACCGCTAGCATGTCATCCCTTACTTGGAATTCTATGCACTTATGATTGGAACAATTAGCAAGCATCCGCAACTACTAAAGTTCATTAAGGAAAAACCCAACCATAGCATTAAGATATATTGGTCCCCCTTCAGTCTTGTATTTTCTATGGTAGGAAGAAGCTTCTGTCACTCTTGCCCTCCAATGCATAGTCCTATCAACATACAACTAACCCTAAGGTCTGATCCACACGCGCGTTCATATGATGAGCACCAAAGGACAGCAACATAACCACAAGCAAATTAAACCAATCATAGCAATTCACCAATTACCTCAATGGACAACAAAAATCTACTCAAACATCATAGGATGGCAACACGTCATTAGATAATAATATGAAGCATAGAGCACCATGTTCAAATACGGGTACCGCGGGTTGCGGGAGAGTGGACCGCTAAATATAGATGAGGGAAGGTGATGAAGGTGTTGATGAAGATGACGGGGTTGTTGGAGTAGATCGCTGTCACGCGAACACGATGATTGCCCCGGCGGTGTTCCGGTGCCGCTGGGAGAGAGGGGAGAGAGCCCCCCTCCTTCTTCTTCTTCTTCTTTGCCCTCCCCCTAGATGGGAGGAGGATTCCCCCTCTGGTCCTTGGCCTCCATGGCTCCCAAATGGCAGGAGCCCCCCTCCCCCCGAGATTGGATCTCTCTCTCTCCGCTCTCTTCTGTTTTTCGTTCGTGTTTTCTGGCCCTTCGCCATTTCTTAAATTCCTGGAGATCCTTAACTCCGATTGGGCTGAAATGTTAACACAATTTTCTTCCAGATATTATCTTTCTTGCGGCAAAAGAAGGGCACCAACCACCTTATAGAGGGCCCACAAGCCTGCCAGGCACGCCTTAGGTAGGGGGGCATGCCCCATGGGCTTGTGGCCCCCTCGAGCATCATCTTGCATTGATTCTTTTTCCCAAAAATCATATATATTCCAAAATAAATCTCGGCAAATTTTTATTATGCTTGGACTTCGTTTGATATGGATATTCTGCAAAACAAAAAAACATATAACAAACAGGCATTGGGCACTGGATTAATATATTAGTCCTAAAAATAATATAAAATATTGCCAAAAGTATATGAAAGTTGTAGAGTAATAGAATTAATGAAACAATCAAAAATTATAGATACGACGGAGACGTATCATGGTGCACCTCAATGTGCAAGTCATTCCATGGAGGTACTTGCTAGAGAGGTGGGAAGAAGTAACAAGAACAAACATGGATGGCGTTGTGGACCTTCTCAGCTTTGGACTCCCCTCAGAAACTGAGGGTGTAATACACCAGGGTGCTCCATAGGGAGCTCGACAGCATAGCTACCACGAGGTCCGGAGGGCCTGCCAAGGAGTTAGTGACAGGAGGGAGCTCGGAGGGCAGGATAGGCATTTAAAGGTTTTCTTGGCACCCAAGTCAACACGGTGATGGCCAAGATTGGATATGCCTCCTATAAAACCCTAACCACCACCGTGTATATAGGTGGAGGCTACGGGGCTCTCGATCCCATCTACCTCTGTATCCATCATCCCATCTCCCATTGTAATCCCTTGTACGAGGTATACCCACCCATGAATACAAACAGAAAGAAGGATGTAGGGTGTTACTCCTTCCTGGAGGCCCGAACGTCGGTAAACTCTCTGTGTAACCTACGATCTAGTACTTCCGGACATGTTTGCTACCCTACCGTGGGTGTAGTCTGGACTATCCACTGTCAGTTGGCGCGCCAGGCATAGGCTACGTTGGTCGGAGAATGAACCCATATCGGCTAATTATACATGCCCGACGACTTCATGTTGAGCAAGACCTTCACCTTTGGCTCCTTCGAGCTTGAGGTCGGCGATTGAGGGTTGCTCTACGATGTGATGCCCCCTCCCGTCATCGACTACATCCACTTCGGGAACATCGAGTTCCTGTTCAACCAGCACGCCGACACCACAGCCATCCACGCCTCTCCATAAGTAGTTGTGAAAAGGCGCATGAAGCTAAGTCAGCCTCGAGGTGGCTGGACCTTCATGAACCCAACGGCCCACCCAAACAATTGATATCAACGTGATCTTCCCGGCTGTGGAAATGCACTGGCCTCAAAAGCTCTCCCGGCGCGGGGTCTACGTGACCGTGTTGACCCCAACCGACCTTAAGGAGTGGTCTGATGCCACAATCTCCTTCGATCGTGCTGATCATCCGACCTACGTCCCCGCCCTAGTAAGTTGCCTTGGTGCTAGATCCGATCGACAGGGGCTTCTATCTCCCATGGGCCTGATGGATGGCAGCAGCAGCCTCAACATCTTCTTCCTCGACACCCTGGCCAAGATGGGGAATTCCTTCTCTACCCTGCAGCCCTCACCCATCGGCTTCCACGGGTTCGTACCGAGATATACGCTCCAATATTTGTACTAATGACTCATGAATCCACAAGAAATTGGGCTATACATGGACTAAATCAAGCACATATATGGGCAAAGAGGAGATAAGAGGAGCCAAGTGGGAGGCACAACAAGTGCACCAGAGTGCAAGATGGCATCTCATATGACTGCACATGCTTGTATGTGCGGTTGTATGAGGTGTCCACGGCACCGTCTTGTCCAGCCCTACAACTATTATTAAAGGGCCAACACCAGAATCAGATTAGAACAACTCGCAATCATAGAGAGACGCCGCAACTCCATCTTCATCATCAGGAGTATCCATAAACCCTAGTCACCGCCATTTCCATCTCCATAGCCATAGCCACCTCCATCATCATCACAACAGCATTCATCCCCAAGTTCGCCACACCTTGTAATCGTGTATCGCATCGGGCAATTATTGTAATACCATATTATCAATCATTCATTCATGTTGATGTGTTCTTCAATGGTTTCTTCTTGCAATCTGATCGCTAAGTGTGAGTGATTCGGTAAGGTCATGGGTTGAGGCATAGCCCTACAACCCTATGTAATTGTTGGAGGGGTCAATGGAAGTACTTTGAATTCAGGTCCCGTATGTGTGAAATAAACTTATCTTCTAATTATCTATTGTCTTGTCCGCGTTCTTCGTCCCTGCAGGTACCTAGAATCATAGAGATCGAGCAACGAAGGGGCTAAGGGAAGGAAGACCGTGAAGTGCTATTTTGAACACCCGGTGATAGGAGGGTTAGTATGGTAGCATGGATCATTTCACTGAGGATACAACATGTGTAGTCATTAAACGTCCAATGCTTTTGTCTGAGTCTATCTTAACTATCGAGGCAACCCCACGCGATGGATAGGACCTTTGGTTGGACAACTCACTCTTGATGCAGGGCGCGTTTCGGTCCAGACGTTATTTGGACACATCCTTCAATTGGATACGTCGCAAGCACATCTTGACGGGTATCTTCCAAGACACAAATTAATATCACAATGATCTCATTCGTCAATATACGGTGAATCAAGTCCTCATACCCATGTCTATTTTTGCTATAAGTTTCGCACCAAACTGACCATCGCGTACAAGTTTTATAGGACTGTCGGTGTATTTACCTCTTCCTAAAATCATGCAAAATAGTGAGTCCTCTCCCTAAGTTCGGCGAGAACCATTGGGGATTCTACCGCGAGCTGCACGAAGCCATCGGTTAGCACAACGTCCTTGAAATTCTGAATCATCGCAATGAAGCCGATACACCGTGCCTTGAGCTCGGCGCAGTTGTGCGTCTCGGCCAAGCGTAGCATGTCGACGACCGAGTCGACAGAGACACGGTGCTCAGCAGCCTATGGGTGCACTCGAGCTTGAGGCCGTCAAGCGCGAACCGGTCGGCCGCGGCGAGGAGACGTTCCAACACCTCCATGTTGGGGGGCTCGCCGTCGGCGTCGTCCGGCAGGGTGTCGGTGTAGATGAACCGGAGCATTGCTCCAAAGGTCTCGGGCTCGATGTCCTCCAGAGCGATGGGGAAGGAGGACGAGGAGGACTCGAGCATGCCGCCGAAGAGCTGCGCCTCTGCGCGGTGGGCGCGGAAGGTCTCGCCGGCGACCTCAAAGGCGACGTCGGTCCAGGCACCACGGTCGAGCAGGCGGCCGAGCTGGTTCGACAAGGAAGCGTCTCGCGCAACCGTGACCCTCCACATGACAGTCATGTCGTTGACGTTGAATTGGGTGTCGGCGGGGATGAACTCAGGAAACCCGCGGGGACTCCTAAAACCGCGGTCGTCCGGCGAGTAGACGTGCACGCATTGGTTGTGGTGGGACGGTGGCGACGATCCGTCGCCGTGCACGGCGAAGGCGTCGAAGGTGGCCATCACGGCATGCGTCGGATGGCTCACGAGCTCGAGGTAGATGGAGGCGAAGCGGGTACGCGTGGAGCGTCCCCGTACGGGTAGCCAGCAGTGGCCGCCGACGGTGGCCATCGGCGAGTAGACGCGGACCAGGCCCTGGCCCATGGCTCGGTGGCTGTGTGCCTTGGAGCTGATCTCGAACGCCATGAAACCAGAGCTCGACATTGCCGATGGACGGATTGATGCGCTGCGCAGAACCGTGGTGCCTCCGTCGGAATAAATAGGTGGCTTAGCACGCTTGAAATCACAACCGGCTTGATGGAATTTGGAAACACAATAGCACGCCGGTTCAGCATGATTATGGCAAAGACGAACCATTGATGGATTTCTAATCCGTACAGGGTTAGGTAGCTGTTTCTTCCAAGATGACTTATTGTTCCGAACCATTTACTGAGCCTCCTGGTTAAGTTTGCGTGTATATTAGGAAAAATGCAAATCCTATAATCAGGAGTTTCTCTGGCAAAAAATGAGCTCAACAGGCCATGCAAGTCCAACCTACATCGATCAGGTCATTCATGGGAAGAAACAGAAGGTAAAACGAACAGAAGACGTTTCAATCCAAAAAAACAGGTCATCCTGTGTGTTCGCTTGCTGGCTCTGTGCTCTTGACTGTGGGTTCCATGAGACCGCGCCCAGGTTATGTAAAACGGGACAGCACCGTTCTGTGCATTATTCAAGAACTCGACAAGAATAGGCTTCATCCTCCTAACTTTACAGCAACATTGTGGTCGGGTTCTCGATGTAGCCCTTGAACGCTTTCAGGAATTCCGCCCCAATTGCACCTACAGATAAACATCATTATTTGTTGAGTTCCCGCCCACATTTCAACTGGCTCACGATTTATATTTCACAAAAGATTAAGAGCGTACCATCAATAACCCTGTGATCGCAGCTCATTGTTACTGACATGTAGGAACCAAACTCGTACTGACCATCCGCGCTGCCTGGTATCACCCTCTTCTCAGCTGCTCAAAAAAAAGTATCAGGTAAGCACTGAATAAATCCCTATGGGAGGACTAAGGACATCACAAAATGAATAATGGATCAAAGTAGCAGAAACTAGATCTAACTATGCTACAAAGTAGAATACAGAAACAAAAAGCACAGAACATTAGGACAATGTTCAAGTCCTGCCTACAGAACTAACTGAAGGTTACTCAGAAGTAAGAACGGACTAGGATATAGAATGCCAAAGTAAAGGATCATGCAATTGTCTAGGTCAATGTACTGGGCTTCCAATAGCAGGTTCTGGTAAAAGGTCGACAGGACTATGTTATCCATAACAATGGTAAAATACTGACAAATGCCAAACTGTTATGTACACAATGCAAACTAAGTAGCAACAGCATTTTTGTGGCCAACGTACTGGTAGTACATGACGAAAGTGTAACACGGCTTCTTACCAGAACCAATGGCCAAGATTGCTGACTGAGGAGGATTTATAATAGCACAGAACTGTTTAATTCCAAAAGGACCTCCCAAGTTTGATACTGTGAACGTGCCACCCTGAAACAGAGAACGAAAATGGTCAATGAAAAATGTTGTTGATTTCATACTTATCATCTACTATGCGATAAATACCTCGTAATCTTGTGGTTTTAAGCTGTTATCCCTTGCTCTTTGAGCCAACTGCTTCACCTCCTCACCGATTGTACCAAGTCCCTTCTTGTCTGCATCCTGCACCACAAGTAATAAGTTAAGAGAACGGGGCAAAATGCACAAAACCGAACTAGCTAGCTTTGACTAGCTTACCCTAACTACTGGAACAAACAATCCATGCTCAGTTTGTACAGCTACATTTATGTTCACATTGTGGTATCTGCATGAGATGTACATTTGTCATATCACATTTCTTGCCAATATAATTTGAGTGATAGGTATAAATGCTCCGTAGGAACTCACTGGCGAATAAAATCATTCATCCAAGAACTGTTGCACTCAGGGACCTTTCGAAGAGCCAAGGCTGCAGCCTGCGCAGAACGTAGAGGTAAATTTAAAACTGGAGATCACAGAATCCACATGAGCCCTATACGACTTACAAGGCAACAATGTACGTATAAGAACCGGTGAGTACCTTTATAACAAGGTTGTTAATTGATATCTTCTTTCCACCAGATGCTTCCTGCAGTGGGTTCAGTTCCCCTCGTAACCTGTAGCACAACAAAATGAAAAACTCTTCTTTAGACAAAAGTTCGGTACTAAAATTATCCACTGCAAGTTTTACAAAATCAGGCCTGAAACATACTTGATAAGTTTGTCGACACGTGTGTCAACTGTCAAGTAGTAATGTGGGATGGTTTGTTTAGAAGCTAGGAGGCGGTTTGCAGTAACCTGAAAAGAATAAGAGTTAAAACACTACAAGGCAGATAGGATCAACGAAAAAAAGTCTCAGCGGCATTTTTCAATGCTGAAACAGGGTAAAAATAGAAACTGGCACTGAGCTCTGGGTTAATAGGTTAGTCCCAAAAATGATATAAAAGTGTATAATAAAGCCCATAAACATTCAAAACAGTAGATAATATAGCATGGAGCAATCAAAAATTATAGATACGTTGGAGACGTATCACGCACCAGCCCATTAGGGGTTGGTTCCCACGCCACTTCAGCCCATGGGGCCCTCCGGGATAGGTGGCCCCACCCGGTGGACCCCCGGGACCCTTCTGGTGGTCCTGGTACAATACCGGTGACCCCCGAAACTCTCCCGGTGGCCGAAACTGGACTTCCTATATATAAATCTTTACCTCCGGGCCATTCCGGAACTCCTCGTGACGTCCCGGATCTCATCCGGGACTCCGAACAACTTTCAGTTAACCGCATACTAATATCTCTACAACTCTAGTGTCACCGAACCTTAAGTGTGTAGACCCTACGGGTTCGGGAGACACGTAGACATGATCGAGATAACTCTCCGGTCAATAACCAACAGCGGGATCTGGATACCCATGTTGGCTCCCACATGCTCCACGATAATCTCATCGAATGAATCACGATGTCGAGGATTCAATCAATCCCGTATTTAATTCCCTTTGTCTATCAGTATGATACTTGCCCGAGATTCGATCATCGGTATACCGATACCTTGTTCAATCTCGTTACGGCAAGTCTGTTTACTCGTTCCTGTAACACACCATCCCGTGAACAACTTCTTGTTCACATTGAGCTCATTATGATGATGTCCTACCGAGTGGGCCCAGAGATACCTCTCCGTCATACGGAGTGATAAATCTCAGTCTCGATTCGTGCCAACCCAACAGATACTTTCGGGGATACCCGTAGTGTACATTTATAGCCACCTAGTTATGTTGTGACGTTTGGCACACCCAAAGTACACTTACGATATCCGAGAGTTGCACAATCTCATGGTCTAAGGAAAGGATACTCGACATTAGAAAAGCTTTAGCAGACGAACTACACGATCTTGTGCTATGCTTAGGATTGGGTCTTGTCCATCACATCATTATCCTAATGATGTGATCCCGTTATAAGTGACATCCTATGTCCATGGTTAGGAAACCGTAACCATCTATTGATCAACGAGCTAGTCAACTAGAGGCTCACTAGGGACATGTTGTGGTCTATGTATTTACACATGTATTACGATTTCTAGATAACACAATTATAGCATGAACAATAGACAATTATCATGAACAAGGAAATATAATAATAACCATTTTATTATTGCCTCTAGGGCATATTTCCAACAGTCTCCCACTTGCACTAGAGTCAATAACCTAGTTACATTGTGATGAATCGAACACCCATAGAGTTCTGGTGTTGACCATGCTTTGCACGTGGAAGAGGTTTAGTCAACGGATCTGCGACATTCAGGTCCGTATGCACTTTACAAATCTCTATGTCTCCATCTTGAACATTATCATGAATGGAGTTGAAGCGACGCTTGATATGCCGGTCTTCTTGTGAAACCTGGGCTCCTTGGCAAGGGCAATAACTCCAGTGTTGTCACAAAAGAGAGTCATTGGGCCCGACGCATTGGGAATAACTCCTAGGTCGGTAATGAACTCCTTCATCCAGATTGCTTCATGTGCTGCCTTCGAGGCTGCCATGTACTCTGCTTCACATGTAGATCCCGCCATGACGCTTTGCTTGCAACTGCACCAGCTGACTGCCCCACCATTCAAAATATACACGTATCCGGTTTGTGACTTGGAGTCATCCAGATCTGTGTCGAAGCTAGCATCAACATAACCCTTTACGACGAGCTCTTCATCACCTCCATAAACGAGAAACATATCCTTAGTCCTTTTCAGGTACTTCAGAATATTCTTGACCGTTGTCCAGTGTTCCATGTCGGGATTACTTTGGTACCTTCCCACCAAACTTACGGCAAGGTTTACATCAGGTCTGGTACACAACATGGCATACATAATAGACCCTATGGCCGAGGCATAGGGGATGACACTCATCTTTTCTCTATCTTCTGCCGTGGTCGGGCATTGAGCCGTGCTCAGTCTCACACCTTGCAATACAGGCAAGAACCCCTTCTTGGACTGATCCATATTGAACTTCTTCAATATCTTGTCAAGGTACATGCTTTGTGAAAGACCAATGAGGCGTCTTGATCTATCTCTATAGATCTTGATGCCTAATATGTAAGCAGCTTCTCCAAGGTCCTTCATTGAAAAACACTTATTCAAGTAGGCCTTTATGCTTTCCAAGAGTTCTATATCATTTCCCATCAAAAGTATGTCATCCACATATAATATGAGAAATGTTGTAGAGCTCTCACTCACTTTCTTGTAAACACAAGCTTCTCCATAAATCTGCGTAAACCCAAACGCTTTGATCATCTCATCAAAACGAATGTTCCAACTCCGAGATGCTTGCACCAGCCCATAGATCGAGCGTTGGAGCTTGCATACCTTGTCAGGGTTCTTAGGATCGACAAAACCTTCCAGATGCATCATATACAATTCTTCCTTAAGGAAACCATGAAGGAATGCCGTTTTGACGTCCATTTGCCATATCTCATAATCATAGAATGTGGCAATTGCTAACATGATTCGGACAGACTTCAGCTTCGCTACGGGTGAGGTCTCATCGTAGTCAACCCCTTGAGCTTGTCGATAACCCTTAGCGACAAGCCGAGCCTTATAGATGGTTACATTACCATCCGCGTCTGTCTTCTTCTTAAAGATCCATTTATTTTCTATGGCTCGCCGATCATCGGGCAAGTCAGTCAAAGTCCATACTTCGTTTTCATACATGGATCCTATCTCGGATTTCATGGCTTCAAGCCATTTGTCAGAATCCGGGCCTGCCATCGCTTCTTCATAGTTTGAAGGTTCACCATTGTCTAACAACATGATTTCCAGGACAGGGTTGCCGTACCACTCTGGTGCGGAACGTGTCCTTGTGGACCTATGAAGTTCAGTAGCAACTTGATCTGAAGTTTCATGATCATCATCATTAACTTCCTCTCTAGTCGGTGCAGGCACCATAGAAACATTTTCTTGAGCTGCGCTACTCTCCGGTTCAAGAGGCAATACTTCATCAAGTTCTACTTTCCTCCCACTTACTTCTTTCGAGAGAAACTCTTTCTCTAGAAAGGATCCATTCTTGGCAACAAAGATCTTGCCTTCGGATCTGAGGTAGAAGGTATACCCAATAGTTTCCTTAGGGTATCCTATGAAGACGCATTTTTCCGATTTGGGTTCGAGCTTTTCAGGTTGAAGTTTCTTGACATAAGCATCGCATCCCCAAACTTTCAGAAACGACAGCTTAGGTTTCTTCCCAAACCACAATTCATACGGTGTCGTCTCAACGGATTTCGACGGAGCCCTATTTAAAGTGAATGTGGCAGTCTCTATAGCATAACCTCAAAATGATAGCGGTAGATCGGTCAGAGACATCATAGATCGCACCATATCCAATAGAGTGCGATTACGACGTTCGGACACACCATTACGCTGAGGTGTTCCAGGCGGCATGAGTTGTGAAACAATTCCATATTTCCTTAAGTGCGTGCCAAATTCGTGACTCAAATATTCCCCTCCATGATCTGATCGTAAGAACTTTATTTTCCTGTCACGTTGATTCTCAACCTCACTCTGAAATTCCTTGAACTTTTCAAAGGTCTCAGACTTGTGTTTCATCAAGTAGACATGCCAATATCTACTGAAGTCATCAGTGAGGGTGAGGACATAACGATAACCACCACGAGCCTCAACACTCATCGGACCGCACACATCGGTATGTATGATTTCCAATAAGTTGGTTGCTCGCTCCAGTGTTCCGGAGAACGGAGTCTTGGTCATTTTTCCCATGAGGCATGGTTCGCACGTGTCAAATGATTCATAATCAAGAGACTCCAAAAGTCCATCTGCATGGAGTTTCTTCATGCGTTTGAAACCAATGTAACCAAGGCAGCAGTGCCACAAGTATGTGGGACTATCATTGTCAACCTTACATCTTTTGGCATTCACACTATGAATATGTGTAACATCACGCTCGAGATTAAATAAGAATAAACCATTAACCAGCGGGGCATGATCATAAAACATGTCTCTCATATAAATAGAACAACCATTATTCTCAGATTTAAATGAGTAGCCATCTCACATTAAACGAGATCCAGATACAATGTTCATGCTCAAAGCTGGTACTAAATAATAATTATTGAGGTTTAAAACTAATCCCATAGGTAAATGTAGAGGTAGTGTGCCAACGGCGATCACATCGACATTGGAACCATTCGCGACGCGCATCGTCACCTCGTCCTTCACTAGTCTCCGCTTATTCCGCAGCTCCTGTTTTGAGTTACAAATATGAGCAACTGCACCGGTATCAAATACCCAGGAGCTACTACGAGCGCTGGTTAGGTACACATCAATAACATGTATATCACATATACGTTTGGTATTGCCGGCCTTCTTATGCGCTAAGTACTTGGGGCAGTTCCGCTTCCAGTGACCGTTTCCCTTGCAATAAAAGCACTCAGTCTCAGGCTTGGGTCCATGCTTTGGCTTCTTCCCGGTGACTGGCTTACCGGGCGCGGCAACTCCCTTGTTGTCCTTCTTGAAGTTCTTCTTACCCTTGCCTTTCTTGACCTTAGTGGTTTTATTCACCATCAACACTTGATGTTCCTTTTTGATCTCCACCTCCGCTGATTTCAGTATTGAATATACCTCAGGAATGGTCTTTTCCATCCCCTGCATATTGAAGTTCATCACAAAGCTCTTGTAGCTAGGTGGGAGCGACTGAAGGATTCTGTCAATGACGGCATCATCCGGGAGATTAACTGCCAGCTGAGATAAGCGGTTGTGCAACCCAGACATTTTGAGTATGTGCTCGCTGACAGAACTATTCTCCTCCATCTTACAACTATAGAACTTGTTGGAGACTTCATATCTCTCGACCCGGGCATGAGCTTGGAAAACCATTTTCAGCTCTTGGAACATCTCATATGCTCCGTGCTGCTCAAAACGCTTTTGGAGCCCCGGTTCTAAGCTGTAAAGCATGCCGCACTGAACCAAGGAGTAATCATCACTATGCGACTGCCAGGCGTTCATAACGTCTTGAGTTGCTGGGAAAACAGGTGCATCACCTAGCGGTGCTTCAAGGACATATGCTTTCTTGGCAGCTATGAGGATAATCCTCAGGTTACGGATCCAGACCGTGTAGTTGCTACCATCGTCTTTCAGCTTGGTTTTCTCTAGGAACGCGTTGAAGTTGAGGGCAACATTAGCATGGGTCATTTGATCTACAAGACATATTGCAAAGTTTTGGACTATGTTCATGATAATTAAGTTTATCTAATCAAATTATTTAATGAACTCCCACTCAGATAGACATCCCTCTAGTCCTCTAAGTGATACATGATCCGAGTCAACTAGGCCGTGTCCGATCATCACGTGAGACGGACTAGTCATCATCGGTGAACATCTTCATGTTGATCGTATCTTCTATATGACTCATGTTCAACCTTTCGGTCTTCCGTGTTCCGAGGCCATGTCTGTACATGCTTGGCTCGTCAAGTCAACCTAAGTGTATTGCGTGTGTAAATCTGGCTTACGCCCGTTGTATGCGAACGTTAGAACCTATCACACCCGATCATCATGTGGTGCTTCGGAACAACGGACCTTAGCAACGGTGCACAGTTAGGGGGAACACAATTCTTGATATTTTAATGAGGGATCATCTTATTTATGATACTGTCATTCTAAGCAAATAAGATGTAAAAACATGATAAACATCACATGCAATCAAATAGTGAAATGATATGGCCAATATCATTTTGCTCCTTTTGATCTCCATCTTCGGGGCGCCATGATTATCATCGTCACTGGCATGACACCATGATCTCCGTCATCATGATCTCCATCATTGTGTCTTCATGAAGTTGTCTCGCCAACTATTACTTCTACTACTATAGCTAACAGTTAGCAATAAAGTAAAGTAATTACATGGCATTTTCATTGACACGCAGGTCATACAATAAATTAAGACAACTCCTATGGCTCCTGCCGGTTGTCATACTCATCGACATGCAAGTCGTGATTCCTATTAGAAGAACATGATCAATCTCATACATCACATATATCATTCATCACATCCTTTTGGCCATATCACATCACACGGCATATGCTGCAAGAACAAGTTAGACGTCCTCTAATTGTTGTTGCAAATTTTTACGTGGCTGCTATAGGTTTCTAGCAAGAACGTTTCTTACCTACACCAAAACCACAACGTGATATGCCAATTTCTATTTACCCTTCAAAAGGACCCTTTTCATCGAATCCGATCCGACTAAAGTGGGAGAGACAGACACCCGCTAGCCATCTTATGCAACTAGTGCATGTCAGTCGGTGGAACCTGTCTCACGTAAGTGTACGTGTAAGGTCGGTCCGGGCCGCTTCATCCCACGATGTCGCCGAATCAAGATAAGACTAGTAACGCCAAGTAAATTGACAAAATCGACGCCCACAACAACTTGTGTTCTACTCGTGCATAGAAACTACGCATAGACCTAGCTCATGATGCCACTGTTGGGGATCGTAGCAGAATTTAAAATTTTCTACGCATCACCAAGATCAATCTATGGAGTCATCTAGCAACGAGAGAGAGAGGAGTGCATCTACATACCCTTGTAGATCGCGAGCGGAAGCGTTCAAGAGAACGGGGTTGATGGAGTCGTACTCGTCGTGATCCAAATCACCGATGATCCTAGCGCCGAACGGACGGCACCTCCGCGTTTAACACACGTATGGAGCAGAGACGTCTCCTCCTTCTTGATCCGGCAGGGGGGAGGAGAAGTTGATGAAGATCCAGCAGCACGGCGGCGTGGTGGTGGAAGCAGCGGGATTCTAGCAGGACTTCGCCAAGCGCTACTGGGAGGAAGAGGTGCCACGGGAGGGAGAGGGAGAAGCCAGGGCTTAGGGTGCGGCTGCCCTCCCTCCCCTCCACTATATATAGGGGCTAGGGGGCACATGCCCCCTTGGAGATCCCATCTACAGGGGGGGCCCTCGGGGCGGCGGCCCCTTTAGGGTTTCCAACCAGGGGGCGCATGCCCCCTCGGGGGCAATGGCCCCCTAGGGTTTCCAACCCTAGGCTCCTTGGGCCCTTGGGTGGGGCGCACCAGCCCACCAGGGGCTGGTTCCCACGCCACTTCAGCCCATGGGGCCCTCCGGGATAGGTGGCCCCACCCAGTGGACCCCCGGGACCACAACTCTCCCGGTGGCCGAAACTGGACTTCCTATATATAAATATTTACCTCCGGACCATTCCGGAACTCCTCGTGACATCCGGGATCTCATCCGGGACTCCGAACAACTTTCTATTAACCGCATACTAATATCTCTACAACTCTAGCATCACCGAACCTTAAGTGTGTAGACCCTACGGGTTCGGGAGACACGTAGACATGACCGAGACAACTCTCCAGTCAATAACCAACAGCGGGATCTGGATACCCATGTTGGCTCCCACATGCTCCACGATAATATCATCGAATGAACCACGATGTCAAGGATTCAATCAATCATGTATACAATTCCCTTTGTCTATCGGTATGATACTTGCCCGAGATTCGATCATCGGTATACCGATACCTTGTTCAATCTCGTTACGGCAAGTCTCTTTACTCGTTCCCATAACACATCATCCCGTGAACAAATCCTTGATCACATTGAGCTCATTATGTTGATGTCCTACCGAGTGGGCCCAGAGATACCTCTCCGTCATAAGGAGTGACAAATCCCAGTCTCGATTCGTGCCAACCCAACAGATACTTTCGGGGATACCCGTAGTGTACCTTTATAGCCACCAAATTACGTTGTGACGTTTGGCACACCCAAAGTACGCTTACGGTATCCGGGAGTTGCACAATCTCATGGTCTAAGGAAAGGATACTTAGGATTGGGTCTTGTCCATCAGATCATTACCCTAATGATGTCATCCCGTTATCAGTGAGATCGTATGTCCATGGTTAGGAAACCGTAACCATCTATTGATCAACGAGCTAGTCAACTAGAGGCTCACTAGGGACATGTTGTGGTCTATGTATTCACACATGTATTACGATTTCCGGATAACACAATTATAGCATGAACAATAGACATTATGTTGTAACTCAAGACGTAAATGACTCGCTCACAATTAATATTTTTTGGGAGTTTCTGTATTTATAGGAATAGAGGCTCGCGACGGCAGAGTAAAAGTTCTAGATTACTTTTCGAGGGGGGGTTGTATTTATAGAAACTAGCACAAATGCCCGTGCGTTGCAACGGGAGAAACAAACTCACACGCCGAACATGACTCAAAGACCCATGCAGGCCCACATCCTCTACCCCAGCCATGTAATTGCTTATCGTCCTTCCACCCTCAGTGGTCGTGGTATCCACCTGATCACAATGCACCCGAACATATGCCAAGGCGATGAGTTCAAGCATTACACGACACACTTGTCATTGAACCGCGCTAGCATAGTGAAATGTTTAAAACTAATCTCGTTGACCTAGACATGAGGGCCGCCTTGCGCGAGCTACACCATGCACCTGGTCCATATGTACACCGACCCTCATATGCCCTCTCGCTTCTGAATCAATGTTACAGACTCGCCCTCTCGCTTCTGAATCAATGTTACAGACTTGTTTCATTGGAGGGGGTGGGGGATGGTCCGCACGTGTCCATGCATCCTTCAAGGAAAGGTCATGTGCTTCACTGTGGAGCAAACACCACATTCTGAGTCCTCATACGTCGGATAGCCGTGGATGATCACATGTCACCACCAAGCAGCATGAGAGGTAGACGGTGAGGGTTAACCCTTTCCAGCCGCCACCATCGATCCACATCTAGCTACTCATCCGATCCGATTCGTCGCAACCTGATTGAACAGCAATAATAATAACAAAATGGTTAAAGCGTTCAAAGCAGTAAACCCAAGGGATGGAGAGGTGCACGGTCAGGGTTAGCCATTTCTTCGCTTTCAATTCGACTTTGATTCCGACTTGATGTGTATAGTATTGTACGTACACACTGATAACGTATTTTCTTTTTGCTCTTGAGAATTAAGAAAAATACTAAACCAAAACATTAATTTTTACAGGTACACATACACATCTACGTACAGATACCAAGCCAGTGGCAGTGATACAAATCAAAGAGTTCCTAATCAACTGTCCTGAGCGCAAAGCAGCCTCACCTTTCGCACACCATGGTGAACCAGACTCACTTTTCTTTGATATCCATCAATGTCGTGATCGATTCCTACAATATCCTATGAACTTCCAAGACAAAACCAAACCCTGTGTAAATGTTTCTTTCGTGGAATATAATAGCAAATGAGATCACGAGAAGATGTGCTACTAAACTGCACCGATAAACAAAGACGGTATCCACTGTAGTGCATGGTATTAGACATGCTCTTTATAAACTCTCATCTAAATTATTTCTCATAGCTAGTGAGGCAAGATTGGGTCAATCGATTCGCAGATAGCATATATATCTCCAGTCCTATAGCATTCAACATCTAACGTTTCTGCGCCTGAATCATATCGGTCACAATCCAGAAAAGTTTCAGAAATTGTCCATTGCTGAAGAACAGCATGCGGATTTAGTTACTGAAATTCTTTCACTACATTGCAGAATCATCCACAAGCAATCAACCAAGCGTTGTAGTCATTGGCAGGTCGATTAGTAGGTAATCTGATGATCTAATATGGCGTATAATCTGGGTGGGACCATGAAAACTTCTCAAGAGAAGTAGTATAGTTGAAACATCAGAATAGACATGAGAAGAACATTACACTTTCATACATCAGACAACTACAACAATAGCTTGACTGAGTTAGTCAAGCACATGTTAAGTTTGTTGTTTTGACAGCAAGCCTACACAAAGAGTAAGAGGCGCAGGATCATAGTAGGCATGGTTATTAACAAAGCAGAAACAACATGATTTATTTAACCATAAATTGGAATTTTCACCACAACAGCTATATAATTTCTCCAACAGCATACATATAGCAAAGCTTTCACACCTATGAGACCTGGGAACACACTGTAAAACCTGACCAAGTACTGTGTTACCAGAAAAACAAAATCCTTGCCGTTGTCACACTTTTCAAACTTGTAAGATTGCTAACCTTTCGGGTTATTCCTCTGGTTGGATGCTAGTCAAATCTTCGATTGAAATTTTCCGCTAAGCTAAAAAACAACAGAAATAATATATAAAATACAATGTAGAGTTCCACAATATCTGAATCAACCTAGTGTGTGCTTGAAAGGGGGGTACATTTGAAAAATAAGGAAGCAACAACCAAGTGTTAAACTACAACCAATTTATCTCCAGACAAATAAATTAGTAAGCTCGGATTCATACAAAAAAATTATTGGCTATGTTCTGTAAGCTGTTTTCTGCCAAGAAAAAGTGTGAGAGTTTCAGCATTGTTTCAAAACTGTAATTGATCAGCGGAAAGTTCACTGCATAATTAGGATGCAGAGATGATGCTGATTAGTGCATGTCCGTACTGATTGTACCTGGCTACAGTACATTGGTAGTACCAATGGATACCCATAATACCAATCATGGGTGACATTGGATTCTGACTAATTGCTGAAGTTTGCCTGGAAGTGCAATGGAGTACTTTACCCAATTGATACAACATTTGGTTAAGCCTATCAATATGAAAATTAATAGTGCATACCAAGCAGCAGTTCTAAATTCAGCAGTCAAAGAAAGTGTTTAGACATGCTAAATTAAGTATGCGCACTTTATTTCTTAGCGTACACGCTAATTAGACCGAAGCGCGCGTGTCGTGCAACATCCACCGTAACGATAACTGGTCCACGTGCTTCGCAGGCCCTCGCTCCTCTGCGGAAAAATAATAGTAACATGTTACGGCCAGCACACACTAATTAACATAGCGCGACCATGCATGGGAACATCGCCCAGCCCGACTGTTAGTTCCTATCATCAGTAATTGTGCATGTAGGAAGTAGTAGTATGGTTTAGTTTAGCCCTTGTATAGTAGCATGATTCAGTTTAGCCCTTGCCTATAGACCTAAATCAAATTTGGAACAGACAGGATAACAGATGTAAACTCGATCAAAGGGTCTATCGAATTTTCAGAGATGTGTTTTATCAGACAACAAACAAGCAGTCTGCAATAACTTTGCTAATCATGAAAATAAGAAATCTTATATATGTTCTTCATCGAGCTTCCTTTTGCATCAAGGTTTCTGCATGCCACAGTAGTAAAATCAGGTCAGGGCAAATTCTAAATATAAGAAACAGCAGAATATCCAGTGCTATTTTACTATTGACAAAACCATCAAAATTTCATAAGCCAGTTTATTCGAAGATTACTAATTTAGGCTGCTTGCACTTTGGTTGCTCACAAAATATGAACTGGCTCCACTGCCTTGTAAATTTCAAATTATTTTCAATATAAGCATAACATCCATGGTTCAGTTACCAAAGATAGTATATAGACCTGACCTAAATTTTTTTCGAAATATATCCAGTTTCTCATAGAGAACGCACCTAAGTTCTTTTTGCAAGGCCATGTCCACATACAATTTCTCAAGCTTCTGAACCCCGAGTTTCCTGTCTTGTAATTCTTTGTAGGTGGAAGCTGTTTTCTGACATACATATTGTGGCTAAATATTGATTAACCCTGGTTGAATACATAGTAATGATCGTAAGTCATTACAGAGAAAAAAAAGTATGTAGAAAAATAAAGTTCAGTAGTAAAGAAAAAAAGAGATATACTTGTACTAATTGTACTTTGAGAGGATGAGTTTGATGATGAACACATGGGACTCACACATCGGATTAATCGAGCTCAAGGAGCGGGCGGGCCACCTCCTTAATCACCGCCGCCACCTTCGTCTTCAAGTCTGCCTCCGCTCAGCCCACAAGCTCCACCCCCTTCCACCGCTGGCACCAGCGTAAACAGTTCCGTCCCGCCGCGACGCACACAACCACCACTATCTTCCCCATAGCCGTGCCTAGATCCCAACCAAGGATTGATCAATCAGCCCCGAATCTCTCACACGAATTTTGTTTTGGATCTGAGAGACCCGCTTGAATCGGTGGAGATCCTTGATAGAGGGCGGGATGGGGTAGGGCAGAGCGGACGGCAGCGAGGTAGGACGGAGGAGGCTGGGCAACCGCATACATGGGGCGGCGGCGTGGGGGCTGCGCATGATGGGAGAGAGGTGGCTAGAAGAGGAGGAGAACGTGACCCTGTCCTAAGGATGGCAGTTTTACCCATGGGCACGGGTACCCGCGGGTACCGTACCTGCATGGGTAGGGTATGGGTAGACTTTTATACCCATGGGTAGTACCCACACCCTACCCGTTAAGTCATGGGTAGGGTACGAGTATAGCCTTGTACCCGCGGGTATACCCATACCCTGCCCGGTTGTGAACTAATGTTAACATATTGTCAATTAGTCATGTGACTCATCTACTCCTATTGACTTATGAGTATGTTTGTGATTTTTATATTTTGAGAGTGGTCATGTACACATCTGCCTTGTTATTGAGCTGAGATAACTGATATTTTTGTCAAATGTGCTATCACTGAGTGTAAAATTGTGAACAGTTTATGTACTATTTGTTCTACCCGCTGGGTACCCAATGGGTACGGGTACCCGTCGGGTATGGGTATGGATAAAGTTTCATACCCATGGGTACGGGTATGGGCAGAATTTTGTACCTACTGACTATACGGGTATGGGTATGGCATTGCTCTACCCTGCCCATACCCTACCCATTGACATCCTTACCTTGTCACGTGTGCGTGCGGGATCGACGGCCCAATCACAGATTTCTCATCCCCAAATTAGTACCACCTCGTTTATATTACGATTTTGTCCATGCAAATTATAAAAGCTTATTATGACATGAGAAAAAACATATTCTCACGGTGAACCCGACAAAGTCAATCAGTGCTTTATTATTAGGGAGAGATTTGCAATGTTGGATTCCCATTAGGGGGAGTCCCAAGGGCCCCACAAGCTCACATGGCGCGTGATTGCTTGTATCTGCATTGGTATTTCCCCGAAGAGGAGTGGATGATGCAGCACAACAAAGGTAAGTATCTCTCTTAGTTATGAAATCAAGTTTATCAATCCAGTAGGATAACCAAGCAACACTATGTAAACAGCACCTGCACACATACCACAAAAACTTGCAACCCAACGTGTAAGAGGGGTTGTCAATCCCTCCTCGGTATTGAGATAGATTAAATTGTATGAGATTTGATAAATAGATCTAACTAAAACACAAAATAAAATAAATAAATAAAAATTGCAGCAATGGGTAAACAAATTATTGACCTGGGGGCGTAGTTTTCACTAGAGGCTTCTCTCGAGAAAATAGCATACAATGGGTAAACAAATTATTGTTGGGCAATTGATAGAAAAGCAAATAATCATGACGATATCCAAGGCAATGATCATGTACATGGCATCACGTCCAATATTAGTAGACCGAAACGGTTCTACATCTATTACTATTACTCCACACATCGACTACTATCCAGCATGCATCTAGTGTATTCAGTTCGTGGAAAAATGGAGTAACGCAATAAGAACGATCACATGATGTAAACAAGATCTATTCATGTAGGAATAGGCCCTATCTTTTTATCCTTAATAGCAATGATACATGCGTGTCATGTCTCTTTCTATCACTGAGATTGAGCACCGCAAGATCGAACTCATCACAAAGCACCTCTTCCCATGGCAAGAAAAATCAATCTAGTTGGCCGAACCAAACCAAAATTTCGGAGAAGAAATACGAGGCTATAACAATCATGCATAAAAGAGTTCAGCAAAGACTCAAATAATATTCATGGATAGAATTGATCATAACGCACAATTCATCGAATCCCAACAAACACACTACAAAAAGTCATTACATCAAATAGATCTCCAAGAACATCAAGGAGAACATTGTATTGAAGATCAAAAAGAGAGAAGAAGCCATCGGCTACTAGCTACGGACCCATAGGTTTGTGGTAAACTACTCACGCATCATCCGAGGGAAACAAAGATGATGGAGAACTCCTCAGTGATCGTTGACCCATCCGACAGAGTGCCGAAAAGGCCTCTAGATTAGATATCATGCTTCTGGAACTTGCGGTGGCGGAAATTGTTTTCTCTCGACTCCCGTAGGGTTTTGGGATTTTAGAGTATTTATAGAGACAGAGGTCGGTGGAGTGGGTGCCTGTGGGCTCCACTACCCACCAGGCCGTGCCCTGGTGCCTAGTGGGCCCCATAGGCCCCCTCTGGTGCACTTCTTGGGCCTCCTAGGTGTCTTCTGGGCAGAAAAAATTCTCCAAAAAGTTTTGTGGCATTTGGACTCCGTTTGGTATTGATATTCTGCGAAGTAAAAAAATAGCAAAAAACAGCAAGTGGCACTGGGCACTATGTCAATAGGTTGGTCCCAAAAAAATATAAAGTTGCTAGTAAATGAATATAAAACATCCAAAGTTGATAATATAACAGCATGAAACAATAAAAAATCATAGATACATTCAAGACGTATAAGTGTGCCCTAGGGTGGCGTGCCCCCTGAGCTTGTGGGCCCCCTAGGCACCTTCTGGCTCCCCCTTGAAGCTTCCTGGGTCTCTTTCTGTCGGTTGAGAAGGACACCTATGGGATCACAGAATCCCTACTACGGTTAGCGGGGCGCGGGGTCATGAGAAGAGTGGATCTAACAGGTAGCACACGGTTCGTTTATCCAGGTTCGGGCCGCGAGGATGCGTAAAACCCTACTCCTGCTTTGGTGGATTGTATATTTGTGTTCTTGAGCTAGCTATGGGGCGTGAGGAGCTCCAAAAAGCCGAATCCTCCTTCTGGTCGCCCCGGGCCTCCTTTTATAGAAAAAGGGGTTGCCACAGTGGCATACAGGAGGTGGAAAGGGTACAGCGATGCGAGGTTATCCCTCGCATTACATGACAAGGCGCATTTAATGCGTCTTGCTTAAGTGTCCTTGCTTTATCGGGGACGGGGGGAGAGATATGTCTCGTCCGTCGCCGCTCCTTCTTGTGTCGACACGCGCCCTGGCTAGCGATGCCTGCGATGCCACGTAGGTAGGCAGGCAGGTGAAGTGGCGCAGTGGTGGGTCTTCACGAAGATCTGCATGCCGCCACGCAGGTGCCTGCCCAGCTGGTTGGGTCGGCAGCTGCATGCATGCGGTGGTGGAGGTTTAGTCGGCGTGGGCCTGATGGTGGCCCTGCGGGTGGCCCCGGCAAGGGCCTTGCCGGGGCGCCCGCTGTCATCCCCGGCGAGGCGCTTGCCGGGGGCCTTGTGGTCTTCCTCGGCTGGGATCCTGCCAAGGGTTGTCGTCTCCTTAGTGCGTATCTGATCTTGAATGTCTTCACAAAGATCTGCATGCCGCCACGGGGGTGTCTCCCGAATCTTTGCCCTTTGGGGGCAGTGGACTCAAGGGTGATTTGCTCCGTAGGCGCGGGACGAGTCGCCGCGGCAAGGGTCTTGCCAGGGCTGCTGGCAAGGATCTTGCCGGGGGACTCTGCTTCGTCCCCTTTGCTCTTTGTGGTATTGGCCTTGGCGTCGTAGTTCTCTTGAGCTTCGGTCTTACCCTGGCTCACCTCCCTTGCCTTGCTTGGTGTGGCGGTGCCCGTGGCTCAGACTGCCCGTGCACAGTTATAGGGGTACAAAAAGTGTACCCCTCTTTTTGTACACCGACAGTTTCCTTCCATAAAAAATAGTCGTAAATTTTTATTGTGGTTGACTTTGTTTGGTATGCTTTTTCTGCCAAATGAAAAATATTTTTAAAAATAGGAACTTGCACTGGGCACTATATTAATATGTTAGTCCATAAAAATGTTATAAAAGTGCATCAAAACCATACAAGATTGATGTAGATATAGAATGAATACTTCATAAATTATAGATACATTCGAGACGTGTCAATTCCCATGTGCAATTCCTTTTGCTTCGCCATGCTTTAAAAAATCCTGTGGTGAGATATATTGGTATCCCTGTGAGTCAAACACATGCTTACTATACCAGTCTTTGTGTTACCGGTTTTGTTCTTTTTTCTCATTCTCGTATTTTGGCATCCACATGAACAAATCATGTTGTGTCTAGCCAGACAATGATGGATACTGTCACACCTAGAGGGCCCTAAGACTATCTCTCCTCATTGTAGGAGCAAATCGCCTATTACACCTAGAGATATATCTAGTCCATCATCATAAGTTTTTCATAAACCTATAAGTTGTTGTTATGATCACCCTATTACAGTTGACGTTAGAACAACTGAAAAGTGCATCGACCAGTATGGAGTGACTCGATACTCTCATGGTCTAAGGAATTATGGATACATTAACTTCCCATGTTATGACTATAGACTTATGACAAAATCATCTCCTAGTACAAAATCCAACTTGGGTCAATTCAACACAAGTGTTCTTCTAACATCGTGCCCTCAATATTGCTGGCACGATCGTTTAGAAAAATAGAACCATCATGCAACACTTGAACTAGTCCTATAGGCAAGACAAGGAATCTATTTTAACGTTTATATTTTTACACGTTCATATGAGTTTTCCTCTTAGCCTCTTAGTTATTGTAGACTCGAGAGCCATAGTAGTTATAGCATGGAACGTAAACATTTGTCATAAACTTGGAAATAAATAATACAATTATTATTGCCTCTAGGCTATTTTTTCAACATCATTATCAAGGCAAATACATATGCGATACAAACATAATCATTTGCAGACGGTCAAGGAAAAATGTCCTTCAAATAGTTAGCTTAAGTTCCGGGCTGCAGTTTGTCTGTGCGCCAATGGCGCAACAGGTCATCTAGTAGGAGTGATACTTCATGGATATTTCCTTAACATTTTCAAAAAGGAATGGACACTCGATGTGATTATCTATATTTTCAATAAACATTCAACTTAGGATAACATTAAATTAAAAAATTGCCAATATCTTGCTAAAATAGGAATGTCCTACTAGTAAAGATGCATGTAGAAACCTTCCATATATGTTCTCCTTCGATCTACAAGAAATTTCGTATTGATTGACGAAATCTACGGTTTTAGGAAGTAAATCTAAAATTTTAAATGGACACCAAATTTACAGCTGGCCACAATTAAGATCAGCCTCCAGATCTATCAGATCCTCCATTGGCATGGTTATAGCGTCCTCATCCTCGTAGATCCTCCACTATAAATCCACGCCACATACCTTCGTTTTCAACTCACCCAAACAAGCAATTTTACTTCATTTGCAGATTTTTCCCTCACTTGACAATGGCTCGCAAGAAGGTGGCCCTTCGGTACATCCGCAATAACTCGGCGCAGCGCAATGCCTTGAAGAAGCACACTAAGATCCTGATGAAGAAGGCAGGCGAGGTGGCCGCCATGCCCGATGCTAAGGCATGTGTGGTCGTGTATGGCGAGGGCATGGTGGTGCCAGAGGTGTTCCCATCCCATGGCGAGGCAGTGGCTATCCTGAATCAGTTCAAGAGCATGCAAGAGGCGGCACGGCTAAAGAAGACGATGGACCAAGAGAGCATCCTCCGTGAGCATATCGTACAGCTCCAAGAGCAGGTGCAGAAGGCTAGACGCGAGGAGCAGGACCAGCACACCAAGATTCTCCTGTATAAGGCCTTAAAAAGTGGCCACTTCCCAGACAACATCGAGGATCTCACAGCCCTGGGCTCAAAGGTGGACTCTATCCTCAAGAGCCTGAGTGAATGCACCACAAAAATGAGTGGGCAGCCACCAGTCGACCAAGCCCAGGTACCATACGTCACCAATGGCAGGGGCATGGGGCCTCCAATTATGTATCAGGCACCACCACAGCAATAGGAGGGTTGTCTTAACACTATGAGGTTCGAAAGGGCCCCTACCACCGTGATCTACGATGGTGACAATACTTGTGGCTATGACGGCAACAACGATGTCTTCTCTCGTGGCCACATGAATATGTAAGCTGGTAGATGAACTCTACATGTAGCGCATGACTAGCTACATGGTCCTCATCTCTTTAATTTTAGTTTTGGCATGGCCAATAAGATGCATGGATGGCATCGTCAATAAGATGAGACATTTGGTCTCAATCTTGCTCTTTGAGCAAAGACAATTTTATTTTACTCTTTTAAATTTTTATTATGGATATCCCCCATGCTCTATTTGTTTTATCAGTTGGTTGCAACTTTTAGGTTGTACCTACTCTTTATGTCAACATATTTTGTCAAGCATGCTTTTGCTCGAGCAAAATGATTTTTTTTCCTCTTAGTATTGCATCGAACGATCCAACCATGCATGAAGTGCTACCTCCCAGTTTTGGCATACCTTGATGCACATCGCCTATACAAAACCATAATGATTCTAGGAAAACTAGAGCACATTAATTGTTTGATGCAAAAATCTCATGTACTAAAAGATTTATGATGCTACATTTCATTTTAAGAAAATGTAGGTATGACATTGAGCGCCAGGATAATGGCTTCTACATCCTCAATATTTTTTGGCAAGTTTCAAAACCAGGTGATTGTGTCAACCAGTTTCATCATCAATCGGGTCTCGGGCCACCGCTGAGAGGGCATTGTGTTTGAACTATACTCAAGCTACTATGAGAACCCCGAACTCTATCGGGTGCATGTTGTGATAGAACATCGTACATATGAATCCACTCCGGGCATTGGTGTGATAACCCACAAGTATAGGAGATCAATTGTAGTTTTTTCGATAAATAAGAGTGTCAAACCCAAGGAGGAGCCAAAGGTAGAATTTATGTTCCCTCCAAGTTCTATCGACCACCGATACAACTCTACACACACTTAACATTTGGTTTACGTAGAACAAGAAAAAAAAACTAGTAGTACTTTGTAGTGTAAAGGGATAGGTTTACAAGATAATAAAGAACATGAAAATAAAAGTTAGGTGTTGTTTTACTAAAAGTACAATTAGGTTAGTATAGCGAGTGTGGAAAAGTGGTGGTAGGATTTGCGGAATTGTCCCTAAAGCAATTGGTTAAGTTACTAGACTGATAGCAAGTTTTTATGTGGGAGAGGCCACCGCTAGCATGTCATCCCTTACTTGGAATTCTGTGCACTTATGATTGGAACAATTAGCAAGCATCCGCAACTACTAAAGTTCATTAAGGCAAAACCCAACCATAGCATTAAGATATATTGGTCCCCCTTCAGTCTTGCCCTCCAATGCATAGTCCTATCAACATACAACTAACCCTAAGGTCTGATCCACACGCGCGTTCATATGATGAGCACCAAAGGACAGCAACATAACCACAAGCAAATTAAACCAATCATAGCAATTCACCAATTACCTCAATGGACAACAAAAATCTACTCAAACATCATAGGATGGCAACACGTCAATAGATAATAATATGAAGCATAAAGCACCATGTTCAAATACGGGTACCGCGGGTTGCGGGAGAGTGGACCGCTAAATATAGATGAGGGAAGGTGATGGAGGTGTTGATGAAGATGACGGGGTTGTTGGAGTAGATCGTTGTCACGCGAACACGATGATTGCCCCGGCGGTGTTCCGGTGCCGCTGGGAGAGAGGGGAGAGAGCCCCCCTCCTTCTTCTTCTTCTTCTTTGCCCTCCCCCCTAGATGGGAGGAGGATTCCCCCTCTGGTCCTTGGCCTCCATGGCTACCAGGTGGCAGGAGCCCCCCTCCCCCCGAGATTGGCTCTCTCTCTCTCTCCGCTCTCTTTTGTTTTTCGTTCGTGTTTTCCGGCCCTTCGCCATTTCTTAAATTCCCGGAGATCCTTAACTCCGATTGGGCTGAAATGTTAACACAATTTTCTTCCAGATATTATCTTTCCTGCGGCAAAAGAAGGGCACCAACCACCTTATAGAGGGCCCACAAGCCTGCCAGGCACGCCCTAGGTAGGGGGGCATGCCCCATGGGCTTGTGGCCCCCTCGAGCATCATCTTGCATTGATTCTTTTCCCAAAAATCATTTATATTCCAAAATAAATCTCGGCAAATTTTTATTATGCTTGGACTTCGTTTGATATGGATATTCTGCAAAACAAAAAAACATATAACAAACAGGCATTGGGCACTGGATTAATATATTAGTCCTAAAAATAATATAAAATATTGCCAAAAGTATATGAAAGTTGTAGAGTAATAGAATTAATGAAACAATCAAAAATTATAGATACGACGGAGACGTATCATGGTGCACCTCAATGTGCAAGTCATTCCATGGAGGTACTTGCTAGAGAGGTGGGAAGAAGTAACAAGAACAAACATGGATGGCGTTGTGGACCTTCTCAGCTTTGGAGTCCCCTTAGAAACTGAGGGTGTAATACACCAGGGTGCTCCATAGGGAGCTCGACAGCATAGCTACCACGAGGTCCGGAGGGCCTGCCAAGGAGTTAGTGACAGGAGGGAGCTCGGAGGGCTGGATAGGCATTTAAAGGTTTTCTTGGCACCCAAGTCAACACGGTGATGGCCAAGATTGGATATGCCTCCTATAAAACCCTAACCACCACCGTGTATATAGGTGGAGGCTACGGGGCTCTCGATCCCATCTACCTCTGTATCCATCATCCCATCTCCCATTGTAATCCCTTGTACGAGGTATACCCACCCATGAATACAAACACAAAGAAGGATGTAGGGTGTCACTCCTTCCTGGAGGCCCGAACGTCGGTAAACTCTCTGTGTAACCTACGATCTAGTACTTCCGGACATGTTTGCTACCCTACCGTGGGTGTAGTTTGGACTATCCACTATCAGTTGGCGCGCCAGGCATAGGCTACGTTGGTCGGAGAATGAACCCATATCGGCTAATTATACATGCCCGACGACTTCATGTTGAGCAAGACCTTCACCTTTGGCTCCTTCGAGCTTGAGGTCGGCGATTGAGGGTTGCTCTACGATGTGATGCCCCCTCCCGTCATCGACTACATCCACTTCGGGAACATCGAGTTCCTGTTCAACCAGCACGCCGACACCACAGCCATCCACGCCTCTCCATAAGTAGTTGCGAAAAGGCGCATGAAGCTAAGTCAGCCTCGAGGTGGCTGGACCTTCATGAACCCAACGGCCCACCCAAACAATTGATATCAACGTGATATTCCCGGCTGTGGAAACGCACTGGCCTCAGAAGCTCTCCCGGCGCGGGGTCTACGTGACCGTGTTGACCCCAACCGACCTTAAGGAGTGGTCTGATGCCACAATCTCCTTCGATCGTGCTGATCATCCGACCTACGTCCCCGCCCTAGTAAGTTTGCCTTGGTGCTAGATCCGATCGACAGGGGCTTCTATCTCCCATGGGCCTGATGGATGGCAGCAGCAGCCTCAACATCTTCTTCCTCGACACCCTGGCCAAGATGGGGAATTCCTTCTCTACCCTGCAGCCCTCACCCATCGGCTTCCACGGGTTCGTACCGAGATATACGCTCCAATATTTGTACTAATGACTCATGAATCCACAAGAAATTGGGCTATACATGGACTAAATCAAGCACATAAATGGGCAAAGAGGAGATAAGAGGAGCCAAGTGGGAGGCACAACAAGTGCACCAGAGTGCAAGATGGCATCTCATATGACTGCACATGCTTGTATGTGCGGTTGTGTGAGGTGTCCACGGCACCGTCTTGTCCAGCCCTACAACTATTATTAAAGGGGCAACACTAGAATCAGATTAGAACAACTCGCAGTCATAGAGAGACGCCGCAACTCCATCTTCATCATCAGGAGTATCCATAAACCCTAGTCACCGCCATTTCCATCTCCATAGCCATAGCCACCTCCATCATCATCACAACAGCATTCATCCCCAAGTTCGCCACACCTTGTAATCTTGTATCGCATCGGGCAATTATTGTAATACCATATTATCAATCATTCATTCATGTTGATGTGTTCTTCAATGGTTTCTTCTTGCAATCTGATCGCTAAGTGTGAGTGATTCGGTAAGGTCATGGATTGAGGCATAGCCCTACAACCCTATGTAATTGTTGGAGGGGTCAATGGAAGTACTTTGAATTCAGGTCCCGTATGTGTGAAATAAACTTATCTTCTAATTATCTATTGTCTTGTCCGCGTTCTTCGTCCCTGCAGGTACCTAGAATCATAGAGATCGAGCAACGAAGGGGCTAAGGGAAGGAAGACCGTGAAGTGCTATTTTGAGCACCCGGTGATAGGAGGGTTAGTATGGTAGCATGGATCATTTCACTGAGGATACAACATGTGTAGTCATTAAACGTCCAATGCTTTTGTCTGAGTCTATCTTAACTATCGAGGCAACCCCACGCGATGGATAGGACCTTTGGTTGGACAACTCACTCTTGATGCAGGGCGCGTTTCGGTCCAGACGTTATTTGGACACATCCTTCAATTGGATACGTCGCAAGCACATCTTGACGGGTATCTTCCAAGACACAAATTAATATCACAATGATCTCATTCGTCATATACGGTGAATCAAGTCCTCATACCCATGTCTATTTTTGCTATAAGTTTCGCACCAAACTAACCATCGCGTACAAGTTTTATAGGACTGTCAGTGTATTTACCTCTTCCTAAAATCATGCAAAATAGTGAGTCCTCTCCCTAAGTTCGGCGAGAATCATTGGGGATTCTACCGCGAGCTGCACGAAGCCATCGGTTAGCACAACGTCCTTGAAATTCTGAATCATCGCAATGAAGCCGATACACCGTGCCTTGAGCTCGGCGCAGTTGTGCGTCTCGGCCAAGCGTAGCATGTCGACGACCGAGTCGACAGAGACACGGTGCTCAGCAGCCTATGGGTGCACTCGAGCTTGAGGCCGTCAAGCGCGAACCGGTCGGCCGCGGCGAGGAGACGTTCCAACACCTCCATGTTCGGGGGCTCGCCGTCGGCGTCGTCCGGCAGGGTGTCGGTGTAGATGAACCGGAGCATTGCTCCAAAGGTCTCGGGCTCGATGTCCTCCAGAGCGATGGGGAAGGAGGACGAGGAGGACTCGAGCATGCCGCCGAAGAGCTGCGCCTCTGCGCGGTGGGCGCGGAAGGTCTCGCCGGCGACCTCAAAGGCGACGTCGGTCCAGGCGCCACGGTCGAGCAGGCGGCCGAGCTGGTTCGACAAGGAAGCGTCTCGCGCAACCGTGACCCTCCACATGACAGTCATGTCGTTGACGTTGAATTGGGTCTCGGCGGGGATGAACTCAGGAAACCCGCGGGGACTCCTAAAACCGCGGTCGTCCGGCGAGTAGACGTGCACGCATTGGTTGTGGTGGGACGGTGGCGACGATCCGTCGCCGTGCACGGCGAAGGCGTCGAAGGTGGCCATCACGGCATGCGTCGGATGGCTCACGAGCTCGAGGTAGATGGAGGCGAAGCGGGTGAGGGCGGGTACGCGTGGAGCGTCCCCGTACGGGTAGCCAGCAGTGGCCGCCGACGGTGGCCATCGGCGAGTAGACGCGGACCAGGCCCTGGCCCATGGCTCGGTGGCTGTGTGCCTTGGAGCTGATCTCGAACGCCATGAAACCAGAGCTCGACATTGCCGATGGACGGATTGATGCGCTGCGCAGAACCGTGGTGCCTCCGTCGGAATAAATAGGTGGCTTAGCACGCTTGAAATCACAACCGGCTTGATGGAATTTGGAAACACAATAGCACGCGGGTTCAGCATGATTATGGCAAAGACGAACCATTGATGGATTTCTAATCCGTACAGGGTTAGGTAGCTGTTTCTTCCAAGATGACTTATTGTTCCGAACCATTTACTGAGCCTCCTGGTTAAGTTTGCGTGTATATTAGGAAAAATGCAAATCCTATAATCAGGAGTTTCTCTGGCAAAAAATGAGCTCAACAGGCCATGCAAGTCCAACCTACATCGATCAGGTCATTCATGGGAAGAAACAGAAGGTAAAACGAACAGAAGACGTTTCAATCCAAAAAAACAGGTCATCCTGTGTGTTCGCTTGCTGGCTCTGTGCTCTTGACTGTGGGTTCCATGAGACCGCGCCCAGGTTATGTAAAACGGGACAGCACCGTTCTGTGCATTATTCAAGAACTCGACAAGAATAGGCTTCATCCTCCTAACTTTACAGCAACATTGTGGTCGGGTTCTCAATGTAGCCCTTGAACGCTTTCAGGAATTCCGCCCCAATTGCACCTACAGATAAACATCATTATTTGTTGAGTTCCCGCCCACATTTCAACTGACTCACGATTTATATTTCACAAAAGATTAAGAGCGTACCATCAATAACCCTGTGATCGCAGCTCATTGTTACTGACATGTAGGAACCAAACTCGTACTGACCATCCGCGCTGCCTGGTATCACCCTCTTCTCAGCTGCTCAAAAAAAAGTATCAGGTAAGCACTGAATAAATCCCTATGGGAGGACTAAGGACATCACAAAATGAATAATGGATCAAAGTAGCAGAAACTAGATCTAACTATGCTACACAATGCAAACTAAGTAGCAACAGCATTTTTGTGGCCAACGTATTGGCAGTACATGACGAAAGTGTAACACGGCTTCTTACCAGAACCAATGGCCAAGATTGCTGACTGAGGAGGATTTATAATAGCACAGAACTGTTTAATTCCAAAAGGACCTCCCAAGTTCGATACTGTGAACGTGCCACCCTGAAACAGAGAACGAAAATGGTCAATGAAAAATGTTGTTGATTTCATACTTATCATCTACTATGCGATAAATACCTCGTAATCTTGTGGTTTTAAGCTGTTATCCCTTGCTCTTTGAGCCAACTGCTTCACCTCCTCACCGATTGTACCAAGTCCCTTCTTGTCTGCATCCTGCACCACAAGTAATAAGTTAAGAGAACGGGGGGAAATGCACAAAACCGAACTAGCTAGCTTTGACTAGCTTACCCTAACTACTGGAACAAACAATCCATGCTCAGTTTGTACAGCTACATTTATGTTCACATTGTGGTATCTGCATGAGATGTACATTTGTCATATCACATTTCTTGCCAATATAATTTGAGTGACAGGTATAAATGCTCCGTAGGAACTCACTGGCGAATAAAATCATTCATCCAAGAACTGTTGCACTCAGGGACCTTTCGAAGAGCCAAGGTTGCAGCCTGCGCAGAACGTAGAGGTAAATTTAAAACTGGAGATCACAGAATCCACATGAGCCCAATACGACTTACAAGGCAACAATGTACGTATAAGAACCGGTGAGTACCTTTATAACAAGGTTGTTAATAGATATCTTCTTTCCACCAGATGCTTCCTGCAGTGGGTTCAGTTCCCCTCGTAACCTGTAGCACAACAAAATGAAAAACTCTTCTTTAGACAAAAGTTCGGTACTAAAATTATCCACTGCAAGTTTTACAAAATCAGGCCTGAAACATACTTGATAAGTTTGTCGACACGTGTGTCAACTGTCAAGTAGTAATGTGGGATGGTTTGTTTAGAAGCTAGGAGGCGGTTTGCAGTAACCTGAAAAAAATAAGAGTTAAAACACTACAAGGCAGATAGGATCAACGAAAAAAAGTCTCAGCGGCATTTTTCAATGCTGAAACAGGGTAAAAATAGAAACTGGCACTGGGCTCTGGGTTAATAGGTTAGTCCCAAAAATGATATAAAAGTGTATAATAAAGCCCATAAACATTCAAAACAGTAGATAATATAGCATGGAGCAATCAAAAATTATAGATACGTTGGAGACGTATCACGCACCAGCCCATTAGGGGTTGGTTCCCACGCCACTTCAGCCCATGGGGCCCTCCCGGATAGGTGGCCCCACCCGGTGGACCCCCGGGACCCTTCTGGTGGTCCCGGTACAATACCGGTGACCCCCGAAACTCTCCCGGTGGCCGAAACTGGACTTCCTATATATAAATCTTTACCTCCGGGCCATTCCGGAACTCCTCGTGACGTCCCGGATCTCATCCGGGAGTCCGAACAACTTTCAGTTAACCGCATACTAATATCTCTACAACTCTAGTGTCACCGAACCTTAAGTGTGTAGACCCTACGGGTTCGGGAGACGCGTAGACATGATCGAGATAACTCTCCGGTCAATAACCAACAGCGGGATCTGGATACCCATGTTGGCTCCCACATGCTCCATGATAATCTCATCGAATGAATCACGATGTCGAGGATTCAATCAATCCCGTATACAATTCCCTTTGTCTATCAGTATGATACTTGCCCGAGATTCGATCATCGGTATACCGATACCTTGTTCAATCTCGTTATGGCAAGTCTGTTTACTCGTTCCCGTAACACATCATCCCGTGAACAACTCCTTGTTCACATTGAGCTCATTATGATGATGTCCTACCGAGTGGGCCCAGAGATACCTCTCCGTCATACGGAGTGATAAATCTCAGTCTCGATTCGTGCCAACCCAACAGATACTTTCGGGGATACCCGTAGTGTACATTTATAGCCACCCAGTTATGTTGTGACGTTTGGCACACCCAAAGTACCCTTACGATATCCGAGAGTTGCACAATCTCATGGTCTAAGGAAAGGATACTCGACATTAGAAAAGCTTTAGCAGACGAACTATACGATCTTGTGCTATGCTTAGGATTGGGTCTTGTCCATCACATCATTATCCTAATGATGTGATCCCGTTATCAGTGACATCCTATGTCCATGGTTAGGAAACCGTAACCATCTATTGATCAACGAGCTAGTCAACTAGAGGCTCACTAGGGACATGTTGTGGTCTATGTATTTACACATGTATTACGATTTCTGGATAACACAATTATAGCATGAACAATAGACAATTATCATTAACAAGGAAATATAATAATAATCATTTTATTATTGCCTCTAGGGCATATTTCCAACATTCTCCCACTTGCACTAGAGTCAATAACCTAGTTACATTGTGATGAATCGAACACCCATAGAGTTCTGGTGTTGACCATGCTTTGCACGTGGAAGAGGTTTAGTCAACGGATCTGCGACATTCAGGTCCGTATGCACTTTACAAATCTCTATGTCTCCATCTTGAACATTATCATGAATGGAGTTGAAGCGACGCTTGATATGCCGGTCTTCTTGTGAAACATGGGCTCCTTGGCAAGGGCAATAACTTCAGTGTTGTCACAAAAGAGAGTCATTGGGCCCGACGCATTGGGAATAACTCCTAGGTCGGTAATGAACTCCTTCATCCAGATTGCTTCATGTGCTGCCTTCGAGGCTGCCATGTACTCTGCTTCACATGTAGATCCCGCCATGACGCTTTGCTTGCAACTGCACCAGCTGACTGCCCTACCATTCAAAATATACATGTATCCGGTTTGTGACTTGGAGTCATCCAGATCTGTGTGGCCGAGGCATAGGGGATGACACTTATCTTTTCTCTATCTTCTGCCGTGGTCGGGCATTGAGCCGTGCTCAGTCTCACACCTTGCAATACAGGCAAGAACCCCTTCTTGGACTGATCCATATTGAACTTCTTCAATATCTTGTCAAGGTACGTGCTTTGTGAAAGACCAATGAGGCGTCTCGATCTATCTCTATAGATCTTGATGCCTAATATGTAAGCAGCTTCTCCAAGGTCCTTCATTGAAAAACACTTATTCAAGTAGGCCTTTATGCTTTCCAAGAGTTCTATATCATTTCCCATCAAAAGTATGTCATCCACATATAATAGGAGAAATGTTGTAGAGCTCTCACTCACTTTCTTGTAAACACAGGCTTCTCCATAAATCTGCGTAAACCCAAACGCTTTGATCATCTCATCAAAACGAATGTTCCAACTCCGAGATGCTTGCACGAGCCCATAGATCGAGCGTTGGAGCTTGCATACCTTGTCAGGGTTCTTAGGATCGACAAAACCTTCCGGATGCATCATATACAATTCTTCCTTAAGGAAACCATGAAGGAATGCCGTTTTGACGTCCATTTGCCATATCTCATAATCATAGAATGTGGCAATTGCTAACATGATTCGGACAGACTTCAGCTTCGCTACGGGTGAGGTCTCATCGTAGTCAACCCCTTAAACTTGTCGATAACCCTTAGCGACAAGCCGAGCCTTATAGATGGTTACATTACCATCCGCGTCTGTCTTCTTCTTAAAGATCCATTTATTTTCTATGGCTCGCCGATCATCGGGCAAGTCAGTCAAAGTCCATACTTCGTTTTCATACATGGATCCTATCTCGGATTTCATGGCTTCAAGCCATTTGTCAGAATCCGGGCCTGCCATGGCTTCTTCATAGTTTGAAGGTTCACCATTGTCTAACAACATGATTTCCAGGACAGGGTTGCCGTACCACTCTGGTGCGGAACGTGTCCTTGTGGACCTATGAAGTTCAGTAGCAACTTGATCTGAAGTTTCATGATCATCATCATTAACTTCCTCTCTAGTCGGTGCAGGCACCGTAGAAACATTTTCTTGAGCTGCGCTACTCTCCGGTTCAAGAGGCAATACTTCATCAAGTTCTACTTTCCTCCCACTTACTTCTTTCGAGAGAAACTCTTTCTCTAGAAAGGATCCATTCTTGGCAACAAAGATCTTGCCTTCGCATCTGAGGTAGAAGGTATACCCAATAGTTTCCTTAGGGTATCCTATGAAGACGCATTTTTCCGATTTGGGTTCGAGCTTTTCAGGTTGAAGTTTCTTGACATAAGCATCGCATCCCCAAACTTTCAGAAACGACAGCTTAGGTTTCTTCCCAAACCACAATTCATACGGTGTCGTCTCAACGGATTTCGACGGAGCCCTATTTAAAGTGAATGTGGCAGTCTCTATAGCATAACCCCAAAATGATAGCGGTAGATCGGTCAGAGACATCACAGATCGCACCATATCCAATAGAGTGCGATTACGACGTTCGGACACACCATTACGCTGAGGTGTTCCAGGCAGCGTGAGTTGTGAAACAATTCCACATTTCCTTAAGTGCGTGCCAAATTCGTGACTCAAATATTCCCCTCCATGATCTGATCGTAAGAACTTTATTTTCCTGTCACGTTGATTCTCAACCTCACTCTGAAATTCCTTGAACTTTTCAAAGGTCTCAGACTTGTGTTTCATCAAGTAGACATGCCAATATCTACTTAAGTCATCAGTGAGGGTGAGGACATAACGATAACCACCACGAGCCTCAACACTCATTGGACCGCACACATCGGTATGTACGATTTCCAATAAGTTGGTTGCTCGCTCCAGTGTTCCGGAGAACGGAGTCTTGGTCATTTTTCCCATGAGGCATGGTTCGCACGTGTCAAATGATTCATAATCAAGAGACTCCAAAAGTCCATCTGCATGGAGTTTCTTCATGCGTTTGAAACCAATGTAACCAAGGCAGCAGTGCCACAAGTATGTGGGACTATCATTGTCAACCTTACATCTTTTGGCATTCACACTATGAATATGTGTAACATCACGCTCGAGATTAAATAAGAATAAACCATTAACCAGCGGGGCATGATCATAAAACATGTCTCTCATATAAATAGAACAACCATTATTCTCAGATTTAAATGAGTAGCCATCTCACATTAAACGAGATCCAGATACAATGTTCATGCTCAAAGCTGGTACTAAATAACAATTATTGAGGTTTAAAACTAATCCCATAGGTAAATGTAGAGGTAGTGTGCCAACGGCGATCACATCGACATTGGAACCATTCGCGACGCGCATCGTCACCTCGTCCTTCACCAGTCTCCGCTTATTCCGCAGCTCCTGTTTTGAGTTACAAATATGAGCAACTGCAC